>NC_136266.1:148303331-148670331 GCF_964187855.1 Myxine glutinosa
ACTAACACAAGTGCGAAAAGTGGTTTTTCAACACTATCACAAGTGCGAAAAGTGTTTTTTCCACACTAATACAAGTGCAAAAGTGGTTTTTCAACACTAACACAAGTGCGAAAAGTGGTTTTTCAACACTAACACAAGTGCGAAAAGTGGTTTTTCAACACTAACACAAGTGCGAAAAGTGGTTTTTCCACACTAATACAAGTGCAAAAGTGGTTTCCTGCACCAACACAAGTGCGAAAAGTGGTTTTTCAACACTAACACAAGTGCGAAAAGTGGTTTTTCAACACTATCACAAGTGCAAAAAGTGGTTTTTCAACACTATCACAAGTGCAAAAAGTGTTTTTTCCACACTAATACAAGTGCAAAAGTGGTTTCCTGCACCAACACAAGTGCGAAAAGTGGTTTTTCAACACTAACACAAGTGCGAAAAGTGGTTTTTCAACACTATCACAAGTGCAAAAAGTGGTTTTTCAACACTATCACAAGTGCAAAAAGTATTTTTTCCACACTAATACAAGTGCGAAAATTGGTTTTTCAACACTAACACAAGTGCGAAAAGTGGTTTTTCAACACTAACACAAGTGCGAAAAGTCGTCTTTCAACACTAACACAAGTGCGAAAAGTGGTTTTTCCACACTAATACAAGTGCAAAAGTGGTTTCCTGCACCAACACAAGTGCGAAAAGTGGTTTTTCAACACTAACACAAGTGCGAAAAGTGGTTTTTCAACACTATCACAAGTGCAAAAAGTGGTTTTTCAACACTATCACAAGTGCAAAAAGTGTTTTTTCCACACTAATACAAGTGCAAAAGTGGTTTCCTGCACCAACACAAGTGCGAAAAGTGGTTTTTCAACACTAACACAAGTGCGAAAAGTGGTTTTTCAACACTAACACAAGTGCGAAAAGTGGTTTTTCAACACTAACACAGGTGCGAAAAGTGGTTTTTCCACACTAATACAAGTGCAAAAGTGGTTTCCTGCACCAACACAAGTGCGAAAAGTGGTTTTTCAACACTAACACAAGTGCGAAAAGTGGTTTTCCCACACTAATACAAGTGCAAAAGTGGTTTCCTGCACCAACACAAGTGCGAAAAGTGGTTTCCTGCACCAAAACAAGTGCGAAAAGTGGTTTTTCAACACTAATACAAGTGCGAAAAGTGGTTTTTCAACACTATCACAAGTGCAAAAAGTGTTTTTTCCACACTAATACAAGTGCAAAAGTGGTTTTTCAACACTAACACAAGTGTGAAAAATGGTTTTTCAACACTAACACAAGTGCGAAAAGTGGTTTTTCAATACTAACACAAGTGCGAAAAGTGGTTTTTCCACACTAATACAAGTGCAAAAGTGGTTTCCTGCACCAACACAAGTGCAAGAAGTGGTTTTTCAACACTAAAACAAATGCAAAAAGTGGTTTTTCAACACTAACACAAGTGCGAAAAGTGGTTTTTCAACACTATCACAAGTGCAAAAAGTGGTTTTTCAACACTATCACAAGTGCAAAAAGTGGTTTTTCAACACTATCACAAGTGCAAAAAGTGTTTTTTCCACACTAATGCAAGTGCAAAAGTGGTTTCCTGCACCAACACAAGAGTGAAAAGTGGATTTTCAACACTAACAAGCGCGAAAAGTGGGTTTTCAACACTAACACAAGTGCGAAAAGTGTTTTTTCCACACTAATACAAGTGCAAAAGTGGTTTTTCAACACTAACACAAGTGCAAAACTGGTTTTTCAACACTAACACAAGTGCGAAAACTGGTTTTTCAACACTAACACAAGTGCGAAAAGTGGTTTTTCAACACTAACACAAGTGCGAAAAGTGGTTTTTCCACACTAATACAAGTGCAAAAGTGGTTTCCTGCACCAACACAAGTGCGAAAAGTGGATTTTCAACCCTAACACAAGTGCGAAAAGTGGGTTTTCAACACTAACACAAGTGCGAAAAGTGTTTTTTCCACACTAATACAAGTGCAAAAGTGGTTTTTCAACACTAACACAAGTGCAAAAAGTGGTTTTTCAACACTAACACAAGTGCGAAAAGTGGTTTTTCAACACTAACACAAGTGCGAAAAGTGTTTTTTCCACACTAATACAAGTGCAAAAGTGGTTTCCTGCACCAACACAAGTGCGAAAAGTGGTTTTTCAACACTAACACAAGTGCGAAAAGTGGTTTTTCAACACTATCACAAGTGCAAAAAGTGTTTTTTCCACACTAATACAAGTGCAAAAGTGGTTTCCTGCACCAACACAAGTGCGAAAAGTGGTTTTTCAAAACTAACACAAGTGCGAAAAGTGGTTTTTCAACACTATCACAAGTGCAAAAAGTGTTTTTTCCACACTAATACAAGTGCACAAGTGGTTTCCTGCACCAACACAAGTGCGAAAAGTGGTTTTTCAACACTAACACAAGTGCGAAAAGTGGTTTTTCAACATTAACACAAGTGCGAAAAGTGGGATTTCAACATTAACACAAGTGCGAAAAGTGTTTTTTCCACACTAATACAAGTGCAAAAGTGGTTTTTCAACACTATCACAAGTGCAAAAAGTGGTTTTTCAACACTATCACAAGTGCAAAAAGTGTTTTTTCCAGACTAATACAAGTGCAAAAGTGGTTTTCTGCACCAACACAAGTGCGAAAAGTGGATTTTCAACACTAACACAAGTGCGAAAAGTGGATTTCAACACTACCACAAGTGCGGAAAGTGTTTTTTCTGCACTAATACAAGTGCAAAAGTGTTTTTTCAACACTAACACAAGTGCGAAAAGTGTTTTTTCAACACTAACACAAGTGGGAAAAGTGGTTTTTCAACATTAACACAAGTGCGAAAAGTGGTTTTTCCACACTAATACAAGTGCAAAAGTGGTTTTTCAACACTAACACAAGTGCGAAAAGTGGTTTTTCAACACTAACACAAGTGCGAAAAGAGGTTTTTCAACACTAACACAAGTGCGAAAAGTGGGTTTTCCACACTAATACAAGTGCAAAAGTGGTTTCCTGCACCAACACAAGTGCAAAAAGTGGTTTTTCAACATTAACACAAGTGCGAAAAGTGGTTTTTCAACACTATCACAAGTGCAAAAAGTGTTTTTACCACACTAATACAAGTGCAAAAGTGGTTTCCTGCACCAACACAAGTGCGAAAAGTGGGTTTTCAACACTAACACAAGTGCGAAAAGTGGGTTTTCAACACTAACACAAGTGCGAAAAGTGTTTTTTCCACACTAATACAAGTGCAAAAGTGGTTTTTCAACACTAACACAAGTGCGAAAAGTGGTTTTTCAACACGAACACAAGTGCGAAAATTGGTTTTTCAACTCTAACACAAGTGCGAAAAGTGGTTTTTCCATACTAATACAAGTGCAAAAGTGGTTTCCTGCACCAACACAAGTGCGAAAAGTGGTTTTTCAACACTAACACAAGTGCGAAAAGTGTTTTTTCCACACTAATACAAGTGCAAAAGTGGTTTCCTGCACCAACACAAGTGCGAAAAGTGGTTTTTCAACACTAACACAAGTGCGAAAAGTGGTTTTTCAACACTAACACAAGTGCGAAAAGTGGTTTTTCAACACTAACACAAGTGCGAAAAGTGGTTTTTCAACACTAACACAAGTGCGAAAAGTGGTTTTTCCACACTAATACAAGTGCAAAAGTGGTTTCCTGCACCAACACAAGTGCGAAAAGTGGATTTTAAACCCTAACACAAGTGCGAAAAGTGGGTTTTCAACACTAACACAAGTGCGAAAAGTGTTTTTTCCACACTAATACAAGTGCAAAAGTGGTTTTTCAACACTAACACAAGTGCAAAAAGTGGTTTTTCAACACTAACACAAGTGCGAAAAGTGGTTTTTCAACACTAACACAAGTGCGAAAAGTGTTTTTTCCACACTAATACAAGTGCAAAAGTGGTTTCCTGCACCAACACAAGTGCGAAAAGTGGTTTTTCAACACTAACACAAGTGCGAAAAGTGGTTTTTCAACACTATCACAAGTGCAAAAAGTGTTTTTTCCACACTAATACAAGTGCAAAAGTGGTTTCCTGCACCAACACAAGTGCGAAAAGTGGTTTTTCAACACTAACACAAGTGCGAAAAGTGGTTTTTCAACACTATCACAAGTGCAAAAAGTGTTTTTTCCACACTAATACAAGTGCAAAAGTGGTTTCCTGCACCAACACAAGTGCGAAAAGTGGTTTTTCAACACTAACACAAGTGCGAAAAGTGGTTTTTCAACATTAACACAAGTGCGAAAAGTGGGATTTCAACATTAACACAAGTGCGAAAAGTGTTTTTTCCACACTAATACAAGTGCAAAAGTGGTTTTTCAACACTATCACAAGTGCAAAAAGTGGTTTTTCAACACTATCACAAGTGAAAAAAGTGTTTTTTCCAGACTAATACAAGTGCAAAAGTGGTTTTCTGCACCAACACAAGTGCGAAAAGTGGATTTTCAACACTAACACAAGTGCGAAAAGTGGATTTCAACACTACCATAAGTGCGGAAAGTGTTTTTTCTGCACTAATACAAGTGCAAAAGTGTTTTTTCAACACTAACACAAGTGCGAAAAGTGTTTTTTCAACACTAACACAAGTGGGAAAAGTGGTTTTTCAACATTAACACAAGTGCGAAAAGTGGTTTTTCCACACTAATACAAGTGCAAAAGTGGTTTTTCAACACTAACACAAGTGCGAAAAGTGGTTTTTCAACACTAACACAAGTGCGAAAAGAGGTTTTTCAACACTAACACAAGTGCGAAAAGTGGGTTTTCCACACTAATACAAGTGCAAAAGTGGTTTCCTGCACCAACACAAGTGCAAAAAGTGGTTTTTCAACATTAACACAAGTGCGAAAAGTGGTTTTTCAACACAATCACAAGTGCAAAAAGTGTTTTTACCACACTAATACAAGTGCAAAAGTGGTTTCCTGCACCAACACAAGTGCGAAAAGTGGGTTTTCAACACTAACACAAGTGCGAAAAGTGGGGTTTCAACACTAACACAAGTGCGAAAAGTGTTTTTTCCACACTAATACAAGTGCAAAAGTGGTTTTTCAACACTAACACAAGTGCGAAAAGTGGTTTTTCAACACGAACACAAGTGCGAAAATTGGTTTTTCAACTCTAACACAAGTGCGAAAAGTGGTTTTTCCATACTAATACAAGTGCAAAAGTGGTTTCCTGCACCAACACAAGTGCGAAAAGTGGTTTTTCAACACTAACACAAGTGCAAAAAGTGTTTTTTCCACACTAATACAAGTGCAAAAGTGGTTTCCTGCACCAACACAAGTGCGAAAAGTGGTTTTTCAACACTAACACAAGTGCGAAAAGTGGTTTTTCAACACTAACACAAGTGCGAAAAGTAGTTTTTCAACACTAACACAAGTGCGAAAAGTGGTTTTTCAACACTAACACAAGTGCGAAAAGTGGTTTTCCCACACTAATACAAGTGCAAAAGTGGTTTCCTGCACCAACACAAGTGCGAAAAGTGGATTTTAAACCCTAACACAAGTGCGAAAAGTGGGTTTTCAACACTAACACAAGTGCGAAAAGTGTTTTTTCCACACTAATACAAGTGCAAAAGTGGTTTTTCAACACTAACACAAGTGCAAAAAGTGGTTTTTCAACACTAACACAAGTGCGAAAAGTGGTTTTTCAACACTAACACAAGTGCGAAAAGTGTTTTTTCCACACTAATACAAGTGCAAAAGTGGTTTCCTGCACCAACACAAGTGCGAAAAGTGGTTTTTCAACACTAACACAAGTGCGAAAAGTGGTTTTTCAACACTATCACAAGTGCAAAAATTGTTTTTTCCACACTAATACAAGTGCAAAAGTGGTTTCCTGCACCAACACAAGTGCGAAAAGTGGTTTTTCAACACTAACACAAGTGCGAAAAGTGGTTTTTCAACACTATCACAAGTGCAAAAAGTGTTTTTTCCACACTAATACAAGTGCAAAAGTGGTTTCCTGCACCAACACAAGTGCGAAAAGTGGTTTTTCAACACTAACACAAGTGCGAAAAGTGGTTTTTCAACACTATCACAAGTGCAAAAAGTGGTTTTTCAACACTATCACAAGTGCAAAAAGTGTTTTTTCCACACTAATACAAGTGCGAAAATTGGTTTTTCAACACTAACACAAGTGCGAAAAGTGTTTTTTCAACACTAACACAAGTGCGAAAAGTGGTTTTTCCACACTAATACAAGTGCAAAAGTGGTTTCCTGCACCAACATAAGTGCGAAAAGTGGTTTTTCAACACTAACACAAGTGCGAAAAGTGGTTTTTCAACACTATCACAAGTGCAAAAAGTGGTTTTTCAACACTATCACAAGTGCAAAAAGTGTTTTTTCCACACTAATACAAGTGCAAAAGTGGTTTCCTGCACCAACACAAGTGCGAAAAGTGGTTTTTCAACACTAACACAAGTGCGAAAAGTGGTTTTTCAACACTAACACAAGTGCGAAAAGTGGTTTTTCAACACTAACACAAGTGCGAAAAGTGGTTTTTCAACACTAACACAGGTGCGAAAAGTGGTTTTTCCACACTAATACAAGTGCAAAAGTAGTTTCCTGCACCAACACAAGTGCGAAAAGTGGTTTTTCAACACTAACACAAGTGCGAAAAGTGGTTTTCCCACACTAATACAAGTGCAAAAGTGGTTTCCTGCACCAACACAAGTGCGAAAAGTGGTTTCCTGCACCAAAACAAGTGCGAAAAGTGGCTTTTCAACACTAATACAAGTGCGAAAAGTGGTTTTTCAACACTATCACAAGTGCAAAAAGTGTTTTTTCCACACTAATACAAGTGCAAAAGTGGTTTTTCAACACTAACACAAGTGTGAAAAGTGGTTTTTCAACACTAACACAAGTGCGAAAAGTGGTTTTTCAATACTAAGACAAGTGCGAAAAGTGGTTTTTCCACACTAATACAAGTGCAAAAGTGGTTTCCTGCACCAACACAAGTGCGAAAAGTGGTTTTTCAACACTAACACAAGTGCGAAAAGTGGTTTTTCAACACTATCACAAGTGCAAAAAGTGTTTTTTCCACACTAATACAAGTGCAAAAGTGGTTTTTCAACACTAACACAAGTGCGAAAAGTGGTTTTTCAACACTAACACAAGTGCGAAAAGTGGTTTTTCAACACTAACACAAGTGCGAAAAGTGGTTTTTCCACACTAATACAAGTGCAAAAGTGGTTTCCTGCACAAACACAAGTGCGAAAAGTGGTTTTTCAACACTAACACAGGTGCGAAAAGTGGTTTTTCCACACTAATACAAGTGCAAAAGTGGTTTCCTGCACCAACACAAGTGCGAAAAGTGGTTTTTCAACACTAACACAAGTGCGAAAAGTGGTTTTCCCACACCAATACAAGTGCAAAAGTGGTTTCCTGCACCAACACAAGTGCGAAAAGTGGTTTCCTGCACCAAAACAAGTGCGAAAAGTGGTTTTTCAACACTAATACAAGTGCGAAAAGTGGTTTTTCAACACTATCACAAGTGCAAAAAGTGTTTTTTCCACACTAATACAAGTGCAAAAGTGGTTTTTCAACACTAACACAAATGTGAAAAGTGGTTTTTCAACACTAACACAAGTGCGAAAAGTGGTTTTTCAATACTAACTCAAGTGCGAAAAGTGGTTTTTCCACACTAATACAAGTGCAAAAGTGGTTTCCTGCACCAACACAAGTGCGAAAAGTGGTTTTTCAACACTAACACAAGTGCGAAAAGTGGTTTTTCAACACTATCACAAGTGCAAAAAGTGTTTTTTCCACACTAATACAAGTGCAAAAGTGGTTTTTCAACACTAACACAAGTGCGAAAAGTGGTTTTTCAACACTAACACAAGTGCGAAAAGTGGTTTTTCAACACTAACACAAGTGCGAAAAGTGGTTTTTCCACACTAATACAAGTGCAAAAGTGGTTTCCTGCACCAACACAAGTGCGAAAAGTGGTTTTTCAACACTAACACAAGTGCGAAAAGTGGTTTTTCAACACTATCACAAGTGCAAAAAGTGGTTTTTCAACACTATCACAAGTGCAAAAAGTGTTTTTTCCACACTAATACAAGTGCAAAAGTGGTTTCCTGCACCAACACAAGTGCGAAAAGTGGTTTTTCAACACTAACACAAGTGCGAAAAGTGGTTTTTCAACACTATCACAAGTGCAAAAAGTGGTTTTTCAACACTATCACAAGTGCAAAAAGTATTTTTTCCACACTAATACAAGTGCGAAAATTGGTTTTTCAACACTAACACAAGTGCGAAAAGTGGTTTTTCAACACTAACACAAGTGCGAAAAGTCGTCTTTCAACACTAACACAAGTGCGAAAAGTGGTTTTTCCACACTAATACAAGTGCAAAAGTGGTTTCCTGCACCAACACAAGTGCGAAAAGTGGTTTTTCAACACTAACACAAGTGCGAAAAGTGGTTTTTCAACACTATCACAAGTGCAAAAAGTGGTTTTTCAACACTATCACAAGTGCAAAAAGTGTTTTTTCCACACTAATACAAGTGCAAAAGTGGTTTCCTGCACCAACACAAGTGCGAAAAGTGGTTTTTCAACACTAACACAAGTGCGAAAAGTGGTTTTTCAACACTAACACAAGTGCGAAAAGTGGTTTTTCAACACTAACACAAGTGCGAAAAGTGGTTTTTCAACACTAACACAGGTGCGAAAAGTGGTTTTTCCACACTAACACAGGTGCGAAAAGTGGTTTTTCCACACTAATACAAGTGCAAAAGTGGTTTCCTGCACCAACACAAGTGCGAAAAGTGGTTTTTCAACACTAACACAAGTGCGAAAAGTGGTTTTCCCACACTAATACAAGTGCAAAAGTGGTTTCCTGCACCAACACAAGTGCGAAAAGTGGTTTCCTGCACCAAAACAAGTGCGAAAAGTGGTTTTTCAACACTAATACAAGTGCGAAAAGTGGTTTTTCAACACTATCACAAGTGCAAAAAGTGTTTTTTCCACACTAATACAAGTGCAAAAGTGGTTTTTCAACACTAACACAAGTGTGAAAAATGGTTTTTCAACACTAACACAAGTGCGAAAAGTGGTTTTTCAATACTAACACAAGTGCGAAAAGTGGTTTTTCCACACTAATACAAGTGCAAAAGTGGTTTCCTGCACCAACACAAGTGCAAAAAGTGGTTTTTCAACACTAAAACAAATGCAAAAAGTGGTTTTTCAACACTAACACAAGTGCGAAAAGTGGTTTTTCAACACTATCACAAGTGCAAAAAGTGGTTTTTCAACACTATCACAAGTGCAAAAAGTGGTTTTTCAACACTATCACAAGTGCAAAAAGTGTTTTTTCCACACTAATGCAAGTGCAAAAGTGGTTTCCTGCACCAACACAAGTGTGAAAAGTGGATTTTCAACACTAACACAAGCGCGAAAAGTGGGTTTTCAACACTAACACAAGTGCGAAAAGTGTTTTTTCCACACTAATACAAGTGCAAAAGTGGTTTTTCAACACTAACACAAGTGCAAAACTGGTTTTTCAACACTAACACAAGTGCGAAAACTGGTTTTTCAACACTAACACAAGTGCGAAAAGTGGTTTTTCAACACTAACATAAGTGCGAAAAGTGGTTTTTCCACACTAATACAAGTGCAAAAGTGGTTTCCTGCACCAACACAAGTGCGAAAAGTGGATTTTCAACCCTAACACAAGTGCGAAAAGTGGGTTTTCAACACTAACACAAGTGCGAAAAGTGTTTTTTCCACACTAATACAAGTGCAAAAGTGGTTTTTCAACACTAACACAAGTGCAAAAAGTGGTTTTTCAACACTAACACAAGTGCGAAAAGTGGTTTTTCAACACTAACACAAGTGCTAAAAGTGTTTTTTCCACACTAATACAAGTGCAAAAGTGGTTTCCTGCACCAACACAAGTGCGAAAAGTGGTTTTTCAACACTAACACAAGTGCGAAAAGTGGTTTTTCAACACTATCACAAGTGCAAAAAGTGTTTTTTCCACACTAATACAAGTGCAAAAGTGGTTTCCTGCACCAACACAAGTGCGAAAAGTGGTTTTTCAACACTAACACAAGTGCGAAAAGTGGTTTTTCAACACTATCACAAGTGCAAAAAGTGTTTTTTCCACACTAATACAAGTGCAAAAGTGGTTTCCTGCACCAACACAAGTGCGAAAAGTGGTTTTTCAACACTAACACAAGTGCGAAAAGTGGTTTTTCAACACTATCACAAGTGCAAAAAGTGGTTTTTCAACACTATCACAAGTGCAAAAAGTGTTTTTTCCACACTAATACAAGTGCGAAAATTGGTTTTTCATCACTAACACAAGTGCGAAAAGTGGTTTTTCAACACTAACACAAGTGCGAAAAGTGGTTTTTCCACACTAATACAAGTGCAAAAGTGGTTTCCTGCACCAACACAAGTGCGAAAAGTGGTTTTTCAACACTAACACAAGTGCGAAAAGTGGTTTTTCAACACTAACACAAGTGCGAAAAGTGGTTTTTCAACACTAACACAAGTGCGAAAAGTGGTTTTTCAATACTAACACAGGTGCGAAAAGTGGTTTTTCCACACTAATACAAGTGCAAAAGTGGTTTCCTGCACCAACACAAGTGCGAAAAGTGGTTTTTCAACACTACCACAAGTGCGAAAAGTGGTTTTCCCACACTAATACAAGTGCAAAAGTGGTTTCCTGCACCAACACAAGTGCGAAAAGTGGTTTCCTGCACCAAAACAAGTGCGAAAAGTGGTTTTTCAACACTAATACAAGTGCGAAAAGTGGTTTTTCAACACTATCACAAGTGCAAAAAGTGTTTTTTCCACACTAATACAAGTGCAAAAGTGGTTTTTCAACACTAACACAAGTGTGAAAAGTGGTTTTTCAACACTAACACAAGTGCGAAAAGTGGTTTTTCAATACTAACACAAGTGCGAAAAGTGGTTTTTCCACACTAATACAAGTGCAAAAGTGGTTTCCTGCACCAACACAAGTGCGAAAAGTGGTTTTTCAACACTAACACAAGTGCGAAAAGTGGTTTTTCAACACTATCACAAGTGCAAAAAGTGTTTTTTCCACACTAATACAAGTGCAAAAGTGGTTTTTCAACACTAACACAAGTGCGAAAAGTGGTTTTTCAACACTAACACAAGTGCGAAAAGTGGTTTTTCAACACTAACACAAGTGCGAAAAGTGGTTTTTCCACACTAATACAAGTGCAAAAGTGGTTTCCTGCACCAACACAAGTGCGAAAAGTGGTTTTTCAACACTAACACAGGTGCGAAAAGTGGTTTTTCCACACTAATACAAGTGCAAAAGTGGTTTCCTGCACCAACACAAGTGCGAAAAGTGGTTTTTCAACACTAACACAAGTGCGAAAAGTGGTTTTCCCACACTAATACAAGTGCAAAAGTGGTTTCCTGCACCAACACAAGTGCGAAAAGTGGTTTCCTGCACCAAAACAAGTGCGAAAAGTGGTTTTTCAACACTAATACAAGTGCGAAAAGTGTTTTTTCCACACTAATACAAGTGCAAAAGTGGTTTTTCAACACTAACACAAATGTGAAAAGTGGTTTTTCAACACTAACACAAGTGCGAAAAGTGGTTTTTCAATACTAACACAAGTGCGAAAAGTGGTTTTTCCACACTAATACAAGTGCAAAAGTGGTTTCCTGCACCAACACAAGTGCGAAAAGTGGTTTTTCAACACTAACACAAGTGCGAAAAGTGGTTTTTCAACACTATCACAAGTGCAAAAAGTGTTTTTTCCACACTAATACAAGTGCAAAGTGGTTTTTCAACACTAACACAAGTGCGAAAAGTGGTTTTTCAACACTAACACAAGTGCGAAAAGTGGTTTTTCAACACTAACACAAGTGCGAAAAGTGGTTTTTCCACACTAATACAAGTGCAAAAGTGGTTTTTCAACACTAACACAAGTGCAAAAAGTGGTTTTTCAACACTAACACAAGTGCGAAAAGTGGTTTTTCAACACTAACACAAGTGCGAAAAGTGTTTTTTCCACACTAATACAAGTGCAAAAGTGGTTTCCTGCACCAACACAAGTGCAAAAAGTGGTTTTTCAACACTAACACAAGTGCGAAAAGTGGTTTTTCAACACTATCACAAGTGCAAAAAGTGTTTTTTCCACACTAATACAAGTGCAAAAGTGGTTTCCTGCACCAACACAAGTGCGAAAAGTGGTTTTTCAACAGTAACACAAGTGCGAAAAGTGGTTTTTCAACACTATCACAAGTGCAAAAAGTGTTTTTTCCACACTAATACAAGTGCAAAAGTGATTTCCTGCACCAACACAAGTGCGAAAAGTGGTTTTCAACACTAACACAAGTGCGAAAAGTGGTTTTTCAACACTATCACAAGTGCAAAAAGTGGTTTTTCAACACTATCACAAGTGCAAAAAGTGTTTTTTCCACACTAATACAAGTGCGAAAATTGGTTTTTTCAACACTAACACAAGTGCGAAAAGTGGTTTTTCAACACTAACACAAGTGCGAAAAGTGGTTTTCCACACTAATACAAGTGCAAAAGTGGTTTCCTGCACCAACATAGGTGCGAAAAAGTGGTTTTTCAACACTAACACAAGTGCGAAAAGTGGTTTATCAACACTATCACAAGTGCAAAAAGTGGTTTTTCAACACTATCACAAGTGCAAAAAGTGTTTTTTCCACACTAATACAAGTGCAAAAGTGGTTTCCTGCACCAACACAAGTGCGAAAAGTGGTTTTTCAACACTAACACAAGTGCGAAAAGTGGTTTTTCAACACTAACACAAGTGCGAAAAGTGGTTTTTCAACACTAACACAAGTGCGAAAAGTGGTTTTTCAACACTAACACAGGTGCGAAAAGTGGTTTTTCCACACTAATACAAGTGCAAAAGTGGTTTCCTGCACCAACACAAGTGCGAAAAGTGGTTTTTCAACACTACCACAAGTGCGAAAAGTGGTTTTCCCACACTAATACAAGTGCAAAAGTGGTTTCCTGCACCAACACAAGGGCGAAAAGTGGTTTCCTGCACCAAAACAAGTGCGAAAAGTGGTTTTTCAACACTAATACAAGTGCGAAAAGTGGTTTTTCAACACTATCACAAGTGCAAAAAGTGTTTTTTCCACACTAATACAAGTGCAAAAGTGGTTTTTCAACACTAACACAAGTGTGAAAAGTGGTTTTTCAACACTAACACAAGTGCGAAAAGTGGTTTTTCAATACTAACACAAGTGCGAAAAGTGGTTTTTCCACACTAATACAAGTGCAAAAGTGGTTTCCTGCACCAACACAAGTGCGAAAAGTGGTTTTTCAACACTAACACAAGTGCGAAAAGTGGTTTTTCAACACTATCACAAGTGCAAAAAGTGTTTTTTCCACACTAATACAAGTGCAAAAGTGGTTTTTCAACACTAACACAAGTGCGAAAAGTGGTTTTTCAACACTAACACAAGTGCGAAAAGTGGTTTTTCAACACTAACACAAGTGCGAAAAGTGGTTTTTCCACACTAATACAAGTGCAAAAGTGGTTTCCTGCACCAACACAAGTGCGAAAAGTGGTTTTTCAACACTAACACAGGTGCGAAAAGTGGTTTTTCCACACTAATACAAGTGCAAAAGTGGTTTCCTGCACCAACACAAGTGCGAAAAGTGGTTTTTCAACACTAACACAAGTGCGAAAAGTGGTTTTCCCACACTAATACAAGTGCAAAAGTGGTTTCCTGCACCAACACAAGTGCGAAAAGTGGTTTCCTGCACCAAAACAAGTGCGAAAAGTGGTTTTTCAACACTAATACAAGTGCGAAAAGTGTTTTTTCCACACTAATACAAGTGCAAAAGTGGTTTTTCAACACTAACACAAATGTGAAAAGTGGTTTTTCAACACTAACACAAGTGCGAAAAGTGGTTTTTCAATACTAACACAAGTGCGAAAAGTGGTTTTTCCACACTAATACAAGTGCAAAAGTGGTTTCCTGCACCAACACAAGTGCGAAAAGTGGTTTTTCAACACTAACACAAGTGCGAAAAGTGGTTTTTCAACACTATCACAAGTGCAAAAAGTGTTTTTTCCACACTAATACAAGTGCAAAAGTGGTTTTTCAACACTAACACAAGTGCGAAAAGTGGTTTTTCAACACTAACACAAGTGCGAAAAGTGGTTTTTCCACACTAATACAAGTGCAAAAGTGGTTTCCTGCACCAACACAAGTGCGAAAAGTGGTTTTTCAACACTAACACAAGTGCGAAAAGTGGTTTTTCAACACTATCACAAGTGCAAAAAGTGGTTTTTCAACACTATCACAAGTGCAAAAGGTGTTTTTTCCACACTAATACAAGTGCAAAAGTGGTTTCCTGCACCAACACAAGTGCGAAAAGTGGTTTTTCAACACTAACACAAGTGCGAAAAGTGGTTTTTCAACACTATCACAAGTGCAAAAAGTGGTTTTTCAACACTATCACAAGTGCAAAAAGTATTTTTTCCACACTAATACAAGTGCGAAAATTGGTTTTTCAACACTAACACAAGTGCGAAAAGTGGTTTTTCCACACTAATACAAGTGCAAAAGTGGTTTCCTGCACCAACACAAGTGCGAAAAGTGGTTTTTCAACACTAACACAAGTGCGAAAAGTGGTTTTTCAACACTATCACAAGTGCAAAAAGTGGTTTTTCAACACTATCACAAGTGCAAAAAGTGTTTTTTCCACACTAATACAAGTGCAAAAGTGGTTTCCTGCACCAACACAAGTGCGAAAAGTGGTTTTTCAACACTAACACAAGTGCGAAAAGTGGTTTTTCAACACTAACACAAGTGCGAAAAGTGGTTTTTCAACACTAACACAAGTGCGAAAAGTGGTTTTTCAACACTAACACAGGTGCGAAAAGTGGTTTTTCCACACTAATACAAGTGCAAAAGTGGTTTCCTGCACCAACACAAGTGCGAAAAGTGGTTTTTCAACACTAACACAAGTGCGAAAAGTGGTTTTTCCACACTAATACAAGTGCAAAAGTGGTTTCCTGCACCAACACAAGTGCGAAAAGTGGTTTCCTGCACCAAAACAAGTGCGAAAAGTGGTTTTTCAACACTAATACAAGTGCGAAAAGTGGTTTTTCAACACTATCACAAGTGCAAAAAGTGTTTTTTCCACACTAATACAAGTGCAAAAGTGGTTTTTCAACACTAACACAAGTGTGAAAAATGGTTTTTCAACACTAACACAAGTGCGAAAAGTGGTTTTTCAATACTAACACAAGTGCGAAAAGTGGTTTTTCCACACTAATACAAGTGCAAAAGTGGTTTCCTGCACCAACACAAGTGCAAAAAGTGGTTTTTCAACACTAAAACAAGTGCAAAAAGTGGTTTTTCAACACTAACACAAGTGCGAAAAGTGGTTTTTCAACACTATCACAAGTGCAAAAAGTGGTTTTTCAACACTATCACAAGTGCAAAAAGTGGTTTTTCAACACTATCACAAGTGCAAAAAGTGTTTTTTCCACACTAATGCAAGTGCAAAAGTGGTTTCCTGCACCAACACAAGTGTGAAAAGTGGATTTTCAACACTAACACAAGCGCGAAAAGTGGGTTTTCAACACTAACACAAGTGCGAAAAGTGTTTTTTCCACACTAATACAAGTGCAAAAGTGGTTTTTCAACACTAACACAAGTGCAAAACTGGTTTTTCAACACTAACACAAGTGCGAAAACTGGTTTTTCAACACTAACACAAGTGTGAAAAGTGGTTTTTCCACACTAATACAAGTGCAAAAGTGGTTTCCTGCACCAACACAAGTGCGAAAAGTGGTTTTTCAACACTAACACAAGTGCGAAAAGTGGTTTTTCAACACTATCACAAGTGCAAAAAGTGATTTTTCCACACGAATATAAGTGCAAAAGTGGTTTCCTGCACCAACACAAGTGCGAAAGTGGTTTTTCAACACTAACACAAGTGCGAAAAGTGGTTTTTCAACACCAACACAAGTGCGAAAAGTGGTTTTTCAACACTAACACAAGTGCGAAAAGTGGTTTTTCAACACTAACACAAGTGCGAAAAGTGGTTTTTCAACACTAACACAAGTGCGAAAAGTGGTTTTTCCACACTAATACAAGTGCGAAAAGTGGTTTTTCAACACTAATACAAGTGCAAAAGTGGTTTCCTGCACCAACACAAGTGCAAAAAGTGTTTTTTCCACACTAATACAAGTGCAAAAGTGGTTTTTCAACACTATCACAAGTGCAAAAAGTGTTTTTTCCCACACTAATACAAGTGCAAAAGTGGTTTTTCAACACTAACACAAGTGCGAAAAGTGTTTTTTCAACACTAACACAATTGCGAAAAGTGGTTTTTCAACACTAACACAATTGCGAAAAGTGGTTTTTCCACACTAATACAAGTGCAAAAGTGGTTTCCTGCACCAACACAAGTGCGAAAAGTGGTTTTTCAACACTATCACAAGTGCAAAAAGTGTTTTTTCCACACTAATACAAGTGCAAAAGTGGTTTCCTGCACCAACACAAGTGCGAAAAGTGGTTTTTCAACACTAACACAAGTGCAAAAAGTGGTTTTTCAACACTAACACAAGTGCGAAAGTGGTTTTTCAACACTAACACAGGTGCGAAAAGTGGTTTTTCCACACTAATACAAGTGCAAAAGTGGTTTCCTGCACCAACACAAGTGCGAAAAGTGGTTTTTCAACACTAACACAAGTGCAAAAAGTGGTTTTTCCACACTAATACAAGTGCAAAAGTGGTTTCCTGCACCAACACAAGTGCGAAAAGTGGTTTTTCAACACTAATACAAGTGCGAAAAGTGGTTTTTCAACACTATCACAAGTGCAAAAAGTGTTTTTTCCACACTAATACAAGTGCAAAAGTGGTTTTTCAACACTAACACAAGTGTGAAAAGTGGTTTTTCAACACTAACACATGTGCAAAAAGTGGTTTTTCAACACTAACAAGTGCGAAAAGTGGTTTTTCAACACTATCACAATTGAAAAAAGTGGTTTTTCAACACTATCACAAGTGCAAAAAGTGGTTTTTCAACACTATCACAAGTGCAAAAAGTGGGTTTTCAACACTAACACAAGTGCGAAAAGTGTTTTTTCCACACTAATACAAGTGCAAAAGTGGTTTTTCAACACTAACACAAGTGTGAAAAGTGGTTTTCTGCACCAACACAAGTGTGAAAAGTGGATTTTCAACACTAACACAAGTGCGAAAAGTGGGTTTTCAACACTAACACAAGTGCGAAAAGTGTTTTTTCCACACTAATACAAGTGCAAAAGTGGTTTTTCAACACTAACACAAGTGTGAAAAGTGGTTTTTCAACACTAACACAAGTGCAAAAAGTGGTTTTTCAACACTAACACAAGTGCGAAAAGTGGTTTTTCAACACTATCACAATTGCAAAAAGTGGTTTTTCAACACTATCACAAGTGCAAAAAGTGGTTTTTCAACACTATCACAAGTGCAAAAAGTGGTTTTTCCACACTAATACAAGTGCGAAAAGTGGTTTTTCAACACTAATACAAGTGCAAAAGTGGTTTCCTGCACCAACACAAGTGCGAAAAGTGGTTTTTCAACACTAACACAAGTGCGAAAAGTGGTTTTTCAACACTATCACAAGTGCAAAAAGTGTTTTTTCCACACTAATACAAGTGCAAAAGTGGTTTTTCAACACTAACACAAGTGCGAAAGTGGTTTTTCAACACTAACACAAGTGCGAAAAGTGGTTTTTCAACACTAACACAAGTGCGAAAAGTGGTTTTTCCACACTAATACAAGTGCAAAAGTGGTTTCCTGCACCAACACAAGTGCGAAAAGTGGTTTTTCAACACTAACACAAGTGCGAAAAGTGGTTTTTCAACACTATCACAAGTGCAAAAAGTGGTTTTTCAACACTATCACAAGTGCAAAAAGTGTTTTTTCCACACTAATACAAGTGCAAAAGTGGTTTCCTGCACCAACACAAGTGCGAAAAGTGGTTTCCTGCACCAAAACAAGTGCGAAAAGTGGTTTTTCAACACTAATACAAGTGCGAAAAGTGTTTTTTCCACACTAATACAAGTGCAAAAGTGGTTTTTCAACACGAACACAAATGTGAAAAGTGGTTTTTCAACACTAACACAAGTGCGAAAAGTGGTTTTTCAATACTAACACAAGTGCGAAAAGTGGTTTTTCCACACTAATACAAGTGCAAAAGTGGTTTCCTGCACCAACACAAGTGCGAAAAGTGGTTTTTCAACACTAACACAAGTGCGAAAAGTGGTTTTTCAACACTATCACAAGTGCAAAAAGTGTTTTTTCCACACTAATACAAGTGCAAAAGTGGTTTTTCAACACTAACACAAGTGCGAAAAGTGGTTTTTCAACACTAACACAAGTGCGAAAAGTGGTTTTTCCACACTAATACAAGTGCAAAAGTGGTTTCCTGCACCAACACAAGTGCGAAAAGTGGTTTTTCAACACTAACACAAGTGCGAAAAGTGGTTTTTCAACACTATCACAAGTGCAAAAAGTGGTTTTTCAACACTATCACAAGTGCAAAAAGTGTTTTTTCCACACTAATACAAGTGCAAAAGTGGTTTCCTGCACCAACACAAGTGCGAAAAGTGGTTTTTCAACACTAACACAAGTGCGAAAAGTGGTTTTTCAACACTATCGCAAGTGCAAAAAGTGGTTTTTCAACACTATCACAAGTGCAAAAAGTATTTTTTCCACACTAATACAAGTGCGAAAATTGGTTTTTCAACACTAACACAAGTGCGAAAAGTGGTTTTTCAACACTAACACAAGTGCGAAAAGTCGTCTTTCAACACTAACACAAGTGCGAAAAGTGGTTTTTCCACACTAATACAAGTGCAAAAGTGGTTTCCTGCACCAACACAAGTGCGAAAAGTGGTTTTTCAACACTAACACAAGTGCGAAAAGTGGTTTTTCAACACTATCACAAGTGCAAAAAGTGGTTTTTCAACACTATCACAAGTGCAAAAAGTGTTTTTTCCACACCAATACAAGTGCAAAAGTGGTTTCCTGCACCAACACAAGTGCGAAAAGTGGTTTTTCAACACTAACACAAGTGCGAAAAGTGGTTTTTCAACACTAACACAAGTGCGAAAAGTGGTTTTTCAACACTAACACAAGTGCGAAAAGTGGTTTTTCAACACTAACACAGGTGCGAAAAGTGGTTTTTCCACACTAATACAAGTGCAAAAGTGGTTTCCTGCACCAACACAAGTGCGAAAAGTGGTTTTTCAACACTAACACAAGTGCGAAAAGTGGTTTTCCCACACTAATACAAGTGCAAAAGTGGTTTCCTGCACCAACACAAGTGCGAAAAGTGGTTTCCTGCACCAAAACAAGTGCGAAAAGTGGTTTTTCAACACTAATACAAGTGCGAAAAGTGGTTTTTCAACACTATCACAAGTGCAAAAAGTGTTTTTTCCACACTAATACAAGTGCAAAAGTGGTTTTTCAACACTAACACAAGTGTGAAAAATGGTTTTTCAACACTAACACAAGTGCGAAAAGTGGTTTTTCAATACTAACACAAGTGCGAAAAGTGGTTTTTCCACACTAATACAAGTGCAAAAGTGGTTTCCTGCACCAACACAAGTGCAAAAAGTGGTTTTTCAACACTAAAACAAGTGCAAAAAGTGGTTTTTCAACACTAACACAAGTGCGAAAAGTGGTTTTTCAACACTATCACAAGTGCAAAAAGTGGTTTTTCAACACTATCACAAGTGCAAAAAGTGGTTTTTCAACACTATCACAAGTGCAAAAAGTGTTTTTTCCACACTAATGCAAGTGCAAAAGTGGTTTCCTGCACCAACACAAGTGTGAAAAGTGGATTTTCAACACTAACACAAGCGCGAAAAGTGGGTTTTCAACACTAACACAAGTGCGAAAAGTGTTTTTTCCACACTAATACAAGTGCAAAAGTGGTTTTTCAACACTAACACAAGTGCAAAACTGGTTTTTCAACACTAACACAAGTGCGAAAACTGGTTTTTCAACACTAACACAAGTGTGAAAAGTGGTTTTTCCACACTAATACAAGTGCAAAAGTGGTTTCCTGCACCAACACAAGTGCGAAAAGTGGTTTTTCAACACTAACACAAGTGCGAAAAGTGGTTTTTCAACACTATCACAAGTGCAAAAAGTGATTTTTCCACACGAATATAAGTGCAAAAGTGGTTTCCTGCACCAACACAAGTGCGAAAAGTGGTTTTTCAACACTAACACAAGTGCGAAAAGTGGTTTTTCAACACCAACACAAGTGCGAAAAGTGGTTTTTCAACACTAACACAAGTGCGAAAAGTGGTTTTTCAACACTAACACAAGTGCGAAAAGTGGTTTTTCAACACTAACACAAGTGCGAAAAGTGGTTTTTCCACACTAATACAAGTGCGAAAAGTGGTTTTTCAACACTAATACAAGTGCAAAAGTGGTTTCCTGCACCAACACAAGTGCAAAAAGTGTTTTTTCCACACTAATACAAGTGCAAAAGTGGTTTTTCAACACTATCACAAGTGCAAAAAGTGTTTTTTCCCACACTAATACAAGTGCAAAAGTGGTTTTTCAACACTAACACAAGTGCGAAAAGTGTTTTTTCAACACTAACACAATTGCGAAAAGTAGTTTTTCAACACTAACACAATTGCGAAAAGTGGTTTTTCCACACTAATACAAGTGCAAAAGTGGTTTCCTGCACCAACACAAGTGCGAAAAGTGGTTTTTCAACACTATCACAAGTGCAAAAAGTGTTTTTTCCACACTAATACAAGTGCAAAAGTGGTTTCCTGCACCAACACAAGTGCGAAAAGTGGTTTTTCAACACTAACACAAGTGCAAAAAGTGGTTTTTCAACACTAACACAAGTGCGAAAGTGGTTTTTCAACACTAACACAGGTGCGAAAAGTGGTTTTTCCACACTAATACAAGTGCAAAAGTGGTTTCCTGCACCAACACAAGTGCGAAAAGTGGTTTTTCAACACTAACACAAGTGCAAAAAGTGGTTTTTCCACACTAATACAAGTGCAAAAGTGGTTTCCTGCACCAACACAAGTGCGAAAAGTGGTTTTTCAACACTAATACAAGTGCGAAAAGTGGTTTTTCAACACTATCACAAGTGCAAAAAGTGTTTTTTCCACACTAATACAAGTGCAAAAGTGGTTTTTCAACACTAACACAAGTGTGAAAAGTGGTTTTTCAACACTAACACATGTGCAAAAAGTGGTTTTTCAACACTAACAAGTGCGAAAAGTGGTTTTTCAACACTATCACAATTGAAAAAAGTGGTTTTTCAACACTATCACAAGTGCAAAAAGTGGTTTTTCAACACTATCACAAGTGCAAAAAGTGGGTTTTCAACACTAACACAAGTGCGAAAAGTGTTTTTTCCACACTAATACAAGTGCAAAAGTGGTTTTTCAACACTAACACAAGTGTGAAAAGTGGTTTTCTGCACCAACACAAGTGTGAAAAGTGGATTTTCAACACTAACACAAGTGCGAAAAGTGGGTTTTCAACACTAACACAAGTGCGAAAAGTGTTTTTTCCACACTAATACAAGTGCAAAAGTGGTTTTTCAACACTAACACAAGTGTGAAAAGTGGTTTTTCAACACTAACACAAGTGCAAAAAGTGGTTTTTCAACACTAACACAAGTGCGAAAAGTGGTTTTTCAACACTATCACAATTGCAAAAAGTGGTTTTTCAACACTATCACAATTGCAAAAAGTGGTTTTTCAACACTATCACAAGTGCAAAAAGTGGTTTTTCAACACTATCACAAGTGCAAAAAGTGGTTTTTCCACACTAATACAAGTGCGAAAAGTGGTTTTTCAACACTAATACAAGTGCAAAAGTGGTTTCCTGCACCAACACAAGTGCGAAAAGTGGTTTTTCAACACTAACACAAGTGCGAAAAGTGGTTTTTCAACACTATCACAAGTGCAAAAAGTGTTTTTTCCACACTAATACAAGTGCAAAAGTGGTTTTTCAACACTAACACAAGTGCGAAAAGTGGTTTTTCAACACTAACACAAGTGCGAAAAGTGGTTTTTCAACACTAACACAAGTGCGAAAAGTGGTTTTTCCACACTAATACAAGTGCAAAAGTGGTTTCCTGCACCAACACAAGTGCGAAAAGTGGTTTTTCAACACTAACACAAGTGCGAAAAGTGGTTTTTCAACACTATCACAAGTGCAAAAAGTGGTTTTTCAACACTATCACAAGTGCAAAAAGTGTTTTTTCCACACTAATACAAGTGCAAAAGTGGTTTCCTGCACCAACACAAGTGCGAAAAGTGGTTTTTCAACACTAACACAAGTGCGAAAAGTGGTTTTTCAACACTAACACAAGTGCGAAAAGTGGTTTTTCAACACTATCACAAGTGCAAAAAGTGTTTTTTCCACACTAATACAAGTGCAAAAGTGGTTTCCTGCACCAACACAAGTGCGAAAAGTGGTTTTTCAACACTAACACAAGTGCGAAAAGTGGTTTTTCAACACTATCACAAGTGCAAAAAGTGTTTTTTCCACACTAATACAAGTGCAAAAGTGGTTTCCTGCACCAACACAAGTGCGAAAAGTGGTTTTTCAACACTAACACAAGTGCGAAAAGTGGTTTTTCAACACTATCACAAGTGCAAAAAGTGGTTTTTCAACACTATCACAAGTGCAAAAAGTGTTTTTTCCACACTAATACAAGTGCGAAAATTGGTTTTTCAACACTAACACAAGTGCGAAAAGTGGTTTTTCAACACTATCACAAGTGCAAAAAGTGTTTTTTCCACACTAATACAAGTGCAAAAGTGGTTTTTCAACACTAACACAAGTGTGAAAAGTGGTTTTTCAACACTAACACATGTGCAAAAAGTGGTTTTTCAACACTAACAAGTGCGAAAAGTGGTTTTTCAACACTATCACAATTGAAAAAAGTGGTTTTTCAACACTATCACAAGTGCAAAAAGTGGTTTTTCAACACTATCACAAGTGCAAAAAGTGGGTTTTCAACACCAACACAAGTGCGAAAAGTGTTTTTTCCACACTAATACAAGTGCAAAAGTGGTTTTTCAACACTAACACAAGTGTGAAAAGTGGTTTTCTGCACCAACACAAGTGTGAAAAGTGGATTTTCAACACTAACACAAGTGCGAAAAGTGGGTTTTCAACACTAACACAAGTGCGAAAAGTGTTTTTTCCACACTAATACAAGTGCAAAAGTGGTTTTTCAACACTAACACAAGTGTGAAAAGTGGTTTTTCAACACTCACACAAGTGCAAAAAGTGGTTTTTCAACACTAACACAAGTGCGAAAAGTGGTTTTTCAACACTATCACAATTGCAAAAAGTGGTTTTTCAACACTATCACAATTGCAAAAAGTGGTTTTTCAACACTATCACAAGTGCAAAAAGTGGTTTTTCAACACTATCACAAGTGCAAAAAGTGGTTTTTCCACACTAATACAAGTGCGAAAAGTGGTTTTTCAACACTAGTACAAGTGCAAAAGTGGTTTCCTGCACCAACACAAGTGCGAAAAGTGGTTTTTCAACACTAACACAAGTGCGAAAAGTGGTTTTTCAACACTATCACAAGTGCAAAAAGTGTTTTTTCCACACTAATACAAGTGCAAAAGTGGTTTTTTAACACTAACACAAGTGCGAAAAGTGGTTTTTCAACACTAACACAAGTGCGAAAAGTGGTTTTTCAACACTAACACAAGTGCGAAAAGTGGTTTTTCCACACTAATACAAGTGCAAAAGTGGTTTCCTGCACCAACACAAGTGCGAAAAGTGGTTTTTCAACACTAACACAAGTGCGAAAAGTGGTTTTTCAACACTATCACAAGTGCAAAAAGTGGTTTTTCAACACTATCACAAGTGCAAAAAGTGTTTTTTCCACACTAATACAAGTGCAAAAGTGGTTTCCTGCACCAACACAAGTGCGAAAAGTGGTTTTTCAACACTAACACAAGTGCGAAAAGTGGTTTTTCAACACTAACACAAGTGCGAAAAGTGGTTTTTCAACACTATCACAAGTGCAAAAAGTGTTTTTTCCACACTAATACAAGTGCAAAAGTGGTTTCCTGCACCAACACAAGTGCGAAAAGTGGTTTTTCAACACTAACACAAGTGCGAAAAGTGGTTTTTCAACACTATCACAAGTGCAAAAAGTGTTTTTTCCACACTAATACAAGTGCAAAAGTGGTTTCCTGCACCAACACAAGTGCGAAAAGTGGTTTTTCAACACTAACACAAGTGCGAAAAGTGGTTTTTCAACACTATCACAAGTGCAAAAAGTGTTTTTTCCACACTAATACAAGTGCAAAAGTGGTTTTTCAACACTAACACAAGTGTGAAAAGTGGTTTTTCAACACTAACACATGTGCAAAAAGTGGTTTTTCAACACTAACAAGTGCGAAAAGTGGTTTTTCAACACTATCACAATTGAAAAAAGTGGTTTTTCAACACTATCACAAGTGCAAAAAGTGGTTTTTCAACACTATCACAAGTGCAAAAAGTGGGTTTTCAACACCAACACAAGTGCGAAAAGTGTTTTTTCCACACTAATACAAGTGCAAAAGTGGTTTTTCAACACTAACACAAGTGTGAAAAGTGGTTTTCTGCACCAACACAAGTGTGAAAAGTGGATTTTCAACACTAACACAAGTGCGAAAAGTGGGTTTTCAACACTAACACAAGTGCGAAAAGTGTTTTTTCCACACTAATACAAGTGCAAAAGTGGTTTTTCAACACTAACACAAGTGTGAAAAGTGGTTTTTCAACACTAACACAAGTGCAAAAAGTGGTTTTTCAACACTAACACAAGTGCGAAAAGTGGTTTTTCAACACTATCACAATTGCAAAAAGTGGTTTTTCAACACTATCACAATTGCAAAAAGTGGTTTTTCAACACTATCACAAGTGCAAAAAGTGGTTTTTCAACACTATCACAAGTGCAAAAAGTGGTTTTTCCACACTAATACAAGTGCGAAAAGTGGTTTTTCAACACTAGTACAAGTGCAAAAGTGGTTTCCTGCACCAACACAAGTGCGAAAAGTGGTTTTTCAACACTAACACAAGTGCGAAAAGTGGTTTTTCAACACTATCACAAGTGCAAAAAGTGTTTTTTCCACACTAATACAAGTGCAAAAGTGGTTTTTTAACACTAACACAAGTGCGAAAAGTGGTTTTTCAACACTAACACAAGTGCGAAAAGTGGTTTTTCAACACTAACACAAGTGCGAAAAGTGGTTTTTCCACACTAATACAAGTGCAAAAGTGATTTCCTGCACCAACACAAGTGCGAAAAGTGGTTTTTCAACACTAACACAAGTGCGAAAAGTGGTTTTTCAACACTATCACAAGTGCAAAAAGTGGTTTTTCAACACTATCACAAGTGCAAAAAGTGTTTTTTCCACACTAATACAAGTGCAAAAGTGGTTTCCTGCACCAACACAAGTGCGAAAAGTGGTTTTTCAACACTAACACAAGTGCGAAAAGTGGTTTTTCAACACTAACACAAGTGCGAAAAGTGGTTTTTCAACACTATCACAAGTGCAAAAAGTGTTTTTTCCACACTAATACAAGTGCAAAAGTGGTTTCCTGCACCAACACAAGTGCGAAAAGTGGTTTTTCAACACTAACACAAGTGCGAAAAGTGGTTTTTCAACACTATCACAAGTGCAAAAAGTGTTTTTTCCACACTAATACAAGTGCAAAAGTGGTTTCCTGCACCAACACAAGTGCGAAAAGTGGTTTTTCAACACTAACACAAGTGCGAAAAGTGGTTTTTCAACACTATCACAAGTGCAAAAAGTGGTTTTTCAACACTATCACAAGTGCAAAAAGTGTTTTTTCCACACTAATACAAGTGCGAAAATTGGTTTTTCAACACTAACACAAGTGCGAAAAGTGGTTTTTCAACACTAACACAAGTGCGAAAAGTGGTTTTTCCACACTAATACAAGTGCAAAAGTGGTTTCCTGCACCAACATAAGTGCGAAAAGTGGTTTTTCAACACTAACACAAGTGCGAAAAGTGGTTTTTCAACACTATCACAAGTGCAAAAAGTGGTTTTTCAACACTATCACAAGTGCAAAAAGTGTTTTTTCCACACTAATACAAGTGCAAAAGTGGTTTCCTGCACCAACACAAGTGCGAAAAGTGGTTTTTCAACACTAACACAAGTGCGAAAAGTGGTTTTTCAACACTAACACAAGTGCGAAAAGTGGTTTTTCAACACTAACACAAGTGCGAAAAGTGGTTTTTCAACACTAACACAGGTGCGAAAAGTGGTTTTTCCACACTAATACAAGTGCAAAAGTGGTTTCCTGCACCAACACAAGTGCGAAAAGTGGTTTTTCAACACTAACACAAGTGCGAAAAGTGGTTTTCCCACACTAATACAAGTGCAAAAGTGGTTTCCTGCACCAACACAAGTGCGAAAAGTGGTTTCCTGCACCAAAACAAGTGCGAAAAGTGGTTTTTCAACACTAATACAAGTGCGAAAAGTGGTTTTTCAACACTATCACAAGTGCAAAAAGTGTTTTTTCCACACTAATACAAGTGCAAAAGTGGTTTTTCAACACTAACACAAGTGTGAAAAGTGGTTTTTCAACACTAACACAAGTGCGAAAAGTGGTTTATCAATACTAACACAAGTGCGAAAAGTGGTTTTTCCACACTAATACAAGTGCAAAAGTGGTTTCCTGCACCAACACAAGTGCGAAAAGTGGTTTTTCAACACTAACACAAGTGCGAAAAGTGGTTTTTCAACACTATCACAAGTGCAAAAAGTGTTTTTTCCACACTAATACAAGTGCAAAAGTGGTTTCCTGCACCAACACAAGTGCGAAAAGTGGTTTTTCAACACTAACACAAGTGCGAAAAGTGGTTTTTCAACACTATCACAAGTGCAAAAAGTGGTTTTTCAACACTATCACAAGTGCAAAAAGTGTTTTTTCCACACTAATACAAGTGCGAAAATTGGTTTTTCAACACTAACACAAGTGCAAAAAGTGGTTTTTCAACACTATCACAAGTGCAAAAAGTGTTTTTTCCACACTAATACAAGTGCAAAAGTGGTTTTTCAACACTAACACAAGTGTGAAAAGTGGTTTTTCAACACTAACACATGTGCAAAAAGTGGTTTTTCAACACTAACAAGTGCGAAAAGTGGTTTTTCAACACTATCACAATTGAAAAAAGTGGTTTTTCAACACTATCACAAGTGCAAAAAGTGGTTTTTCAACACTATCACAAGTGCAAAAAGTGGGTTTTCAACACTAACACAAGTGCGAAAAGTGTTTTTTCCACACTAATACAAGTGCAAAAGTGGTTTTTCAACACTAACACAAGTGTGAAAAGTGGTTTTCTGCACCAACACAAGTGTGAAAAGTGGATTTTCAACACTAACACAAGTGCGAAAAGTGGGTTTTCAACACTAACACAAGTGCGAAAAGTGTTTTTTCCACACTAATACAAGTGCAAAAGTGGTTTTTCAACACTAACACAAGTGTGAAAAGTGGTTTTTCAACACTAACACAAGTGCAAAAAGTGGTTTTTCAACACTAACACAAGTGCGAAAAGTGGTTTTTCAACACTATCACAATTGCAAAAAGTGGTTTTTCAACATTATCACAATTGCAAAAAGTGGTTTTTCAACACTATCACAAGTGCAAAAAGTGGTTTTTCAACACTATCACAAGTGCAAAAAGTGGTTTTTCCACACTAATACAAGTGCGAAAAGTGGTTTTTCAACACTAATACAAGTGCAAAAGTGGTTTCCTGCACCAACACAAGTGCGAAAAGTGGTTTTTCAACACTAACACAAGTGCAAAAAGTGGTTTTTCAACACTATCACAAGTGCAAAAAGTGTTTTTTCCACACTAATACAAGTGCAAAAGTGGTTTTTCAACACGAACACAAGTGCGAAAAGTGGTTTTTCAACACTAACACAAGTGCGAAAAGTGGTTTTTCAACACTAACACAAGTGCGAAAAGTGGTTTTTCCACACTAATACAAGTGCAAAAGTGGTTTGCTGCACCAACACAAGTGCGAAAAGTGGTTTTTCAACACTAACACAAGTGCGAAAAGTGGTTTTTCAACACTATCACAAGTGCAAAAAGTGGTTTTTCAACACTATCACAAGTGCAAAAAGTGTTTTTTCCACACTAATACAAGTGCAAAAGTGGTTTCCTGCACCAACACAAGTGCGAAAAGTGGTTTTTCAACACTAACACAAGTGCGAAAAGTGGTTTTTCAACACTAACACAAGTGCGAAAAGTGGTTTTTCAACACTATCACAAGTGCAAAAAGTGTTTTTTCCACACTAATACAAGTGCAAAAGTGGTTTCCTGCACCAACACAAGTGCGAAAAGTGGTTTTTCAACACTAACACAAGTGCGAAAAGTGGTTTTTCAACACTATCACAAGTGCAAAAAGTGTTTTTTCCACACTAATACAAGTGCAAAAGTGGTTTCCTGCACCAACACAAGTGCGAAAAGTGGTTTTTCAACACTAACACAAGTGCGAAAAGTGGTTTTTCAACACTATCACAAGTGCAAAAAGTGGTTTTTCAACACTATCACAAGTGCAAAAAGTGTTTTTTCCACACTAATACAAGTGCGAAAATTGGTTTTTCAACACTAACACAAGTGCGAAAAGTGGTTTTTCAACACTAACACAAGTGCGAAAAGTGGTTTTTCCACACTAATACAAGTGCAAAAGTGGTTTCCTGCACCAACATAAGTGCGAAATGTGGTTTTTCAACACTAACACAAGTGCGAAAAGTGGTTTTTCAACACTATCACAAGTGCAAAAAGTGGTTTTTCAACACTATCACAAGTGCAAAAAGTGTTTTTTCCACACTAATACAAGTGCAAAAGTGGTTTCCTGCACCAACACAAGTGCGAAAAGTGGTTTTTCAACACTAACACAAGTGCGAAAAGTGGTTTTTCAACACTAACACAAGTGCGAAAAGTGGTTTTTCAACACTAACACAAGTGCGAAAAGTGGTTTTTCAACACTAACACAGGTGCGAAAAGTGGTTTTTCCACACTAATACAAGTGCAAAAGTGGTTTCCTGCACCAACACAAGTGCGAAAAGTGGTTTTTCAACACTAACACAAGTGCGAAAAGTGGTTTTCCCACACTAATACAAGTGCAAAAGTGGTTTCCTGCACCAACACAAGTGCGAAAAGTGGTTTTTCAACACTAACACAAGTGCGAAAAGTGGTTTTCCCACACTAATACAAGTGCAAAAGTGGTTTCCTGCACCAACACAAGTGCGAAAAGTGGTTTCCTGCACCAAAACAAGTGCGAAAAGTGGTTTTTCAACACTAATACAAGTGCGAAAAGTGGTTTTTCAACACTATCACAAGTGCAAAAAGTGTTTTTTCCACACTAATACAAGTGCAAAAGTGGTTTCCTGCACCAACACAAGTGCGAAAAGTGGTTTTTCAACACTAACACAAGTGCGAAAAGTGGTTTTTCAACACTATCACAAGTGCAAAAAGTGTTTTTTCCACACTAATACAAGTGCAAAAGTGGTTTTTCAACACTAACACAAGTGCGAAAAGTGGTTTTTCAACACTAACACAAGTGCGAAAAGTGGTTTTTCAACACTAACACAAGTGCGAAAAGTGGTTTTTCCACACTAATACAAGTGCAAAAGTGGTTTCCTGCACCAACACAAGTGCGAAAAGTGGTTTTTCAACACTAACACAGGTGCGAAAAGTGGTTTTTCCACACTAATACAAGTGCAAAAGTGGTTTCCTGCACCAACACAAGTGCGAAAAGTGGTTTTTCAACACTAACACAAGTGCGAAAAGTGGTTTTCCCACACTAATACAAGTGCAAAAGTGATTTCCTGCACCAACACAAGTGCGAAAAGTGGTTTCCTGCACCAAAACAAGTGCGAAAAGTGGTTTTTCAACACTAATACAAGTGCGAAAAGTGGTTTTTCAACACTATCACAAGTGCAAAAAGTGTTTTTTCCACACTAATACAAGTGCAAAAGTGGTTTTTCAACACTAACACAAATGTGAAAAGTGGTTTTTCAACACTAACACAAGTGCGAAAAGTGGTTTTTCAATACTAACACAAGTGCGAAAAGTGGTTTTTCCACACTAATACAAGTGCAAAAGTGGTTTCCTGCACCAACACAAGTGCGAAAAGTGGTTTTTCAACACTAACACAAGTGCGAAAAGTGGTTTTTCAACACTATCACAAGTGCAAAAAGTGTTTTTTCCACACTAATACAAGTGCAAAAGTGGTTTTTCAACACTAACACAAGTGCGAAAAGTGGTTTTTCAACACTAACACAAGTGCGAAAAGTGGTTTTTCAACACTAACACAAGTGCGAAAAGTGGTTTTCCACACTAATACAAGTGCAAAAGTGGTTTCCTGCACCAACACAAGTGCGAAAAGTGGTTTTTCAACACTAACACAAGTGCGAAAAGTGGTTTTTCAACACCATCACAAGTGCAAAAAGTGGTTTTTCAACACTATCACAAGTGCAAAAAGTGTTTTTGCCACACTAATACAAGTGCAAAAGTGGTTTCCTGCACCAACACAAGTGCGAAAAGTGGTTTTTCAACACTAACACAAGTGCGAAAAGTGGTTTTTCAACACTATCACAAGTGCAAAAAGTTGTTTTTCAACACTATCACAAGTGCAAAAAGTATTTTTTCCACACTAATACAAGTGCGAAAATTGGTTTTTCAACACTAACACAAGTGCGAAAAGTGGTTTTTCAACACTAACACAAGTGCGAAAAGTCGTCTTTCAACACTAACACAAGTGCGAAAAGTGGTTTTTTCCACACTAATACAAGTGCAAAAGTGGTTTCCTGCACCAACACAAGTGCGAAAAGTGGTTTTTCAACACTAACACAAGTGCGAAAAGTGGTTTTTCAACACTATCACAAGTGCAAAAAGTGGTTTTTCAACACTATCACAAGTGCAAAAAGTGTTTTTTCCACACTAATACAAGTGCAAAAGTGGTTTCCTGCACCAACACAAGTGCGAAAAGTGGTTTTTCAACACTAACACAAGTGCGAAAAGTGGTTTTTCAACACTAACACAAGTGCGAAAAGTGGTTTTTCAACACTAACACAAGTGCGAAAAGTGGTTTTTCAACACTAACACAGGTGCGAAAAGTGGTTTTTCCACACTAATACAAGTGCAAAAGTGGTTTCCTGCACCAAAACAAGTGCGAAAAGTGGTTTTTCAACACTAATACAAGTGCGAAAAGTGGTTTTTCAACACTATCACAAGTGCAAAAAGTGTTTTTTCCACACTAATACAAGTGCGAAAAGTGGTTTTTCAACACTAACACAAGTGCGAAAAGTGGTTTTTCAACACTAACACAAGTGCGAAAAGTGGTTTTCCCACACTAATACAAGTGCAAAAGTGGTTTCCTGCACCAACACAAGTGCGAAAAGTGGTTTCCTGCACCAAAACAAGTGCGAAAAGTGGTTTTTCAACACTAATACAAGTGCGAAAAGTGGTTTTTCAACACTATCACAAGTGCAAAAAGTGTTTTTTCCACACTAATACAAGTGCAAAAGTGGTTTTTCAACACTAACACAAGTGTGAAAAATGGTTTTTCAACACTAACACAAGTGCGAAAAGTGGTTTTTCAATACTAACACAAGTGCGAAAAGTGGTTTTTCCACACTAATACAAGTGCAAAAGTGGTTTCCTGCACCAACACAAGTGCAAAAAGTGGTTTTTCAACACTAAAACAAGTGCAAAAAGTGGTTTTTCAACACTAACACAAGTGCGAAAAGTGGTTTTTCAACACTATCACAAGTGCAAAAAGTGGTTTTTCAACACTATCACAAGTGCAAAAAGTGGTTTTTCAACACTATCACAAGTGCAAAAAGTGTTTTTTCCACACTAATGCAAGTGCGAAAAGTGGTTTTTCAACACTAACACAAGTGCGAAAAGTGGTTTTTCAACACTAACACAAGTGCGAAAAGTGGTTTTTCAACACTAACACAAGTGCGAAAAGTGGTTTTTCCACACTAATACAAGTGCGAAAAGTGGTTTTTCAACACTAATACAAGTGCAAAAGTGGTTTCCTGCACCAACACAAGTGCAAAAAGTGGTTTTTCAACACTAACACAAGTGCAAAAAGTGGTTTTTCCACACTAATACAAGTGCAAAAGTGGTTTCCTGCACCAACACAAGTGCGAAAAGTGGTTTTTCAACACTAATACAAGTGCGAAAAGTGGTTTTTCAAAACTATCACAAGTGCAAAAAGTGGTTTTTCCACACTAATACAAGTGCAAAAGTGGTTTTTCAACACTAACACAAGTGCGAAAAGTGGTTTTTTAACACTAACACAAGTGTGAAAAGTCGTCTTTCAACACTAACACAAGTGCGAAAAGTGGTTTTTCCACACTAATACAAGTGCAAAAGTGGTTTCCTGCACCAACACAAGTGCGAAAAGTGGTTTTTCAACACTAACATAAGTGCGAAAAGTGGTTTTTCAACACTATCACAAGTGCAAAAAGTGTTTTTTCCACACTAATACAAGTGCAAAAGTGGTTTCCTGCACCAACACAAGTGCGAAAAGTGGTTTTTCAACACTAACACAAGTGCGAAAAGTGGTTTTTCAACACTATCACAAGTGCAAAAAGTCGTTTTTCAACAATATCACAAGTGCAAAAAGTGTTTTTTCCACACTAATACAAGTGCGAAAATTGGTTTTTCAACACTAACACAAGTGCGAAAAGTGGTTTTTCAACACTAACACAAGTGCGAAAAGTCGTCTTTCAACACTAACACAAGTGCGAAAAGTGGTTTTTCCACACTAATACAAGTGCAAAAGTGGTTTTTCAACACTAACACAAGTGCGAAAAGTGGTTTTTCAACACTAACACAAGTGCGAAAAGTGGTTTTTCAACACTAACACAGGTGCGAAAAGTGGTTTTTCAACACTAACACAGGTGCGAAAAGTGGTTTTTCCACACTAATACAAGTGCAAAAGTGGTTTCCTGCACCAACACAAGTGCGAAAAGTGGTTTTTCAACACTAACACAAGTGCGAAAAGTGGTTTTCCCACACTAATACAATGCAAAAGTGGTTTCCTGCACCAACACAAGTGCGAAAAGTGGTTTCCTGCACCAAAACAAGTGCGAAAAGTGGTTTTTCAACACTAATACAAGTGCGAAAAGTGGTTTTTCAACACTATCACAAGTGCAAAAAGTGTTTTTTCCACATTAATACAAGTGCAAAAGTGGTTTTTCAACACTAACACAAGTGTGAAAAGTGGTTTTTCAACACTAACACAAGTGCGAAAAGTGGTTTTTCAATACTAACACAAGTGCGAAAAGTGGTTTTTCCACACTAATACAAGTGCAAAAGTGGTTTCCTGCACCAACACAAGTGCGAAAAGTGGTTTTTCAACACTAACACAAGTGTGAAAAGTGGTTTTTCAACACTAACACAAGTGCGAAAAGTGGTTTTTCAATACTAACACAAGTGCGAAAAGTGGTTTTTCCACACTAATACAAGTGCAAAAGTGGTTTCCTGCACCAACACAAGTGCGAAAAGTGGTTTTTCAACACTAACACAAGTGCGAAAAGTGGTTTTTCAACACTATCACAAGTGCAAAAAGTGTTTTTTCCACACTAATACAAGTGCAAAAGTGGTTTTTCAACACTAACACAAGTGCGAAAAGTGGTTTTTCAACACTAACACACGTGCGAAAAGTGGTTTTTCAACACTAACACAAGTGCGAAAAGTGGTTTTTCCACACTAATACAAGTGCAAAAGTGGTTTCCTGCACCAACACAAGTGCGAAAAGTGGTTTTTCAACACTGACACAAGTGCGAAAAGTGGTTTTTCAACACTAATACAGGTGCAAAAGTGGTTTTTCAACACTAACACAAGTGCGAAAAGTGGTTTTTCAACACTAATACAAGTGCAAAAGTGGTTTCCTGCACCAACACAAGTGCAAAAAGTGTTTTTTCCACACTAATACAAGTGCAAAAGTGGTTTCCTGCACCAACACAAGTGTGAAAAGTGGATTTTCAACACTAACACAAGTGCGAAAAGTGGGTTTTCAACACTAACACAAGTGCGAAAAGTGTTTTTTCCACACTAATACAAGTGCAAAAGTGGTTTTTCAACACTAACACAAGTGCAAAAGTGGTTTTTCAACACTAACACAAGTGCGAAAACTGGTTTTTCAACACTAACACAAGTGCGAAAAGTGGTTTTTCCACACTAATACAAGTGCAAAAGTGGTTTCCTGCACCAACACAAGTGGGAAATGTGGTTTTTCAACACTAACACAAGTGCGAAAAGTGGTTTTTCAACACTATCACAAGTGCAAAAAGTGATTTTTCCACACTAATACAAGTGCAAAAGTGGTTTCCTGCACCAACACAAGTGCGAAAAGTGGTTTTTCAACACTAACACAAGTGCGAAAAGTGGTTTTTCAACACTAACACAAGTGCGAAAAGTGGTTTTTCAACACTAACACAAGTGCAAAAAGTGGTTTTTCCACACTAATACAAGTGCAAAAGTGGTTTCCTGCACCAACACAAGTGCGAAAAGTGGTTTTTCAACACTAATACAAGTGCGAAAAGTGTTTTTTCAACACTATCACAAGTGCAAAAAGTGTTTTTTCCACACTAATACAAGTGCAAAAGTGGTTTTTCAACACTAACAAAAGTGCGAAAAGTGGTTTTTCAACACTAACACAAGTGCGAAAAGTGGTTTTTCAACACTAACACAAGTGCGAAAAGTGGTTTTTCAACACTAACACAAGTGCAAAAAGTGGTTTTTCCACACTAATACAAGTGCAAAAGTGGTTTCCTGCACCAACACAAGTGCGAAAAATGGTTTTTCAACACTAATACAAGTGCGAAAAGTGTTTTTTCAACACTATCACAAGTGCAAAAAGTGTTTTTTCCACACTAATACAAGTGCAAAAGTGGTTTTTCAACACTAACAAAAGTGCGAAAAGTGGTTTTTCAACACTAACACAAGTGCGAAAAGTGGTTTTTCAACACTAACACAATTGCGAAAAGTGGTTTTTCCACACTAATACAAGTGCAAAAATGGTTTCCTGCACCAACACAAGTGCGAAAAGTGGTTTTTCAACACTAACACAAGTGCAAAAAGTGGTTTTTCAACACTATCACAAGTGCAAAAAGTGGTTTTTCAACACTATCACAAGTGCAAAAAGTGTTTTTTCCACACTAATACAAGTGCAAAAGTGGTTTCCTGCACCAACACAAGTGCGAAAAGTGGTTTTTCAACACTAACACAAGTGCGAAAAGTAGTTTTTCAACACTAACACAAGTGCAAAAAGTGGTTTTTCAACACTAACACAAGTGCGAAAAGTGGTTTTTCAACACTAACACAGGTGCGAAAAGTGGTTTTTCCACACTAATACAAGTGCAAAAGTGGTTTCCTGCACCAACACAAGTGCGAAAAGTGGTTTTTCAACACGAACACAAGTGCAAAAAGTGGTTTTTCCACACTAATACAAGTGCAAAAAGTGTTTTTTCCACACTAATACAAGTGCAAAAGTGGTTTCCTGCACCAACACAAGTGCGAAAAGTGGTTTTTCAACACTAACACAAGTGCGAAAAGTAGTTTTTCAACACTAACACAAGTGCAAAAAGTGGTTTTTCAACACTAACACAAGTGCGAAAAGTGGTTTTTCAACACTAACACAGGTGCGAAAAGTGGTTTTTCCACACTAATACAAGTGCAAAAGTGGTTTCCTGCACCAACACAAGAGCGAAAAGTGGTTTTTCAACATTAATACAAGTGCGAAAAGTGGTTTTTCAACACTATCACAAGTGCAAAAAGTGTTTTTTCCACACTAATACAAGTGCAAAAGTGGTTTTTCAACACTAACACAAGTGCGAAAAGTGGTTTTTCAACACTAACACAAGTGCGAAAAGTGGTTTTTCAACACTAACACAAATGCGAAAAGTGGTTTTTCAACACTAACACAAGTGCGAAAAGTAGTTTTTCCACACTAATACAAGTGCAAAAGTGGTTTCCTGCACCAACACAAGTGCAAAAAGTGGTTTTTCAACACTAACACAAGTGCAAAAAGTGGTTTTTCCACACTAATACAAGTGCAAAAGTGGTTTCCTGCACCAACACAAGTGCGAAAAGTGGTTTTTCAACACTAATACAAGTGCGAAAAGTGGTTTTTCAAAACTATCACAAGTGCAAAAAGTGTTTTTTCCACACTAATACAAGTGCAAAAGTGGTTTTTCAACACTAACACAAGTGCGAAAAGTGGTTTTTCAACACTAACACAAGTGTGAAAAGTCGTCTTTCAACACTAACACAAGTGCGAAAAGTGGTTTTTCCACACTAATACAAGTGCAAAAGTGGTTTCCTGCACCAACACAAGTGCGAAAAGTGGTTTTTCAACACTAACATAAGTGCGAAAAGTGGTTTTTCAACACTATCACAAGTGCAAAAAGTGTTTTTTCCACACTAATACAAGTGCAAAAGTGGTTTCCTGCACCAACACAAGTGCGAAAAGTGGTTTTTCAACACTAACACAAGTGCGAAAAGTGGTTTTTCAACACTATCACAAGTGCAAAAAGTCGTTTTTCAACACTATCACAAGTGCAAAAAGTGTTTTTTCCACACTAATACAAGTGCGAAAATTGGTTTTTCAACACTAACACAAGTGCGAAAAGTGGTTTTTCAACACTAACACAAGTGCGAAAAGTCGTCTTTCAACACTAACACAAGTGCGAAAAGTGGTTTTTCCACACTAATACAAGTGCAAAAGTGGTTTCCTGCACCAACACAAGTGCGAAAAGTGGTTTTTCAACACTAACACAAGTGCGAAAAGTGGTTTTTCAACACTATCACAAGTGCAAAAAGTGGTTTTTCAACACTATCACAAGTGCAAAAAGTGTTTTTTCCACACTAATACAAGTGCAAAAGTGGTTTCCTGCACCAACACAAGTGCGAAAAGTGGTTTTTCAACACTAACACAAGTGCGAAAAGTGGTTTTTCAACACTAACACAAATGCGAAAAGTGGTTTTTCAACACTAACACAGGTGCGAAAACTGGTTTTTCAACACTAACACAGGTGCGAAAAGTGGTTTTTCCACACTAATACAAGTGCAAAAGTGGTTTCCTGCACCAACACAAGTGCGAAAAGTGGTTTTTCAACACTAACACAAGTGCGAAAAGTGGTTTTCCCACACTAATACAATGCAAAAGTGGTTTCCTGCACCAACACAAGTGCGAAAAGTGGTTTCCTGCACCAAAACAAGTGCGAAAAGTGGTTTTTCAACACTAATACAAGTGCGAAAAGTGGTTTTTCAACACTATCACAAGTGCAAAAAGTGTTTTTTCCACATTAATACAAGTGCAAAAGTGGTTTTTCAACACTAACACAAGTGTGAAAAGTGGTTTTTCAACACTAACACAAGTGCGAAAAGTGGTTTTTCAATACTAACACAAGTGCGAAAAGTGGTTTTTCCACACTAATAAAAGTGCAAAAGTGGTTTCCTGCACCAACACAAGTGCGAAAAGTGGTTTTTCAACACTAACACAAGTGTGAAAAGTGGTTTTTCAACACTAACACAAGTGCGAAAAGTGGTTTTTCAATACTAACACAAGTGCGAAAAGTGGTTTTTCCACACTAATACAAGTGCAAAAGTGGTTTCCTGCACCAACACAAGTGCGAAAAGTGGTTTTTCAACACTAACACAAGTGCGAAAAGTGGTTTTTCAACACTATCACAAGTGCAAAAAGTGTTTTTTCCACACTAATACAAGTGCAAAAGTGGTTTTTCAACACTAACACAAGTGCGAAAAGTGGTTTTTCAACACTAACACACGTGCGAAAAGTGGTTTTTCAACACTAACACAAGTGCGAAAAGTGGTTTTTCCACACTAATACAAGTGCAAAAGTGGTTTCCTGCACCAACACAAGTGCGAAAAGTGGTTTTTCAACACTGACACAAGTGCGAAAAGTGGTTTTTCAACACTAATACAAGTGCAAAAGTGGTTTTTCAACACTAACACAAGTGCGAAAAGTGGTTTTTCAACACTAATACAAGTGCAAAAGTGGTTTCCTGCACCAACACAAGTGCAAAAAGTGTTTTTTCCACACTAATACAAGTGCAAAAGTGGTTTCCTGCACCAACACAAGTGTGAAAAGTGGATTTTCAACACTAACACAAGTGCGAAAAGTGGGTTTTCAACACTAACACAAGTGCGAAAAGTGTTTTTTCCACACTAATACAAGTGCAAAAGTGGTTTTTCAACACTAACACAAGTGCAAAAGTGGTTTTTCAACACTAACACAAGTGCGAAAACTGGTTTTTCAACACTAACACAAGTGCGAAAAGTGGTTTTTCCACACTAATACAAGTGCAAAAGTGGTTTCCTGCACCAACACAAGTGCGAAAAGTGGTTTTTCAACACTAACACAAGTGCGAAAAGTGGTTTTTCAACACTATCACTAGTGCAAAAAGTGATTTTTCCACACTAATACAAGTGCAAAAGTGGTTTCCTGCACCAACACAAGTGCGAAAAGTGGTTTTTCAACACTAACACAAGTGCGAAAAGTGGTTTTTCAACACTAACACAAGTGCGAAAAGTGGTTTTTCAACACTAACACAAGTGCAAAAAGTGGTTTTTCCACACTAATACAAGTGCAAAAGTGGTTTCCTGCACCAACACAAGTGCGAAAAGTGGTTTTTCAACACTAATACAAGTGCGAAAAGTGTTTTTTCAACACTATCACAAGTGCAAAAAGTGTTTTTTCCACACTAATACAAGTGCAAAAGTGGTTTTTCAACACTAACAAAAGTGCGAAAAGTGGTTTTTCAACACTAACACAAGTGCGAAAAGTGGTTTTTCAACACTAACACAATTGCGAAAAGTGGTTTTTCCACACTAATACAAGTGCAAAAATGGTTTCCTGCACCACAAGTACGAAAAGTGGTTTTTCAACACTAACACAAGTGCAAAAAGTGGTTTTTCAACACTATCACAAAAGTGCGAAAAGTGGTTTTTCAACACTATCACAAGTGCAAAAAGTGTTTTTTCCACACTAATACAAGTGCGAAAATTGGTTTTTCAACACTAACACAAGTGCGAAAAGTGGTTTTTCAACACTAACACAAGTGCGAAAAGTCGTCTTTCAACACTAACACAAGTGCGAAAAGTGGTTTTTCCACACTAATACAAGTGCAAAAGTGGTTTCCTGCACCAACACAAGTGCGAAAAGTGGTTTTTCAACACTAACACAAGTGCGAAAAGTGGTTTTTCAACACTATCACAAGTGCAAAAAGTGGTTTTTCAACACTATCACAAGTGCAAAAAGTGTTTTTTCCACACTAATACAAGTGCAAAAGTGGTTTTTCAACACTAACACAAGTGCGAAAAGTGGTTTTTCAACACTAACACAAGTGCGAAAAGTGGTTTTTCAACACTAACACAAATGTGAAAAGTGGTTTTTCAACACTAACACAAGTGCGAAAAGTAGTTTTTCCACACTAATACAAGTGCAAAAGTGGTTTCCTGCACCAACACAAGTGCAAAAAGTGGTTTTTCAACACTAACACAAGTGCAAAAAGTGGTTTTTCCACACTAATACAAGTGCAAAAGTGGTTTCCTGCACCAACACAAGTGCGAAAAGTGGTTTTTCAACACTAATACAAGTGCGAAAAGTGGTTTTTCAACACTATCACAAGTGCAAAAAGTGTTTTTTCCACACTAATACAAGAGCAAAAGTGGTTTTTCAACACTAACACAAGTGCGAAAAGTGGTTTTTCAACACTAACACAAGTGTGAAAAGTCGTCTTTCAACACTAACACAAGTGCGAAAAGTGGTTTTTCCACACTAATACAAGTGCAAAAGTGGTTTCCTGCACCAACACAAGTGCGAAAAGTGGTTTTTCAACACTAACACAAGTGCGAAAAGTGGTTTTTCAACACTATCACAAGTGCAAAAAGTGTTTTTTCCACACTAATACAAGTGCAAAAGTGGTTTCCTGCACCAACACAAGTGCGAAAAGTGGTTTTTCAACACTAACACAAGTGCGAAAATTGGTTTTTCAACACTATCACAAGTGCAAAAAGTCGTTTTTCAACACTATCACAAGTGCAAAAAGTGTTTTTTCCACACTAATACAAGTGCGAAAATTGGTTTTTCAACACTAACACAAGTGCGAAAAGTCGTTTTTCAACACTAACACAAGTGCGAAAAGTCGTCTTTCAACACTAACACAAGTGCGAAAAGTGGTTTTTCCACACTAATACAAGTGCAAAAGTGGTTTCCTGCACCAACACAAGTGCGAAAAGTGGTTTTTCAACACTAACACAAGTGCGAAAAGTGGTTTTTCAACACTATCACAAGTGCAAAAAGTGGTTTTTCAACACTATCACAAGTGCAAAAAGTGTTTTTTCCACACTAATACAAGTGCAAAAGTGGTTTCCTGCACCAACACAAGTGCGAAAAGTGGTTTTTCAACACTAACACAGGTGCGAAAAGTGGTTTTTCAACACTAACACAGGTGCGAAAAGTGGTTTTTCCACACTAATACAAGTGCAAAAGTGGTTTCCTGCACCAACACAAGTGCAAAAAGTGGTTTTTCAACACTAACACAAGTGCGAAAAGTGGTTTTCCCACACTAATACAAGTGCAAAAGTGGTTTCCTGCACCAACACAAGTGCGAAAAGTGGTTTCCTGCACCAAAACAAGTGCGAAAAGTGGTTTTTCAACACTAATACAAGTGCGAAAAGTGGTTTTTCAACACTATCACAAGTGCAAAAAGTGTTTTTTCAATACTAACACAAGTGTGAAAAGTGGTTTTTCAACACTAACACAAGTGCGAAAAGTGGTTTTTCAATACTAACACAAGTGCGAAAAGTGGTTTTTCCACACTAATACAAGTGCAAAAGTGGTTTTTCAACACTAACACAAGTGTGAAAAGTGGTTTTTCAACACTAACACAAGTGCGAAAAGTGGTTTTTCAATACTAACACAAGTGCGAAAAGTGGTTTTTCCACACTAATACAAGTGCAAAAGTGGTTTCCTGCACCAACACAAGTGCGAAAAGTGGTTTTTCAACACTAACACAAGTGTGAAAAGTGGTTTTTCAACACTAACACAAGTGCGAAAAGTGGTTTTTCAATACTAACACAAGTGCGAAAAGTGGTTTTTCCACACTAATACAAGTGCAAAAGTGGTTTCCTGCACCAACACAAGTGCGAAAAGTGGTTTTTCAACACTAACACAAGTGCGAAAAGTGGTTTTTCAACACTATCACAAGTGCAAAAAGTGTTTTTTCCACACTAATACAAGTGCAAAAGTGGTTTTTCAACACTAACACAAGTGCGAAAAGTGGTTTTTCAACACTAACACACGTGCGAAAAGTGGTTTTTCAACACTAACACAAGTGCGAAAAGTGGTTTTTCCACACTAATACAAGTGCAAAAGTGGTTTCCTGCACCAACACAAGTGCGAAAAGTGGTTTTTCAACACTGACACAAGTGCGAAAAGTGGTTTTTCAACACTAATACAAGTGCAAAAGTGGTTTTTCAACACTAACACAAGTGCGAAAAGTGGTTTTTCAACACTAATACAAGTGCAAAAGTGGTTTCCTGCACCAACACAAGTGCAAAAAGTGTTTTTTCCACACTAATACAAGTGCAAAAGTGGTTTCCTGCACCAACACAAGTGTGAAAAGTGGATTTTCAACACTAACACAAGTGCGAAAAGTGGGTTTTCAACACTAACACAAGTGCGAAAAGTGTTTTTTCCACACTAATACAAGTGCAAAAGTGGTTTTTCAACACTAACACAAGTGCAAAAGTGGTTTTTCAACACTAACACAAGTGCGAAAACTGGTTTTTCAACACTAACACAAGTGCGAAAAGTGTTTTTTCCACACTAATACAAGTGCAAAAGTGGTTTCCTGCACCAACACAAGTGCGAAAAGTGGTTTTTCAACACTAACACAAGTGCGAAAAGTGGTTTTTCAACACTATCACAAGTGCAAAAAGTGATTTTTCCACACTAATACAAGTGCAAAAGTGGTTTCCTGCACCAACACAAGTGCGAAAAGTGGTTTTTCAACACTAACACAAGTGCGAAAAGTGGTTTTTCAACACTAACACAAGTGCGAAAAGTGGTTTTTCAACACTAACACAAGTGCAAAAAGTGGTTTTTCCACACTAATACAAGTGCAAAAGTGGTTTCCTGCACCAACACAAGTGCGAAAAGTGGTTTTTCAACACTAATACAAGTGCGAAAAGTGTTTTTTCAACACTATCACAAGTGCAAAAAGTGTTTTTTCCACACTAATACAAGTGCAAAAGTGGTTTTTCAACACTAACAAAAGTGCGAAAAGTGGTTTTTCAACACTAACACAAGTGCGAAAAGTGGTTTTTCAACACTAACACAATTGCGAAAAGTGGTTTTTCCACACTAATACAAGAGCAAAAGTGGTTTTTCAACACTAACACAAGTGCGAAAAGTGGTTTTTCAACACTAACACAAGTGTGAAAAGTCGTCTTTCAACACTAACACAAGTGCGAAAAGTGGTTTTTCCACACTAATACAAGTGCAAAAGTGGTTTCCTGCACCAACACAAGTGCGAAAAGTGGTTTTTCAACACTAACACAAGTGCGAAAAGTGGTTTTTCAACACTATCACAAGTGCAAAAAGTGTTTTTTCCACACTAATACAAGTGCAAAAGTGGTTTCCTGCACCAACACAAGTGCGAAAAGTGGTTTTTCAACACTAACACAAGTGCGAAAAGTGGTTTTTCAACACTATCACAAGTGCAAAAAGTCGTTTTTCAACACTATCACAAGTGCAAAAAGTGTTTTTTCCACACTAATACAAGTGCGAAAATTGGTTTTTCAACACTAACACAAGTGCGAAAAGTGGTTTTTCAACACTAACACAAGTGCGAAAAGTCGTCTTTCAACACTAACACAAGTGCGAAAAGTGGTTTTTCCACACTAATACAAGTGCAAAAGTGGTTTCCTGCACCAACACAAGTGCGAAAAGTGGTTTTTCAACACTAACACAAGTGCGAAAAGTGGTTTTTCAACACTATCACAAGTGCAAAAAGTGGTTTTTCAACACTATCACAAGTGCAAAAAGTGTTTTTTCCACACTAATACAAGTGCAAAAGTGGTTTCCTGCACCAACACAAGTGCGAAAAGTGGTTTTTCAACACTAACACAGGTGCGAAAAGTGGTTTTTCAACACTAACACAGGTGCGAAAAGTGGTTTTTCCACACTAATACAAGTGCAAAAGTGGTTTCCTGCACCAACACAAGTGCGAAAAGTGGTTTTTCAACACTAACACAAGTGCGAAAAGTGGTTTTCCCACACTAATACAAGTGCAAAAGTGGTTTCCTGCACCAACACAAGTGCGAAAAGTGGTTTCCTGCACCAAAACAAGTGCGAAAAGTGGTTTTTCAACACTAATACAAGTGCGAAAAGTGGTTTTTCAACACTATCACAAGTGCAAAAAGTGTTTTTTCCACATTAATACAAGTGCAAAAGTGGTTTTTCAACACTAACACAAGTGTGAAAAGTGGTTTTTCAACACTAACACAAGTGCGAAAAGTGGTTTTTCAATACTAACACAAGTGCGAAAAGTGGTTTTTCCACACTAATACAAGTGCAAAAGTGGTTTCCTGCACCAACACAAGTGCGAAAAGTGGTTTTTCAACACTAACACAAGTGTGAAAAGTGGTTTTTCAACACTAACACAAGTGCGAAAAGTGGTTTTTCAATACTAACACAAGTGCGAAAAGTGGTTTTTCCACACTAATACAAGTGCAAAAGTGGTTTCCTGCACCAACACAAGTGCGAAAAGTGGTTTTTCAACACTAACACAAGTGCGAAAAGTGGTTTTTCAACACTATCACAAGTGCAAAAAGTGTTTTTTCCACACTAATACAAGTGCAAAAGTGGTTTTTCAACACTAACACAAGTGCGAAAAGTGGTTTTTCAACACTAACACACGTGCGAAAAGTGGTTTTTCAACACTAACACAAGTGCGAAAAGTGGTTTTTCCACACTAATACAAGTGCAAAAGTGGTTTCCTGCACCAACACAAGTGTGAAAAGTGGTTTTTCAACACTAATACAAGTGCAAAAGTGGTTTTTCAACACTAACACAAGTGCGAAAAGTGGTTTTTCAACACTAATACAAGTGCAAAAGTGGTTTCCTGCACCAACACAAGTGCAAAAAGTGTTTTTTCCACACTAATACAAGTGCAAAAGTGGTTTCCTGCACCAACACAAGTGCAAAAGTGGTTTTTCAACACTAACACAAGTGCAAAAGTGGTGTTTCAACACTAACACAAGTGCGAAAACTGGTTTTTCAACACTAACACAAGTGCGAAAAGTGTTTTTTCCACACTAATACAAGTGCAAAAGTGGTTTCCTGCACCAACACAAGTGCGAAAAGTGGTTTTTCCACACTAACACAAGTGCGAAAAGTGGTTTTTCAACACTATCACAAGTGCAAAAAGTGATTTTTCCACACTAATACAAGTGCAAAAGTGGTTTCCTGCACCAACACAAGTGCGAAAAGTGGTTTTTCAACACTAACACAAGTGCGAAAAGTGGTTTTTCAACACTAACACAAGTGCGAAAAGTGGTTTTTCAACACTAACACAAGTGCAAAAAGTGGTTTTTCCACACTAATACAAGTGCAAAAGTGGTTTCCTGCACCAACACAAGTGCGAAAAGTGGTTTTTCAACACTAATACAAGTGCGAAAAGTGTTTTTTCAACACTATCACAAGTGCAAAAAGTGTTTTTTCCACACTAATACAAGTGTAAAAGTGGTTTTTCAACACTAACAAAAGTGCGAAAAGTGGTTTTTCAACACTAACACAAGTGCGAAAAGTGGTTTTTCAACACTAACACAATTGCGAAAAGTGGTTTTTCCACACTAATACAAGTGTAAAAGTGGTTTTTCAACACTAACACAAGTGCGAAAAGTGGTTTTTCAACACTAACACACGTGCGAAAAGTGGTTTTTCAACACTAACACAAGTGCGAAAAGTGGTTTTTCAACACTAACACAAGTGCGAAAAGTGGTTTTTCCACACTAATACAAGTGCAAAAGTGGTTTCCTGCACCAACACAAGTTCGAAAAGTGGTTTTTCAACACTGACACAAGTGCGAAAAGTGGTTTTTCAACACTAATACAAGTGCAAAAGTGGTTTTTCAACACTAACACAAGTGCGAAAAGTGGTTTTTCAACACTAACACAAGTGCGAAAAGTCGTCTTTCAACACTAACACAAGTGCGAAAAGTGGTTTTTCCACACTAATACAAGTGCAAAAGTGGTTTCCTCCACCAACACAAGTGCGAAAAGTGGTTTTTCAACACTAACACAAGTGCGAAAAGTGGTTTTTCAACACTATCACAAGTGCAAAAAGTGGTTTTTCAACACTATCACAAGTGCAAAAAGTGTTTTTTCCACACTAATACAAGTGCAAAAGTGGTTTTTCAACACTAACACAAGTGCGAAAAGTGGTTTTTCAACACTAACACAAGTGCGAAAAGTGGTTTTTCAACACTAACACAAATGCGAAAAGTGGTTTTTCAACACTAACACAAGTGCGAAAAGTAGTTTTTCCACACTAATACAAGTGCAAAAGTGGTTTCCTGCACCAACACAAGTGCAAAAAGTGGTTTTTCAACACTAACACAAGTGCAAAAAGTGGTTTTTCCACACTAATACAAGTGCAAAAGTGGTTTCCTGCACCAACACAAGTGCGAAAAGTGGTTTTTCAACACTAATACAAGTGCGAAAAGTGGTTTTTCAACACTATCACAAGTGCAAAAAGTGTTTTTTCCACACTAATACAAGAGCAAAAGTGGTTTTTCAACACTAACACAAGTGCGAAAAGTGGTTTTTCAACACTAACACAAGTGTGAAAAGTCGTCTTTCAACACTAACACAAGTGCGAAAAGTGGTTTTTCCACACTAATACAAGTGCAAAAGTGGTTTCCTGCACCAACACAAGTGCGAAAAGTGGTTTTTCAACACTAACACAAGTGCGAAAAGTGGTTTTTCAACACTATCACAAGTGCAAAAAGTGTTTTTTCCACACTAATACAAGTGCAAAAGTGGTTTCCTGCACCAACACAAGTGCGAAAATTGGTTTTTCAACACTAACACAAGTGCGAAAAGTGGTTTTTCAACACTAACACAAGTGCGAAAAGTCGTCTTTCAACACTAACACAAGTGCGAAAAGTGGTTTTTCCACACTAATACAAGTGCAAAAGTGGTTTCCTGCACCAACACAAGTGCGAAAAGTGGTTTTTCAACACTAACACAAGTGCGAAAAGTGGTTTTTCAACACTATCACAAGTGCAAAAAGTGGTTTTTCAACACTATCACAAGTGCAAAAAGTGTTTTTTCCACACTAATACAAGTGCAAAAGTGGTTTCCTGCACCAACACAAGTGCGAAAAGTGGTTTTTCAACACTAACACAGGTGCGAAAAGTGGTTTTTCAACACTAACACAGGTGCGAAAAGTGGTTTTTCCACACTAATACAAGTGCAAAAGTGGTTTCCTGCACCAACACAAGTGCGAAAAGTGGTTTTTCAACACTAACACAAGTGCGAAAAGTGGTTTTCCCACACTAATACAAGTGCAAAAGTGGTTTCCTGCACCAACACAAGTGCGAAAAGTGGTTTCCTGCACCAAAACAAGTGCGAAAAGTGGTTTTTCAACACTAATACAAGTGCGAAAAGTGGTTTTTCAACACTATCACAAGTGCAAAAAGTGTTTTTTCCACATTAATACAAGTGCAAAAGTGGTTTTTCAACACTAACACAAGTGTGAAAAGTGGTTTTTCAACACTAACACAAGTGCGAAAAGTGGTTTTTCAATACTAACACAAGTGCGAAAAGTGGTTTTTCCACACTAATACAAGTGCAAAAGTGGTTTCCTGCACCAACACAAGTGCGAAAAGTGGTTTTTCAACACTAACACAAGTGTGAAAAGTGGTTTTTCAACACTAACACAAGTGCGAAAAGTGGTTTTTCAATACTAACACAAGTGCGAAAAGTGGTTTTTCCACACTAATACAAGTGCAAAAGTGGTTTCCTGCACCAACACAAGTGCGAAAAGTGGTTTTTCAACACTAACACAAGTGCGAAAAGTGGTTTTTCAACACTATCACAAGTGCAAAAAGTGTTTTTTCCACACTAATACAAGTGCAAAAGTGGTTTTTCAACACTAACACAAGTGCGAAAAGTGGTTTTTCAACACTAACACACGTGCGAAAAGTGGTTTTTCAACACTAACACAAGTGCGAAAAGTGGTTTTTCCACACTAATACAAGTGCAAAAGTGGTTTCCTGCACCAACACAAGTGCGAAAAGTGGTTTTTCAACACTGACACAAGTGCGAAAAGTGGTTTTTCAACACTAATACAAGTGCAAAAGTGGTTTTTCAACACTAACACAAGTGCGAAAAGTGGTTTTTCAACACTAATACAAGTGCAAAAGTGGTTTCCTGCACCAACACAAGTGCAAAAAGTGTTTTTTCCACACTAATACAAGTGCAAAAGTGGTTTCCTGCACCAACACAAGTGTGAAAAGTGGATTTTCAACACTAACACAAGTGCGAAAAGTGGGTTTTCAACACTAACACAAGTGCGAAAAGTGTTTTTTCCACACTAATACAAGTGCAAAAGTGGTTTTTCAACACTAACACAAGTGCAAAAGTGGTTTTTCAACACTAACACAAGTGCGAAAACTGGTTTTTCAACACTAACACAAGTGCGAAAAGTGTTTTTTCCACACTAATACAAGTGCAAAAGTGGTTTCCTGCACCAACACAAGTGCGAAAAGTGGTTTTTCAACACTAACACAAGTGCGAAAAGTGGTTTTTCAACACTATCACAAGTGCAAAAAGTGATTTTTCCACACTAATACAAGTGCAAAAGTGGTTTCCTGCACCAACACAAGTGCAAAAAGTGGTTTTTCAACACTAACACAAGTGCGAAAAGTGGTTTTTCAACACTAACACAAGTGCGAAAAGTGGTTTTTCAACACTAACACAAGTGCAAAAAGTGGTTTTTCCACACTAATACAAGTGCAAAAGTGGTTTCCTGCACCAACACAAGTGCGAAAAGTGGTTTTTCAACACTAATACAAGTGCGAAAAGTGTTTTTTCAACACTATCACAAGTGCAAAAAGTGTTTTTTCCACACTAATACAAGTGCAAAAGTGGTTTTTCAACACTAACAAAAGTGCGAAAAGTGGTTTTTCAACACTAACACAAGTGCGAAAAGTGGTTTTTCAACACTAACACAAGTGCGAAAAGTGGTTTTCCCACACTAATACAAGTGCAAAAGTGGTTTCCTGCACCAACACAAGTGCGAAAAGTGGTTTCCTGCACCAAAACAAGTGCGAAAAGTGGTTTTTCAACACTAATACAAGTGCGAAAAGTGGTTTTTCAACACTATCACAAGTGCAAAAAGTGTTTTTTCCACACTAATACAAGTGCGAAAATTGGTTTTTCAACACTAACACAAGTGCGAAAAGTGGTTTTTCAACACTAACACAAGTGCGAAAAGTCGTCTTTCAACACTAACACAAGTGCGAAAAGTGGTTTTTCCACACTAATACAAGTGCAAAAGTGGTTTCCTGCACCAACACAAGTGCGAAAAGTGGTTTTTCAACACTAACACAAGTGCGAAAAGTGGTTTTTCAACACTATCACAAGTGCAAAAAGTGGTTTTTCAACACTATCACAAGTGCAAAAAGTGTTTTTTCCACACTAATACAAGTGCAAAAGTGGTTTTTCAACACTAACACAAGTGCGAAAAGTGGTTTTTCAACACTAACACAAGTGCGAAAAGTGGTTTTTCAACACTAACACAAATGTGAAAAGTGGTTTTTCAACACTAACACAAGTGCGAAAAGTAGTTTTTCCACACTAATACAAGTGCAAAAGTGGTTTCCTGCACCAACACAAGTGCAAAAAGTGGTTTTTCAACACTAACACAAGTGCAAAAAGTGGTTTTTCCACACTAATACAAGTGCAAAAGTGGTTTCCTGCACCAACACAAGTGCGAAAAGTGGTTTTTCAACACTAATACAAGTGCGAAAAGTGGTTTTTCAACACTATCACAAGTGCAAAAAGTGTTTTTTCCACACTAATACAAGAGCAAAAGTGGTTTTTCAACACTAACACAAGTGCGAAAAGTGGTTTTTCAACACTAACACAAGTGTGAAAAGTCGTCTTTCAACACTAACACAAGTGCGAAAAGTGGTTTTTCCACACTAATACAAGTGCAAAAGTGGTTTCCTGCACCAACACAAGTGCGAAAAGTGGTTTTTCAACACTAACACAAGTGCGAAAAGTGGTTTTTCAACACTATCACAAGTGCAAAAAGTGTTTTTTCCACACTAATACAAGTGCAAAAGTGGTTTCCTGCACCAACACAAGTGCGAAAAGTGGTTTTTCAACACTAACACAAGTGCGAAAATTGGTTTTTCAACACTATCACAAGTGCAAAAAGTCGTTTTTCAACACTATCACAAGTGCAAAAAGTGTTTTTTCCACACTAATACAAGTGCGAAAATTGGTTTTTCAACACTAACACAAGTGCGAAAAGTGGTTTTTCAACACTAACACAAGTGCGAAAAGTCGTCTTTCAACACTAACACAAGTGCGAAAAGTGGTTTTTCCACACTAATACAAGTGCAAAAGTGGTTTCCTGCACCAACACAAGTGCGAAAAGTGGTTTTTCAACACTAACACAAGTGCGAAAAGTGGTTTTTCAACACTATCACAAGTGCAAAAAGTGGTTTTTCAACACTATCACAAGTGCAAAAAGTGTTTTTTCCACACTAATACAAGTGCAAAAGTGGTTTCCTGCACCAACACAAGTGCGAAAAGTGGTTTTTCAACACTAACACAGGTGCGAAAAGTGGTTTTTCAACACTAACACAGGTGCGAAAAGTGGTTTTTCCACACTAATACAAGTGCAAAAGTGGTTTCCTGCACCAACACAAGTGCAAAAAGTGGTTTTTCAACACTAACACAAGTGCGAAAAGTGGTTTTCCCACACTAATACAAGTGCAAAAGTGGTTTCCTGCACCAACACAAGTGCGAAAAGTGGTTTCCTGCACCAAAACAAGTGCGAAAAGTGGTTTTTCAACACTAATACAAGTGCGAAAAGTGGTTTTTCAACACTATCACAAGTGCAAAAAGTGTTTTTTCAATACTAACACAAGTGTGAAAAGTGGTTTTTCAACACTAACACAAGTGCGAAAAGTGGTTTTTCAATACTAACACAAGTGCGAAAAGTGGTTTTTCCACACTAATACAAGTGCAAAAGTGGTTTTTCAACACTAACACAAGTGTGAAAAGTGGTTTTTCAACACTAACACAAGTGCGAAAAGTGGTTTTTCAATACTAACACAAGTGCGAAAAGTGGTTTTTCCACACTAATACAAGTGCAAAAGTGGTTTCCTGCACCAACACAAGTGCGAAAAGTGGTTTTTCAACACTAACACAAGTGTGAAAAGTGGTTTTTCAACACTAACACAAGTGCGAAAAGTGGTTTTTCAATACTAACACAAGTGCGAAAAGTGGTTTTTCCACACTAATACAAGTGCAAAAGTGGTTTCCTGCACCAACACAAGTGCGAAAAGTGGTTTTTCAACACTAACACAAGTGCGAAAAGTGGTTTTTCAACACTATCACAAGTGCAAAAAGTGTTTTTTCCACACTAATACAAGTGCAAAAGTGGTTTTTCAACACTAACACAAGTGCGAAAAGTGGTTTTTCAACACTAACACACGTGCGAAAAGTGGTTTTTCAACACTAACACAAGTGCGAAAAGTGGTTTTTCCACACTAATACAAGTGCAAAAGTGGTTTCCTGCACCAACACAAGTGCGAAAAGTGGTTTTTCAACACTGACACAAGTGCGAAAAGTGGTTTTTCAACACTAATACAAGTGCAAAAGTGGTTTTTCAACACTAACACAAGTGCGAAAAGTGGTTTTTCAACACTAATACAAGTGCAAAAGTGGTTTCCTGCACCAACACAAGTGCAAAAAGTGTTTTTTCCACACTAATACAAGTGCAAAAGTGGTTTCCTGCACCAACACAAGTGTGAAAAGTGGATTTTCAACACTAACACAAGTGCGAAAAGTGGGTTTTCAACACTAACACAAGTGCGAAAAGTGTTTTTTCCACACTAATACAAGTGCAAAAGTGGTTTTTCAACACTAACACAAGTGCAAAAGTGGTTTTTCAACACTAACACAAGTGCGAAAACTGGTTTTTCAACACTAACACAAGTGCGAAAAGTGTTTTTTCCACACTAATACAAGTGCAAAAGTGGTTTCCTGCACCAACACAAGTGCGAAAAGTGGTTTTTCAACACTAACACAAGTGCGAAAAGTGGTTTTTCAACACTATCACAAGTGCAAAAAGTGATTTTTCCACACTAATACAAGTGCAAAAGTGGTTTCCTGCACCAACACAAGTGCGAAAAGTGGTTTTTCAACACTAACACAAGTGCGAAAAGTGGTTTTTCAACACTAACACAAGTGCGAAAAGTGGTTTTTCAACACTAACACAAGTGCAAAAAGTGGTTTTTCCACACTAATACAAGTGCAAAAGTGGTTTCCTGCACCAACACAAGTGCGAAAAGTGGTTTTTCAACACTAATACAAGTGCGAAAAGTGTTTTTTCAACACTATCACAAGTGCAAAAAGTGTTTTTTCCACACTAATACAAGTGCAAAAGTGGTTTTTCAACACTAACAAAAGTGCGAAAAGTGGTTTTTCAACACTAACACAAGTGCGAAAAGTGGTTTTTCAACACTAACACAATTGCGAAAAGTGGTTTTTCCACACTAATACAAGAGCAAAAGTGGTTTTTCAACACTAACACAAGTGCGAAAAGTGGTTTTTCAACACTAACACAAGTGTGAAAAGTCGTCTTTCAACACTAACACAAGTGCGAAAAGTGGTTTTTCCACACTAATACAAGTGCAAAAGTGGTTTCCTGCACCAACACAAGTGCGAAAAGTGGTTTTTCAACACTAACACAAGTGCGAAAAGTGGTTTTTCAACACTATCACAAGTGCAAAAAGTGTTTTTTCCACACTAATACAAGTGCAAAAGTGGTTTCCTGCACCAACACAAGTGCGAAAAGTGGTTTTTCAACACTAACACAAGTGCGAAAAGTGGTTTTTCAACACTATCACAAGTGCAAAAAGTCGTTTTTCAACACTATCACAAGTGCAAAAAGTGTTTTTTCCACACTAATACAAGTGCGAAAATTGGTTTTTCAACACTAACACAAGTGCGAAAAGTGGTTTTTCAACACTAACACAAGTGCGAAAAGTCGTCTTTCAACACTAACACAAGTGCGAAAAGTGGTTTTTCCACACTAATACAAGTGCAAAAGTGGTTTCCTGCACCAACACAAGTGCGAAAAGTGGTTTTTCAACACTAACACAAGTGCGAAAAGTGGTTTTTCAACACTATCACAAGTGCAAAAAGTGGTTTTTCAACACTATCACAAGTGCAAAAAGTGTTTTTTCCACACTAATACAAGTGCAAAAGTGGTTTCCTGCACCAACACAAGTGCGAAAAGTGGTTTTTCAACACTAACACAGGTGCGAAAAGTGGTTTTTCAACACTAACACAGGTGCGAAAAGTGGTTTTTCCACACTAATACAAGTGCAAAAGTGGTTTCCTGCACCAACACAAGTGCGAAAAGTGGTTTTTCAACACTAACACAAGTGCGAAAAGTGGTTTTCCCACACTAATACAAGTGCAAAAGTGGTTTCCTGCACCAACACAAGTGCGAAAAGTGGTTTCCTGCACCAAAACAAGTGCGAAAAGTGGTTTTTCAACACTAATACAAGTGCGAAAAGTGGTTTTTCAACACTATCACAAGTGCAAAAAGTGTTTTTTCCACATTAATACAAGTGCAAAAGTGGTTTTTCAACACTAACACAAGTGTGAAAAGTGGTTTTTCAACACTAACACAAGTGCGAAAAGTGGTTTTTCAATACTAACACAAGTGCGAAAAGTGGTTTTTCCACACTAATACAAGTGCAAAAGTGGTTTCCTGCACCAACACAAGTGCGAAAAGTGGTTTTTCAACACTAACACAAGTGTGAAAAGTGGTTTTTCAACACTAACACAAGTGCGAAAAGTGGTTTTTCAATACTAACACAAGTGCGAAAAGTGGTTTTTCCACACTAATACAAGTGCAAAAGTGGTTTCCTGCACCAACACAAGTGCGAAAAGTGGTTTTTCAACACTAACACAAGTGCGAAAAGTGGTTTTTCAACACTATCACAAGTGCAAAAAGTGTTTTTTCCACACTAATACAAGTGCAAAAGTGGTTTTTCAACACTAACACAAGTGCGAAAAGTGGTTTTTCAACACTAACACACGTGCGAAAAGTGGTTTTTCAACACTAACACAAGTGCGAAAAGTGGTTTTTCCACACTAATACAAGTGCAAAAGTGGTTTCCTGCACCAACACAAGTGTGAAAAGTGGTTTTTCAACACTAATACAAGTGCAAAAGTGGTTTTTCAACACTAACACAAGTGCGAAAAGTGGTTTTTCAACACTAATACAAGTGCAAAAGTGGTTTCCTGCACCAACACAAGTGCAAAAAGTGTTTTTTCCACACTAATACAAGTGCAAAAGTGGTTTCCTGCACCAACACAAGTGCAAAAGTGGTTTTTCAACACTAACACAAGTGCAAAAGTGGTGTTTCAACACTAACACAAGTGCGAAAACTGGTTTTTCAACACTAACACAAGTGCGAAAAGTGTTTTTTCCACACTAATACAAGTGCAAAAGTGGTTTCCTGCACCAACACAAGTGCGAAAAGTGGTTTTTCCACACTAACACAAGTGCGAAAAGTGGTTTTTCAACACTATCACAAGTGCAAAAAGTGATTTTTCCACACTAATACAAGTGCAAAAGTGGTTTCCTGCACCAACACAAGTGCGAAAAGTGGTTTTTCAACACTAACACAAGTGCGAAAAGTGGTTTTTCAACACTAACACAAGTGCGAAAAGTGGTTTTTCAACACTAACACAAGTGCAAAAAGTGGTTTTTCCACACTAATACAAGTGCAAAAGTGGTTTCCTGCACCAACACAAGTGCGAAAAGTGGTTTTTCAACACTAATACAAGTGCGAAAAGTGTTTTTTCAACACTATCACAAGTGCAAAAGTGGTTTCCTGCACCAACACAAGTGCAAAAAGTGTTTTTTCCACACTAATACAAGTGCAAAAGTGGTTTCCTGCACCAACACAAGTGTGAAAAGTGGATTTTCAACACTAACACAAGTGCGAAAAGTGGGTTTTCAACACTAACACAAGTGCGAAAAGTGTTTTTTCCACACTAATACAAGTGCAAAAGTGGTTTTTCAACACTAACACAAGTGCAAAAGTGGTTTTTCAACACTAACACAAGTGCGAAAACTGGTTTTTCAACACTAACACAAGTGCGAAAAGTGTTTTTTCCACACTAATACAAGTGCAAAAGTGGTTTCCTGCACCAACACAAGTGCGAAAAGTGGTTTTTCAACACTAACACAAGTGCGAAAAGTGGTTTTTCAACACTATCACAAGTGCAAAAAGTGATTTTTCCACACTAATACAAGTGCAAAAGTGGTTTCCTGCACCAACACAAGTGCGAAAAGTGGTTTTTCAACACTAACACAAGTGCGAAAAGTGGTTTTTCAACACTAACACAAGTGCGAAAAGTGGTTTTTCAACACTAACACAAGTGCAAAAAGTGGTTTTTCCACACTAATACAAGTGCAAAAGTGGTTTCCTGCACCAACACAAGTGCGAAAAGTGGTTTTTCAACACTAATACAAGTGCGAAAAGTGTTTTTTCAACACTATCACAAGTGCAAAAAGTGTTTTTTCCACACTAATACAAGTGCAAAAGTGGTTTTTCAACACTAACAAAAGTGCGAAAAGTGGTTTTTCAACACTAACACAAGTGCGAAAAGTGGTTTTTCAACACTAACACAATTGCGAAAAGTGGTTTTTCCACACTAATACAAGAGCAAAAGTGGTTTTTCAACACTAACACAAGTGCGAAAAGTGGTTTTTCAACACTAACACAAGTGTGAAAAGTCGTCTTTCAACACTAACACAAGTGCGAAAAGTGGTTTTTCCACACTAATACAAGTGCAAAAGTGGTTTCCTGCACCAACACAAGTGCGAAAAGTGGTTTTTCAACACTAACACAAGTGCGAAAAGTGGTTTTTCAACACTATCACAAGTGCAAAAAGTGTTTTTTCCACACTAATACAAGTGCAAAAGTGGTTTCCTGCACCAACACAAGTGCGAAAAGTGGTTTTTCAACACTAACACAAGTGCGAAAAGTGGTTTTTCAACACTATCACAAGTGCAAAAAGTCGTTTTTCAACACTATCACAAGTGCAAAAAGTGTTTTTTCCACACTAATACAAGTGCGAAAATTGGTTTTTCAACACTAACACAAGTGCGAAAAGTGGTTTTTCAACACTAACACAAGTGCGAAAAGTCGTCTTTCAACACTAACACAAGTGCGAAAAGTGGTTTTTCCACACTAATACAAGTGCAAAAGTGGTTTCCTGCACCAACACAAGTGCGAAAAGTGGTTTTTCAACACTAACACAAGTGCGAAAAGTGGTTTTTCAACACTATCACAAGTGCAAAAAGTGGTTTTTCAACACTATCACAAGTGCAAAAAGTGTTTTTTCCACACTAATACAAGTGCAAAAGTGGTTTCCTGCACCAACACAAGTGCGAAAAGTGGTTTTTCAACACTAACACAGGTGCGAAAAGTGGTTTTTCAACACTAACACAGGTGCGAAAAGTGGTTTTTCCACACTAATACAAGTGCAAAAGTGGTTTCCTGCACCAACACAAGTGCGAAAAGTGGTTTTTCAACACTAACACAAGTGCGAAAAGTGGTTTTCCCACACTAATACAAGTGCAAAAGTGGTTTCCTGCACCAACACAAGTGCGAAAAGTGGTTTCCTGCACCAAAACAAGTGCGAAAAGTGGTTTTTCAACACTAATACAAGTGCGAAAAGTGGTTTTTCAACACTATCACAAGTGCAAAAAGTGTTTTTTCCACATTAATACAAGTGCAAAAGTGGTTTTTCAACACTAACACAAGTGTGAAAAGTGGTTTTTCAACACTAACACAAGTGCGAAAAGTGGTTTTTCAATACTAACACAAGTGCGAAAAGTGGTTTTTCCACACTAATACAAGTGCAAAAGTGGTTTCCTGCACCAACACAAGTGCGAAAAGTGGTTTTTCAACACTAACACAAGTGTGAAAAGTGGTTTTTCAACACTAACACAAGTGCGAAAAGTGGTTTTTCAATACTAACACAAGTGCGAAAAGTGGTTTTTCCACACTAATACAAGTGCAAAAGTGGTTTCCTGCACCAACACAAGTGCGAAAAGTGGTTTTTCAACACTAACACAAGTGCGAAAAGTGGTTTTTCAACACTATCACAAGTGCAAAAAGTGTTTTTTCCACACTAATACAAGTGCAAAAGTGGTTTTTCAACACTAACACAAGTGCGAAAAGTGGTTTTTCAACACTAACACACGTGCGAAAAGTGGTTTTTCAACACTAACACAAGTGCGAAAAGTGGTTTTTCCACACTAATACAAGTGCAAAAGTGGTTTCCTGCACCAACACAAGTGTGAAAAGTGGTTTTTCAACACTAATACAAGTGCAAAAGTGGTTTTTCAACACTAACACAAGTGCGAAAAGTGGTTTTTCAACACTAATACAAGTGCAAAAGTGGTTTCCTGCACCAACACAAGTGCAAAAAGTGTTTTTTCCACACTAATACAAGTGCAAAAGTGGTTTCCTGCACCAACACAAGTGCAAAAGTGGTTTTTCAACACTAACACAAGTGCAAAAGTGGTGTTTCAACACTAACACAAGTGCGAAAACTGGTTTTTCAACACTAACACAAGTGCGAAAAGTGTTTTTTCCACACTAATACAAGTGCAAAAGTGGTTTCCTGCACCAACACAAGTGCGAAAAGTGGTTTTTCCACACTAACACAAGTGCGAAAAGTGGTTTTTCAACACTATCACAAGTGCAAAAAGTGATTTTTCCACACTAATACAAGTGCAAAAGTGGTTTCCTGCACCAACACAAGTGCGAAAAGTGGTTTTTCAACACTAACACAAGTGCGAAAAGTGGTTTTTCAACACTAACACAAGTGCGAAAAGTGGTTTTTCAACACTAACACAAGTGCAAAAAGTGGTTTTTCCACACTAATACAAGTGCAAAAGTGGTTTCCTGCACCAACACAAGTGCGAAAAGTGGTTTTTCAACACTAATACAAGTGCGAAAAGTGTTTTTTCAACACTATCACAAGTGCAAAAAGTGTTTTTTCCACACTAATACAAGTGTAAAAGTGGTTTTTCAACACTAACAAAAGTGCGAAAAGTGGTTTTTCAACACTAACACAAGTGCGAAAAGTGGTTTTTCAACACTAACACAATTGCGAAAAGTGGTTTTTCCACACTAATACAAGTGTAAAAGTGGTTTTTCAACACTAACACAAGTGCGAAAAGTGGTTTTTCAACACTAACACACGTGCGAAAAGTGGTTTTTCAACACTAACACAAGTGCGAAAAGTGGTTTTTCAACACTAACACAAGTGCGAAAAGTGGTTTTTCCACACTAATACAAGTGCAAAAGTGGTTTCCTGCACCAACACAAGTTCGAAAAGTGGTTTTTCAACACTGACACAAGTGCGAAAAGTGGTTTTTCAACACTAATACAAGTGCAAAAGTGGTTTTTCAACACTAACACAAGTGCGAAAAGTGGTTTTTCAACACTAACACAAGTGCGAAAAGTCGTCTTTCAACACTAACACAAGTGCGAAAAGTGGTTTTTCCACACTAATACAAGTGCAAAAGTGGTTTCCTCCACCAACACAAGTGCGAAAAGTGGTTTTTCAACACTAACACAAGTGCGAAAAGTGGTTTTTCAACACTATCACAAGTGCAAAAAGTGGTTTTTCAACACTATCACAAGTGCAAAAAGTGTTTTTTCCACACTAATACAAGTGCAAAAGTGGTTTTTCAACACTAACACAAGTGCGAAAAGTGGTTTTTCAACACTAACACAAGTGCGAAAAGTGGTTTTTCAACACTAACACAAATGCGAAAAGTGGTTTTTCAACACTAACACAAGTGCGAAAAGTAGTTTTTCCACACTAATACAAGTGCAAAAGTGGTTTCCTGCACCAACACAAGTGCAAAAAGTGGTTTTTCAACACTAACACAAGTGCAAAAAGTGGTTTTTCCACACTAATACAAGTGCAAAAGTGGTTTCCTGCACCAACACAAGTGCGAAAAGTGGTTTTTCAACACTAATACAAGTGCGAAAAGTGGTTTTTCAACACTATCACAAGTGCAAAAAGTGTTTTTTCCACACTAATACAAGAGCAAAAGTGGTTTTTCAACACTAACACAAGTGCGAAAAGTGGTTTTTCAACACTAACACAAGTGTGAAAAGTCGTCTTTCAACACTAACACAAGTGCGAAAAGTGGTTTTTCCACACTAATACAAGTGCAAAAGTGGTTTCCTGCACCAACACAAGTGCGAAAAGTGGTTTTTCAACACTAACACAAGTGCGAAAAGTGGTTTTTCAACACTATCACAAGTGCAAAAAGTGTTTTTTCCACACTAATACAAGTGCAAAAGTGGTTTCCTGCACCAACACAAGTGCGAAAATTGGTTTTTCAACACTAACACAAGTGCGAAAAGTGGTTTTTCAACACTAACACAAGTGCGAAAAGTCGTCTTTCAACACTAACACAAGTGCGAAAAGTGGTTTTTCCACACTAATACAAGTGCAAAAGTGGTTTCCTGCACCAACACAAGTGCGAAAAGTGGTTTTTCAACACTAACACAAGTGCGAAAAGTGGTTTTTCAACACTATCACAAGTGCAAAAAGTGGTTTTTCAACACTATCACAAGTGCAAAAAGTGTTTTTTCCACACTAATACAAGTGCAAAAGTGGTTTCCTGCACCAACACAAGTGCGAAAAGTGGTTTTTCAACACTAACACAGGTGCGAAAAGTGGTTTTTCAACACTAACACAGGTGCGAAAAGTGGTTTTTCCACACTAATACAAGTGCAAAAGTGGTTTCCTGCACCAACACAAGTGCGAAAAGTGGTTTTTCAACACTAACACAAGTGCGAAAAGTGGTTTTCCCACACTAATACAAGTGCAAAAGTGGTTTCCTGCACCAACACAAGTGCGAAAAGTGGTTTCCTGCACCAAAACAAGTGCGAAAAGTGGTTTTTCAACACTAATACAAGTGCGAAAAGTGGTTTTTCAACACTATCACAAGTGCAAAAAGTGTTTTTTCCACATTAATACAAGTGCAAAAGTGGTTTTTCAACACTAACACAAGTGTGAAAAGTGGTTTTTCAACACTAACACAAGTGCGAAAAGTGGTTTTTCAATACTAACACAAGTGCGAAAAGTGGTTTTTCCACACTAATACAAGTGCAAAAGTGGTTTCCTGCACCAACACAAGTGCGAAAAGTGGTTTTTCAACACTAACACAAGTGTGAAAAGTGGTTTTTCAACACTAACACAAGTGCGAAAAGTGGTTTTTCAATACTAACACAAGTGCGAAAAGTGGTTTTTCCACACTAATACAAGTGCAAAAGTGGTTTCCTGCACCAACACAAGTGCGAAAAGTGGTTTTTCAACACTAACACAAGTGCGAAAAGTGGTTTTTCAACACTATCACAAGTGCAAAAAGTGTTTTTTCCACACTAATACAAGTGCAAAAGTGGTTTTTCAACACTAACACAAGTGCGAAAAGTGGTTTTTCAACACTAACACACGTGCGAAAAGTGGTTTTTCAACACTAACACAAGTGCGAAAAGTGGTTTTTCCACACTAATACAAGTGCAAAAGTGGTTTCCTGCACCAACACAAGTGCGAAAAGTGGTTTTTCAACACTGACACAAGTGCGAAAAGTGGTTTTTCAACACTAATACAAGTGCAAAAGTGGTTTTTCAACACTAACACAAGTGCGAAAAGTGGTTTTTCAACACTAATACAAGTGCAAAAGTGGTTTCCTGCACCAACACAAGTGCAAAAAGTGTTTTTTCCACACTAATACAAGTGCAAAAGTGGTTTCCTGCACCAACACAAGTGTGAAAAGTGGATTTTCAACACTAACACAAGTGCGAAAAGTGGGTTTTCAACACTAACACAAGTGCGAAAAGTGTTTTTTCCACACTAATACAAGTGCAAAAGTGGTTTTTCAACACTAACACAAGTGCAAAAGTGGTTTTTCAACACTAACACAAGTGCGAAAACTGGTTTTTCAACACTAACACAAGTGCGAAAAGTGTTTTTTCAACACTAACACAAGTGTGAAAAGTCGTCTTTCAACACTAACACAAGTGCGAAAAGTGGTTTTTCCGCACTAATACAAGTGCAAAAGTGGTTTCCTGCACCAACACAAGTGCGAAAAGTGGTTTTTCAACACTAAGAAAAGTGCGAAAAGTGGTTTTTCAACACTATCACAAGTGCAAAAAGTGATTTTTCCACACTAATACAAGTGCAAAAGTGGTTTCCTGCACCAACACAAGTGCGAAAAGTGGTTTTTCAACACTAACACAAGTGCGAAAAGTGGTTTTTCAACACTAACACAAGTGCGAAAAGTGGTTTTTCAACACTAACACAAGTGCAAAAAGTGGTTTTTCCACACTAATACAAGTGCAAAAGTGGTTTCCTGCACCAACACAAGTGCGAAAAGTGGTTTTTCAACACTAATACAAGTGCGAAAAGTGTTTTTTCAACACTATCACAAGTGCAAAAAGTGTTTTTTCCACACTAATACAAGTGCAAAAGTGGTTTTTCAACACTAACAAAAGTGCGAAAAGTGGTTTTTCAACACTAACACAAGTGCGAAAAGTGGTTTTTCAACACTAACACAATTGCGAAAAGTGGTTTTTCCACACTAATACAAGAGCAAAAGTGGTTTTTCAACACTAACACAAGTGCGAAAAGTGGTTTTTCAACACTAACACAAGTGTGAAAAGTCGTCTTTCAACACTAACACAAGTGCGAAAAGTGGTTTTTCCGCACTAATACAAGTGCAAAAGTGGTTTCCTGCACCAACACAAGTGCGAAAAGTGGTTTTTCAACACTAACACAAGTGCGAAAAGTGGTTTTTCAACACTATCACAAGTGCAAAAAGTGTTTTTTCCACACTAATACAAGTGCAAAAGTGGTTTCCTGCACCAACACAAGTGCGAAAAGTGGTTTTTCAACACTAACACAAGTGCGAAAAGTGGTTTTTCAACACTATCACAAGTGCAAAAAGTCGTTTTTCAACACTATCACAAGTGCAAAAAGTGTTTTTTCCACACTAATACAAGTGCGAAAATTGGTTTTTCAACACTAACACAAGTGCGAAAAGTGGTTTTTCAACACTAACACAAGTGCGAAAAGTCGTCTTTCAACACTAACACAAGTGCGAAAAGTGGTTTTTCCACACTAATACAAGTGCAAAAGTGGTTTCCTGCACCAACACAAGTGCGAAAAGTGGTTTTTCAACACTAACACAAGTGCGAAAAGTGGTTTTTCAACACTATCACAAGTGCAAAAAGTGGTTTTTCAACACTATCACAAGTGCAAAAAGTGTTTTTTCCACACTAATACAAGTGCAAAAGTGGTTTCCTGCACCAACACAAGTGCGAAAAGTGGTTTTTAAACACTAACACAGGTGCGAAAAGTGGTTTTTCAACACTAACACAGGTGCGAAAAGTGGTTTTTCCACACTAATACAAGTGCAAAAGTGGTTTCCTGCACCAACACAAGTGCGAAAAGTGGTTTTTCAACACTAACACAAGTGCGAAAAGTGGTTTTCCCACACTAATACAAGTGCAAAAGTGGTTTCCTGCACCAACACAAGTGCGAAAAGTGGTTTCCTGCACCAAAACAAGTGCGAAAAGTGGTTTTTCAACACTAATACAAGTGCGAAAAGTGGTTTTTCAACACTATCACAAGTGCAAAAAGTGTTTTTTCCACATTAATACAAGTGCAAAAGTGGTTTTTCAACACTAACACAAGTGTGAAAAGTGGTTTTTCAACACTAACACAAGTGCGAAAAGTGGTTTTTCAATACTAACACAAGTGCGAAAAGTGGTTTTTCCACACTAATACAAGTGCAAAAGTGGTTTCCTGCACCAACACAAGTGCGAAAAGTGGTTTTTCAACACTAACACAAGTGTGAAAAGTGGTTTTTCAACACTAACACAAGTGCGAAAAGTGGTTTTTCAATACTAACACAAGTGCGAAAAGTGGTTTTTCCACACTAATACAAGTGCAAAAGTGGTTTCCTGCACCAACACAAGTGCGAAAAGTGGTTTTTCAACACTAACACAAGTGCGAAAAGTGGTTTTTCAACACTATCACAAGTGCAAAAAGTGTTTTTTCCACACTAATACAAGTGCAAAAGTGGTTTTTCAACACTAACACAAGTGCGAAAAGTGGTTTTTCAACACTAACACACGTGCGAAAAGTGGTTTTTCAACACTAACACAAGTGCGAAAAGTGGTTTTTCCACACTAATACAAGTGCAAAAGTGGTTTCCTGCACCAACACAAGTGTGAAAAGTGGTTTTTCAACACTAATACAAGTGCAAAAGTGGTTTTTCAACACTAACACAAGTGCGAAAAGTGGTTTTTCAACACTAATACAAGTGCAAAAGTGGTTTCCTGCACCAACACAAGTGCAAAAAGTGTTTTTTCCACACTAATACAAGTGCAAAAGTGGTTTCCTGCACCAACACAAGTGCAAAAGTGGTTTTTCAACACTAACACAAGTGCAAAAGTGGTGTTTCAACACTAACACAAGTGCGAAAACTGGTTTTTCAACACTAACACAAGTGCGAAAAGTGTTTTTTCCACACTAATACAAGTGCAAAAGTGGTTTCCTGCACCAACACAAGTGCGAAAAGTGGTTTCTCAACACTAACACAAGTGCGAAAAGTGGTTTTTCAACACTATCACAAGTGCAAAAAGTGATTTTTCCACACTAATACAAGTGCAAAAGTGGTTTCCTGCACCAACACAAGTGCGAAAAGTGGTTTTTCAACACTAACACAAGTGCGAAAAGTGGTTTTTCAACACTAACACAAGTGCGAAAAGTGGTTTTTCAACACTAACACAAGTGCAAAAAGTGGTTTTTCCACACTAATACAAGTGCAAAAGTGGTTTCCTGCACCAACACAAGTGCGAAAAGTGGTTTTTCAACACTAATACAAGTGCGAAAAGTGTTTTTTCAACACTATCACAAGTGCAAAAAGTGTTTTTTCCACACTAATACAAGTGCAAAAGTGGTTTTTCAACACTAACAAAAGTGCGAAAAGTGGTTTTTCAGCACTAACACAAGTGCGAAAAGTGGTTTTTCAACACTAACACAATTGCGAAAAGTGGTTTTTCCACACTAATACAAGTGCAAAAGTGGTTTTTCAACACTAACACAAGTGCGAAAAGTGGTTTTTCAACACTAACACACGTGCGAAAAGTGGTTTTTCAACACTAACACAAGTGCGAAAAGTGGTTTTTCAACACTAACACAAGTGCGAAAAGTGGTTTTTCCACACTAATACAAGTGCAAAAGTGGTTTCCTGCACCAACACAAGTTCGAAAAGTGGTTTTTCAACACTGACACAAGTGCGAAAAGTGGTTTTTCAACACTAATACAAGTGCAAAAGTGGTTTTTCAACACTAACACAAGTGCGAAAAGTGGTTTTTCAACACTAATACAAGTGCAAAAGTGGTTTCCTGCACCAACACAAGTGCAAAAAGTGTTTTTTCCACACTAATACAAGTGCAAAAGTGGTTTCCTGCACCAACACAAGTGTGAAAAGTGGATTTTCAACACTAACACAAGTGCGAAAAGTGGGTTTTCAACACTAACACAAGTGCGAAAAGTGTTTTTTCCACACTAATAGAAGTGCAAAAGTGGTTTTTCAACACTAACACAAGTGCAAAAGTGGTTTTTCAACACTAACACAAGTGCGAAAACTGGTTTTTCAACACTAACACAAGTGCGAAAAGTGGTTTTTCCACACTAATACAAGTGCAAAAGTGGTTTCCTGCACCAACACAAGTGCGAAAAGTGGTTTTTCAACACTAACACAAGTGCGAAAAGTGGTTTTTCAACACTATCACAAGTGCAAAAAGTGATTTTTCCACACTAATACAAGTGCAAAAGTGGTTTCCTGCACCAACACAAGTGCGAAAAGTGGTTTTTCAACACTAACACAAGTGCGAAAAGTGGTTTTTCAACACTAACACAAGTGCGAAAAGTGGTTTTTCAACACTAACACAAGTGCAAAAAGTGGTTTTTCCACACTAATACAAGTGCAAAAGTGGTTTCCTGCACCAACACAAGTGCGAAAAGTGGTTTTTCAACACTAATACAAGTGCGAAAAGTGTTTTTTCCACATTAATACAAGTGCAAAAGTGGTTTTTCAACACTAACACAAGTGTGAAAAGTGGTTTTTCAACACTAACACAAGTGCGAAAAGTGGTTTTTCAATACTAACACAAGTGCGAAAAGTGGTTTTTCCACACTAATACAAGTGCAAAAGTGGTTTCCTGCACCAACACAAGTGCGAAAAGTGGTTTTTCAACACTAACACAAGTGTGAAAAGTGGTTTTTCAACACTAACACAAGTGCGAAAAGTGGTTTTTCAATACTAACACAAGTGCGAAAAGTGGTTTTTCCACACTAATACAAGTGCAAAAGTGGTTTCCTGCACCAACACAAGTGCGAAAAGTGGTTTTTCAACACTAACACAAGTGCGAAAAGTGGTTTTTCAACACTATCACAAGTGCAAAAAGTGTTTTTTCCACACTAATACAAGTGCAAAAGTGGTTTTTCAACACTAACACAAGTGCGAAAAGTGGTTTTTCAACACTAACACACGTGCGAAAAGTGGTTTTTCAACACTAACACAAGTGCAAAAGTGGTTTCCTGCACCAACACAAGTGCGAAAAGTGGTTTTTCAACACTGACACAAGTGCGAAAAGTGGTTTTTCAACACTAATACAAGTGCAAAAGTGGTTTTTCAACACTAACACAAGTGCGAAAAGTGGTTTTTCAACACTAATACAAGTGCAAAAGTGGTTTCCTGCACCAACACAAGTGCAAAAAGTGTTTTTTCCACACTAATACAAGTGCAAAAGTGGTTTCCTGCACCAACACAAGTGTGAAAAGTGGATTTTCAACACTAACACAAGTGCGAAAAGTGGGTTTTCAACACTAACACAAGTGCGAAAAGTGTTTTTTCCACACTAATACAAGTGCAAAAGTGGTTTTTCAACACTAACACAAGTGCAAAAGTGGTTTTTCAACACTAACACAAGTGCGAAAACTGGTTTTTCAACACTAACACAAGTGCGAAAAGTGTTTTTTCCACACTAATACAAGTGCAAAAGTGGTTTCCTGCACCAACACAAGTGCGAAAAGTGGTTTTTCAACACTAACACAAGTGCGAAAAGTGGTTTTTCAACACTATCACAAGTGCAAAAAGTGATTTTTCCACACTAATACAAGTGCAAAAGTGGTTTCCTGCACCAACACAAGTGCGAAAAGTGGTTTTTCAACACTAACACAAGTGCGAAAAGTGGTTTTTCAACACTAACACAAGTGCGAAAAGTGGTTTTTCAACACTAACACAAGTGCAAAAAGTGGTTTTTCCACACTAATACAAGTGCAAAAGTGGTTTCCTGCACCAACACAAGTGCGAAAAGTGGTTTTTCAACACTAATACAAGTGCGAAAAGTGTTTTTTCAACACTATCACAAGTGCAAAAAGTGTTTTTTCCACACTAATACAAGTGCAAAAGTGGTTTTTCAACACTAACAAAAGTGCGAAAAGTGGTTTTTCAACACTAACACAAGTGCGAAAAGTGGTTTTTCAACACTAACACAATTGCGAAAAGTGGTTTTTCCACACTAATACAAGAGCAAAAGTGGTTTTTCAACACTAACACAAGTGCGAAAAGTGGTTTTTCAACACTAACACAAGTGTGAAAAGTCGTCTTTCAACACTAACACAAGTGCGAAAAGTGGTTTTTCCACACTAATACAAGTGCAAAAGTGGTTTCCTGCACCAACACAAGTGCGAAAAGTGGTTTTTCAACACTAACACAAGTGCGAAAAGTGGTTTTTCAACACTATCACAAGTGCAATAAGTGTTTTTTCCACACTAATACAAGTGCAAAAGTGGTTTCCTGCACCAACACAAGTGCGAAAAGTGGTTTTTCAACACTAACACAAGTGTGAAAAGTGGTTTTTCAACACTATCACAAGTGCAAAAAGTCGTTTTTCAACACTATCACAAGTGCAAAAAGTGTTTTTTCCACACTAATACAAGTGCGAAAATTGGTTTTTCAACACTAACACAAGTGCGAAAAGTGGTTTTTCAACACTAACACAAGTGCGAAAAGTCGTCTTTCAACACTAACACAAGTGCGAAAAGTGGTTTTTCCACACTAATACAAGTGCAAAAGTGGTTTCCTGCACCAACACAAGTGCGAAAAGTGGTTTTTCAACACTAACACAAGTGCGAAAAGTGGTTTTTCAACACTATCACAAGTGCAAAAAGTGGTTTTTCAACACTATCACAAGTGCAAAAAGTGTTTTTTCCACACTAATACAAGTGCAAAAGTGGTTTCCTGCACCAACACAAGTGCGAAAAGTGGTTTTTCAACACTAACACAGGTGAGAAAAGTGGTTTTTCAACACTAACACAGGTGCGAAAAGTGGTTTTTCCACACTAATACAAGTGCAAAAGTGGTTTCCTGCACCAACACAAGTGCGAAAACTGGTTTTTCAACACTAACACAAGTGCGAAAAGTGTTTTTTCCACACTAATACAAGTGCAAAAGTGGTGTCCTGCACCAACACAAGTGCGAAAAGTGGTTTTTCAACACTAACACAAGTGCGAAAAGTGGTTTTTCAACACTATCACAAGTGCAAAAAGTGATTTTTCCACACTAATACAAGTGCAAAAGTGGTTTCCTGCACCAACACAAGTGCGAAAAGTGGTTTTTCAACACTAACACAAGTGCGAAAAGTGGTTTTTCAACACTAACACAAGTGCGAAAAGTGGTTTTTCAACACTAACACAAGTGCAAAAAGTGGTTTTTCCACACTAATACAAGTGCAAAAGTGGTTTCCTGCACCAACACAAGTGCGAAAAGTGGTTTTTCAACACTAATACAAGTGCGAAAAGTGTTTTTTCAACACTATCACAAGTGCAAAAAGTGTTTTTTCCACACTAATACAAGTGCAAAAGTGGTTTTTCAACACTAACAAAAGTGCTAAAAGTGGTTTTTCAACACTAACACAAGTGCGAAAAGTGGTTTTTCAACACTAACACAATTGCGAAAAGTGGTTTTTCCACACTAATACAAGTGCAAAAGTGGTTTTTCAACACTAACACAAGTGCGAAAAGTGGTTTTTCAACACTAACACACGTGCGAAAAGTGGTTTTTCAACACTAACACAAGTGCGAAAAGTGGTTTTTCAACACTAACACAAGTGCGAAAAGTGGTTTTTCCACACTAATACAAGTGCAAAAGTGGTTTCCTGCACCAACACAAGTTCGAAAAGTGGTTTTTCAACACTGACACAAGTGCGAAAAGTGGTTTTTCAACACTAATACAAGTGCAAAAGTGGTTTTTCAACACTAACACAAGTGCGAAAAGTGGTTTTTCAACACTAATACAAGTGCAAAAGTGGTTTCCTGCACCAACACAAGCGCAAAAAGTGTTTTTTCCACACTAATACAAGTGCAAAAGTGGTTTCCTGCACCAACACAAGTGTGAAAAGTGGATTTTCAACACTAACACAAGTGCGAAAAGTGGGTTTTCAACACTAACACAAGTGCGAAAAGTGTTTTTTCCACACTAATAGAAGTGCAAAAGTGGTTTTTCAACACTAACACAAGTGCAAAAGTGGTTTTTCAACACTAACACAAGTGCGAAAACTGGTTTTTCAACACTAACACAAGTGCGAAAAGTGGTTTTTCCACACTAATACAAGTGCAAAAGTGGTTTCCTGCACCAACACAAGTGCGAAAAGTGGTTTTTCAACACTAACACAAGTGCGAAAAGTGGTTTTTCAACACTATCACAAGTGCAAAAAGTGATTTTTCCACACTAATACAAGTGCAAAAGTGGTTTCCTGCACCAACACAAGTGCGAAAAGTGTTTTTTCAACACTAACACAAGTGCGAAAAGTGGTTTTTCAACACTAACACAAGTGCGAAAAGTGGTTTTTCAACACTAACACAAGTGCAAAAAGTGGTTTTTCCACACTAATACAAGTGCAAAAGTGGTTTCCTGCACCAACACAAGTGCGAAAAGTGGTTTTTCAACACTAATACAAGTGCGAAAAGTGTTTTTTCCACATTAATACAAGTGCAAAAGTGGTTTTTCAACACTAACACAAGTGTGAAAAGTGGTTTTTCAACACTAACACAAGTGCGAAAAGTGGTTTTTCAATACTAACACAAGTGCGAAAAGTGGTTTTTCCACACTAATACAAGTGCAAAAGTGGTTTCCTGCACCAACACAAGTGCGAAAAGTGGTTTTTAAACACTAACACAAGTGTGAAAAGTGGTTTTTCAACACTAACACAAGTGCGAAAAGTGGTTTTTCAATACTAACACAAGTGCGAAAAGTGGTTTTTCCACACTAATACAAGTGCAAAAGTGGTTTCCTGCACCAACACAAGTGCGAAAAGTGGTTTTTCAACACTAACACAAGTGCGAAAAGTGGTTTTTCAACACTATCACAAGTGCAAAAAGTGTTTTTTCCACACTAATACAAGTGCAAAAGTGGTTTTTCAACACTAACACAAGTGCGAAAAGTGGTTTTTCAACACTAACACACGTGCGAAAAGTGGTTTTTCAACACTAACACAAGTGTGAAAAGTGGTTTTTCCACACTAATACAAGTGCAAAAGTGGTTTCCTGCACCAACACAAGTGCGAAAAGTGGTTTTTCAACACTGACACAAGTGCGAAAAGTGGTTTTTCAACACTAATACAAGTGCAAAAGTGGTTTTTCAACACTAACACAAGTGCGAAAAGTGGTTTTTCAACACTAATACAAGTGCAAAAGTGGTTTCCTGCACCAACACAAGTGCAAAAAGTGTTTTTTCCACACTAATACAAGTGCAAAAGTGGTTTCCTGCACCAACACAAGTGTGAAAAGTGGATTTTCAACACTAACACAAGTGCGAAAAGTGGGTTTTCAACACTAACACAAGTGCGAAAAGTGTTTTTTCCACACTAATACAAGTGCAAAAGTGGTTTTTCAACACTAACACAAGTGCAAAAGTGGTTTTTCAACACTAACACAAGTGCGAAAACTGGTTTTTCAACACTAACACAAGTGCGAAAAGTGTTTTTTCCACACTAATACAAGTGCAAAAGTGGTTTCCTGTACCAACACAAGTGCGAAAAGTGGTTTTTCAACACTAACACAAGTGCGAAAAGTGGTTTTTCAACACTATCACAAGTGCAAAAAGTGATTTTTCCACACTAATACAAGTGCAAAAGTGGTTTCCTGCACCAACACAAGTGCGAAAAGTGGTTTTTCAACACTAACACAAGTGCGAAAAGTGGTTTTTCAACACTAACACAAGTGCGAAAAGTGGTTTTTCAACACTAACACAAGTGCAAAAAGTGGTTTTTCCACACTAATACAAGTGCAAAAGTGGTTTCCTGCACCAACACAAGTGCGAAAAGTGGTTTTTCAACCCTAATACAAGTGCGAAAAGTGTTTTTTCAACACTATCACAAGTGCAAAAAGTGTTTTTTCCACACTAATACAAGTGCAAAAGTGGTTTTTCAACACTAACAAAAGTGCGAAAAGTGGTTTTTCAACACTAACACAAGTGCGAAAAGTGGTTTTTCAACACTAACACAATTGCGAAAAGTGGTTTCCTGCACCAACACAAGTGCGAAAAGTGGTTTTTCAACACTAACACAAGTGCGAAAGTGGTTTTTCAACACTATCACAAGTGCAATAAGTGTTTTTTCCACACTAATACAAGTGCAAAAGTGGTTTCCTGCACCAACACAAGTGCGAAAAGTGGTTTTTCAACACTAACACAAGTGCGAAAAGTGGTTTTTCAACACTATCACAAGTGCAAAAAGTCGTTTTTCAACACTATCACAAGTGCAAAAAGTGTTTTTTCCACACTAATACAAGTGCGAAAATTGGTTTTTCAACACTAACACAAGTGCGAAAAGTGGTTTTTCAACACTAACACAAGTGCGAAAAGTCGTCTTTCAACACTAACACAAGTGCGAAAAGTGGTTTTTCCACACTAATACAAGTGCAAAAGTGGTTTCCTGCACCAACACAAGTGCGAAAAGTGGTTTTTCAACACTAACACAAGTGCGAAAAGTGGTTTTTCAACACTATCACAAGTGCAAAAAGTGGTTTTTCAACACTATCACAAGTGCAAAAAGTGTTTTTTCCACACTAATACAAGTGCAAAAGTGGTTTCCTGCACCAACACAAGTGCGAAAAGTGGTTTTTCAACACTAACACAGGTGCGAAAAGTGGTTTTTCAACACTAACACAGGTGCGAAAAGTGGTTTTTCCACACTAATACAAGTGCAAAAGTGGTTTCCTGCACCAACACAAGTGCGAAAAGTGGTTTTTCAACACTAACACAAGTGCGAAAAGTGGTTTTCCCACACTAATACAAGTGCAAAAGTGGTTTCCTGCACCAACACAAGTGCGAAAAGTGGTTTCCTGCACCAAAACAAGTGCGAAAAGTGGTTTTTCAACACTAATACAAGTGCGAAAAGTGGTTTTTCAACACTATCACAAGTGCAAAAAGTGTTTTTTCCACATTAATACAAGTGCAAAAGTGGTTTTTCAACACTAACACAAGTGTGAAAAGTGGTTTTTCAACACTAACACAAGTGCGAAAAGTGGTTTTTCAATACTAACACAAGTGCGAAAAGTGGTTTTTCCACACTAATACAAGTGCAAAAGTGGTTTCCTGCACCAACACAAGTGCGAAAAGTGGTTTTTCAACACTAACACAAGTGTGAAAAGTGGTTTTTCAACACTAACACAAGTGCGAAAAGTGGTTTTTCAATACTAACACAAGTGCGAAAAGTGGTTTTTCCACACTAATACAAGTGCAAAAGTGGTTTCCTGCACCAACACAAGTGCGAAAAGTGGTTTTTCAACACTAACACAAGTGCGAAAAGTGGTTTTTCAACACTATCACAAGTGCAAAAAGTGTTTTTTCCACACTAATACAAGTGCAAAAGTGGTTTTTCAACACTAACACAAGTGCGAAAAGTGGTTTTTCAACACTAACACACGTGCGAAAAGTGGTTTTTCAACACTAACACAAGTGCGAAAAGTGGTTTTTCCACACTAATACAAGTGCAAAAGTGGTTTCCTGCACCAACACAAGTGTGAAAAGTGGTTTTTCAACACTAATACAAGTGCAAAAGTGGTTTTTCAACACTAACACAAGTGCGAAAAGTGGTTTTTCAACACTAATACAAGTGCAAAAGTGGTTTCCTGCACCAACACAAGTGCAAAAAGTGTTTTTTCCACACTAATACAAGTGCAAAAGTGGTTTCCTGCACCAACACAAGTGCAAAAGTGGTTTTTCAACACTAACACAAGTTCAAAAGTGGTGTTTCAACACTAACACAAGTGCGAAAACTGGTTTTTCAACACTAACACAAGTGCGAAAAGTGTTTTTTCCACACTAATACAAGTGCAAAAGTGGTTTCCTGCACCAACACAAGTGCGAAAAGTGGTTTTTCAACACTAACACAAGTGCGAAAAGTGGTTTTTCAACACTATCACAAGTGCAAAAAGTGATTTTTCCACACTAATACAAGTGCAAAAGTGGTTTCCTGCACCAACACAAGTGCGAAAAGTGGTTTTTCAACACTAACACAAGTGCGAAAAGTGGTTTTTCAACACTAACACAAGTGCGAAAAGTGGTTTTTCAACACTAACACAAGTGCAAAAAGTGGTTTTTCCACACTAATACAAGTGCAAAAGTGGTTTCCTGCACCAACACAAGTGCGAAAAGTGGTTTTTCAACACTAATACAAGTGCGAAAAGTGTTTTTTCAACACTATCACAAGTGCAAAAAGTGTTTTTTCCACACTAATACAAGTGCAAAAGTGGTTTTTCAACACTAACAAAAGTGCGAAAAGTGGTTTTTCAACACTAACACAAGTGCGAAAAGTGGTTTTTCAACACTAACACAATTGCGAAAAGTGGTTTTTCCACACTAATACAAGTGCAAAAGTGGTTTTTCAACACTAACACAAGTGCGAAAAGTGGTTTTTCAACACTAACACACGTGCGAAAAGTGGTTTTTCAACACTAACACAAGTGCGAAAAGTGGTTTTTCAACACTAACACAAGTGCGAAAAGTGGTTTTTCCACACTAATACAAGTGCAAAAGTGGTTTCCTGCACCAACACAAGTTCGAAAAGTGGTTTTTCAACACTGACACAAGTGCGAAAAGTGGTTTTTCAACACTAATACAAGTGCAAAAGTGGTTTTTCAACACTAACACAAGTGCGAAAAGTGGTTTTTCAACACTAATACAAGTGCAAAAGTGGTTTCCTGCACCAACACAAGTGCAAAAAGTGTTTTTTCCACACTAATACAAGTGCAAAAGTGGTTTCCTGCACCAACACAAGTGTGAAAAGTGGATTTTCAACACTAACACAAGTGCGAAAAGTGGGTTTTCAACACTAACACAAGTGCGAAAAGTGTTTTTTCCACATTAATAGAAGTGCAAAAGTGGTTTTTCAACACTAACACAAGTGCAAAAGTGGTTTTTCAACACTAACACAAGTGCGAAAACTGGTTTTTCAACACTAACACAAGTGCGAAAAGTGGTTTTTCCACACTAATACAAGTGCAAAAGTGGTTTCCTGCACCAACACAAGTGCGAAAAGTGGTTTTTCAACACTAACACAAGTGCGAAAAGTGGTTTTTCAATACTAACACAAGTGCGAAAAGTGGTTTTTCCACACTAATACAAGTGCAAAAGTGGTTTCCTGCACCAACACAAGTGCGAAAAGTGGTTTTTCAACACTAACACAAGTGCGAAAAGTGGTTTTTCAACACTATCACAAGTGCAAAAAGTGTTTTTTCCACACTAATACAAGTGCAAAAGTGGTTTTTCAACACTAACACAAGTGCGAAAAGTGGTTTTTCAACACTAACACACGTGCGAAAAGTGGTTTTTCAACACTAACACAAGTGCGAAAAGTGGTTTTTCCACACTAATACAAGTGCAAAAGTGGTTTCCTGCACCAACACAAGTGTGAAAAGTGGTTTTTCAACACTAATACAAGTGCAAAAGTGGTTTTTCAACACTAACACAAGTGCGAAAAGTGGTTTTTCAACACTAATACAAGTGCAAAAGTGGTTTCCTGCACCAACACAAGTGCAAAAAGTGTTTTTTCCACACTAATACAAGTGCAAAAGTGGTTTCCTGCACCAACACAAGTGCAAAAGTGGTTTTTCAACACTAACACAAGTTCAAAAGTGGTGTTTCAACACTAACACAAGTGCGAAAACTGGTTTTTCAACACTAACACAAGTGCGAAAAGTGTTTTTTCCACACTAATACAAGTGCAAAAGTGGTTTCCTGCACCAACACAAGTGCGAAAAGTGGTTTTTCAACACTAACACAAGTGCGAAAAGTGGTTTTTCAACACTATCACAAGTGCAAAAAGTGATTTTTCCACACTAATACAAGTGCAAAAGTGGTTTCCTGCACCAACACAAGTGCGAAAAGTGGTTTTTCAACACTAACACAAGTGCGAAAAGTGGTTTTTCAACACTAACACAAGTGCGAAAAGTGGTTTTTCAACACTAACACAAGTGCAAAAAGTGGTTTTTCCACACTAATACAAGTGCAAAAGTGGTTTCCTGCACCAACACAAGTGCGAAAAGTGGTTTTTCAACACTAATACAAGTGCGAAAAGTGTTTTTTCAACACTATCACAAGTGCAAAAAGTGTTTTTTCCACACTAATACAAGTGCAAAAGTGGTTTTTCAACACTAACAAAAGTGCGAAAAGTGGTTTTTCAACACTAACACAAGTGCGAAAAGTGGTTTTTCAACACTAACACAATTGCGAAAAGTGGTTTTTCCACACTAATACAAGTGCAAAAGTGGTTTTTCAACACTAACACAAGTGCGAAAAGTGGTTTTTCAACACTAACACACGTGCGAAAAGTGGTTTTTCAACACTAACACAAGTGCGAAAAGTGGTTTTTCAACACTAACACAAGTGCGAAAAGTGGTTTTTCCACACTAATACAAGTGCAAAAGTGGTTTCCTGCACCAACACAAGTTCGAAAAGTGGTTTTTCAACACTGACACAAGTGCGAAAAGTGGTTTTTCAACACTAATACAAGTGCAAAAGTGGTTTTTCAACACTAACACAAGTGCGAAAAGTGGTTTTTCAACACTAATACAAGTGCAAAAGTGGTTTCCTGCACCAACACAAGTGCAAAAAGTGTTTTTTCCACACTAATACAAGTGCAAAAGTGGTTTCCTGCACCAACACAAGTGTGAAAAGTGGATTTTCAACACTAACACAAGTGCGAAAAGTGGGTTTTCAACACTAACACAAGTGCGAAAAGTGTTTTTTCCACATTAATAGAAGTGCAAAAGTGGTTTTTCAACACTAACACAAGTGCAAAAGTGGTTTTTCAACACTAACACAAGTGCGAAAACTGGTTTTTCAACACTAACACAAGTGCGAAAAGTGGTTTTTCCACACTAATACAAGTGCAAAAGTGGTTTCCTGCACCAACACAAGTGCGAAAAGTGGTTTTTCAACACTAACACAAGTGCGAAAAGTGGTTTTTCAACACTATCACAAGTGCAAAAAGTGATTTTTCCACACTAATACAAGTGCAAAAGTGGTTTCCTGCACCAACACAAGTGCGAAAAGTGGTTTTTCAACACTAACACAAGTGCGAAAAGTGGTTTTTCAACACTAACACAAGTGCGAAAAGTGGTTTTTCAACACTAACACAAGTGCAAAAAGTGGTTTTTCCACACTAATACAAGTGCAAAAGTGGTTTCCTGCACCAACACAAGTGCGAAAAGTGGTTTTTCAACACTAATACAAGTGCGAAAAGTGTTTTTTCAACACTATCACAAGTGCAAAAAGTGTTTTTTCCACACTAATACAAGTGCAAAAGTGGTTTTTCAACACTAACAAAAGTGCGAAAAGTGGTTTTTCAACACTAACACAAGTGCGAAAAGTGGTTTTTCAACACTAACACAATTGCGAAAAGTGGTTTTTCCACACTAATACAAGTGCAAAAATGGTTTCCTGCACCAACAAAAGTGCGAAAAGTGGTTTTTCAACACTAACACAAGTGCAAAAAGTGGTTTTTCAACACTATCACAAGTGCAAAAAGTGGTTTTTCAACTCTATCACAAGTGCAAAAAGTGTTTTTTCCACACTAATACAAGTGCAAAAGTGGTTTCCTGCACCAACACAAGTGCGAAAAGTGGTTTTTCAACACTAACACAAGTGCGAAAAGTAGTTTTTCAACACTAACACAAGTGCAAAAAGTGGTTTTTCAACACTAACACAAGTGCGAAAAGTGGTTTTTCAACACTAACACAGGTGCGAAAAGTGGTTTTTCCACACTAATACAAGTGCAAAAGTGGTTTCCTGCACCAACACAAGTGCGAAAAGTGGTTTTTCAACACTAACACAAGTGCAAAAAGTGGTTTTTCCACACTAATACAAGTGCAAAAGTGGTTTCCTGCACCAACACAAGAGCGAAAAGTGGTTTTTCAACACTAATACAAGTGCGAAAAGTGGTTTTTCAACACTATCACAAGTGCAAAAAGTGTTTTTTCCACACTAATACAAGTGCAAAAGTGGTTTTTCAACACTAACACAAGTGCGAAAAGTGGTTTTTCAACACTAACACAAGTGCGAAAAGTGGTTTTTCAACACTAACACAAGTGCGAAAAGTGGTTTTTCAACACTAACACAAGTGCGAAAAGTGGTTTTTCCACACTAATACAAGTGCAAAAGTGGTTTCCTGCACCAACACAAGTGCGAAAAGTGGTTTTTCAACACTAATACAAGTGCGAAAAGTGGTTTTTCAACACTATCACAAGTGCAAAAAGTGTTTTTTCCACACTAATACAAGTGCAAAAGTGGTTTTTCAACACTAACACAAGTGCGAAAAGTCGTTTTTCAACACTAACACAAGTGTGAAAAGTCGTCTTTCAACACTAACACAAGTGCGAAAAGTGGTTTTTCCACACTAATACAAGTGTAAAAGTGGTTTCCTGCACCAACACAAGTGCGAAAAGTGGTTTTACAACACTAACACAAGTGCGAAAAGTGGTTTTTCAACACTATCACAAGTGCAAAAAGTGTTTTTTCCACACTAATACAAGTGCAAAAGTGGTTTCCTGCACCAACACAAGTGCGAAAAGTGGTTTTTCAACACTAACACAAGTGCGAAAAGTGGTTTTTCAACACTATCACAAGTGCAAAAAGTGGTTTTTCAACACTATCACAAGTGCAAAAAGTGTTTTTTCCACACTAATACAAGTGCGAAAATTGGTTTTTCAACACTAACACAAGTGCGAAAAGTGGTTTTTCAACACTAACACAAGTGCGAAAAGTCGTCTTTCAACACTAACACAAGTGCGAAAAGTGGTTTTTCCACACTAATACAAGTGCAAAAGTGGTTTCCTGCACCAACACAAGTGCGAAAAGTGGTTTTTCAACACTAACACAAGTGCGAAAAGTGGTTTTTCAACACTATCACAAGTGCAAAAAGTGGTTTTTCAACACTATCACAAGTGCAAAAAGTGTTTTTTCCACACTAATACAAGTGCAAAAGTGGTTTCCTGCACCAACACAAGTGCGAAAAGTGGTTTTTCAACACTAACACAAGTGCGAAAAGTGGTTTTTCAACACTAACACAAGTGCGAAAAGTGGTTTTTCAACACTAACACAAGTGCGAAAAGTCGTTTTTCAACACTAACACAAGTGTGAAAAGTCGTCTTTCAACACTAACACAAGTGCGAAAAGTGGTTTTTCCACACTAATACAAGTGCAAAAGTGGTTTCCTGCACCAACACAAGTGCGAAAAGTGGTTTTTCAACACTAACACAAGTGCGAAAAGTGGTTTTTCAACACTATCACAAGTGCAAAAAGTGTTTTTTCCACACTAATACAAGTGCAAAAGTGGTTTCCTGCACCAACACAAGTGCGAAAAGTGGTTTTTCAACACTAACACAAGTGCGAAAAGTGGTTTTTCAACACTATCACAAGTGCAAAAAGTGGTTTTTCAACACTATCACAAGTGCAAAAAGTGTTTTTTCCACACTAATACAAGTGCGAAAATTGGTTTTTCAACACTAACACAAGTGCGAAAAGTGGTTTTTCAACACTAACACAAGTGCGAAAAGTCGTCTTTCAACACTAACACAAGTGCGAAAAGTGGTTTTTCCACACTAATACAAGTGCAAAAGTGGTTTCCTGCACCAACACAAGTGCGAAAAGTGGTTTTTCAACACTAACACAAGTGCGAAAAGTGGTTTTTCAACACTATCACAAGTGCAAAAAGTGGTTTTTCAACACTATCACAAGTGCAAAAAGTGTTTTTTCCACACTAATACAAGTGCAAAAGTGGTTTCCTGCACCAACACAAGTGCGAAAAGTGGTTTTTCAACACTAACACAAGTGCGAAAAGTGGTTATTCAACACTAACACAGGTGCGAAAAGTGGTTTTTCCACACTAATACAAGTGCAAAAGTGGTTTCCTGCACCAACACAAGTGCGAAAAGTGGTTTTTCAACACTAACACAAGTGCAAAAAGTGGTTTTCCCACACTAATACAAGTGCAAAAGTGGTTTCCTGCACCAACACAAGTGCGAAAAGTGGTTTCCTGCACCAAAACAAGTGCGAAAAGTGGTTTTTCAACACTAATACAAGTGCGAAAAGTGGTTTTTCAACACTATCACAAGTGCAAAAAGTGTTTTTTCCACATTAATACAAGTGCAAAAGTGGTTTTTCAACACTAACACAAGTGTGAAAAGTGGTTTTTCAACACTAACACAAGTGCGAAAAGTGGTTTTTCAATACTAACACAAGTGCGAAAAGTGGTTTTTCCACACTAATACAAGTGCAAAAGTGGTTTCCTGCACCAACACAAGTGCGAAAAGTGGTTTTTCAACACTAACACAAGTGCAAAAAGTGTTTTTTCCACACTAATACAAGTGCAAAAGTGGTTTTTCCACACTAATACAAGTGCAAAAGTGGTTTTTCAACACTAACACAAGTGCGAAAAGTGGTTTTTCAACACTAACACAAGTGCGAAAAGTGGTTTTTCAACACTAACACACGTGCGAAAAGTGGTTTTTCAACACTAACACAAGTGCGAAAAGTGGTTTTTCAACACTAACACAAGTGCGAAAAGTGGTTTTTCAACACTAACACAGGTGCGAAAAGTGGTTTTTCCACACTAATACAAGTGCAAAAGTGGTTTCCTGCACCATCACAAGTGCGAAAAGTGGTTTTTCAACACTAACACAAGTGCGAAAAGTGGTTTTCCCACACTAATACAAGTGCAAAAGTGGTTTCCTGCACCAACACAAGTGCGAAAAGTGGTTTCCTGCACCAAAACAAGTGCGAAAAGTGGTTTTTCAACACTAATACAAGTGCGAAAAGTGGTTTTTCAACACTATCACAAGTGCAAAAAGTGTTTTTTCCACACTAATACAAGTGCAAAAGTGGTTTTTCAACACTAACACAAGTGTGAAAAATGGTTTTTCAACACTAACACAAGTGCGAAAAGTGGTTTTTCAATACTAACACAAGTGCGAAAAGTGGTTTATCCACACTAATACAAGTGCAAAAGTGGTTTCCTGCACCAACACAAGTGCAAAAAGTGGGTTTTCAACACTAAAACAAGTGCAAAAAGTGGTTTTTCAACACTAACACAAGTGCGAAAAGTGGTTTTTCAACACTATCACAAGTGCAAAAAGTGGTTTTTCAACACTATCACAAGTGCAAAAAGTGGTTTTTCAACACTATCACAAGTGCAAAAAGTGTTTTTTCCACACTAATGCAAGTGCAAAAGTGGTTTCCTGCACCAACACAAGTGTGAAAAGTGGATTTTCAACACTAACACAAGCGCGAAAAGTGGGTTTTCAACACTAACACAAGTGCGAAAAGTGTTTTTTCCACACTAATACAAGTGCAAAAGTGGTTTTTCAACACTAACACAAGTGCAAAAGTGGTTTTTCAACACTAACACAAGTGCGAAAACTGGTTTTTCAACACTAACACAAGTGCGAAAACTGGTTTTTCAACACTAACACAAGTGCGAAAACTGGTTTTTCAACACTATCACAAGTGCAAAAAGTGATTTTTCCACACTAATACAAGTGCAAAAGTGGTTTCCTGCACCAACACAAGTGCGAAAAGTGGTTTTTCAACACTAACACAAGTGCGAAAAGTGGTTTTTCAACACTATCACAAGTGCAAAAAGTGATTTTTCCACACTAATACAAGTGCAAAAGTGGTTTCCTGCACCAACACAAGTGCGAAAAGTGGTTTTTCAACACTAACACAAGTGCGAAAAGTGGTTTTTCAACACTAACACAAGTGCGAAAAGTGGTTTTTCAACACTAACACAAGTGCAAAAAGTGGTTTTTCCACACTAATACAAGTGCAAAAGTGGTTTCCTGCACCAACACAAGTGCGAAAAGTGGTTTTTCAACACTAATACAAGTGCGAAAAGTGTTTTTTCAAAACTATCACAAGTGCAAAAAGTGTTTTTTCCACACTAATACAAGTGCAAAAGTGGTTTTTCAACACTAACAAAAGTGCGAAAAGTGGTTTTTCAACACTAACACAAGTGCGAAAAGTGGTTTTTCAACACTAACACAATTGCGAAAAGTGGTTTTTCCACACTAATACAAGTGCAAAAATGGTTTCCTGCACCAACACAAGTGCGAAAAGTGGTTTTTCAACACTAACACAAGTGCAAAAAGTGGTTTTTCAACACTATCACAAGTGCAAAAAGTGGTTTTTCAACACTACCACAAGTGCAAAAAGTGTTTTTTCCACACTAATACAAGTGCAAAAGTGGTTTCCTGCACCAACACAAGTGCGAAAAGTGGTTTTTCAACACTAACACAAGTGCGAAAAGTAGTTTTTCAACACTAACACAAGTGCAAAAAGTGGTTTTTCAACACTAACACAAGTGCGAAAAGTGGTTTTTCAACACTAACACAGGTGCGAAAAGTGGTTTTTCCACACTAATACAAGTGCAAAAGTGGTTTCCTGCACCAACACAAGTGCGAAAAGTGGTTTTTCAACACTAACACAAGTGCAAAAAGTGGTTTTTCCACACTAATACAAGTGCAAAAGTGGTTTCCTGCACCAACACAAGAGCGAAAAGTGGTTTTTCAACACTAATACAAGTGCGAAAAGTGGTTTTTCAACACTATCACAAGTGCAAAAAGTGTTTTTTCCACACTAATACAAGTGCAAAAGTGGTTTTTCAACACTAACACAAGTGCGAAAAGTGGTTTTTCAACACTAACACAAGTGCGAAAAGTGGTTTTTCAACACTAACACAAGTGCGAAAAGTGGTTTTTCAACACTAACACAAGTGCGAAAAGTAGTTTTTCCACACTAATACAAGTGCAAAAGTGGTTTCCTGCACCAACACAAGTGCAAAAAGTGGTTTTTCAACACTAACACAAGTGCAAAAAGTGGTTTTTCCACACTAATACAAGTGCAAAAGTGGTTTCCTGCACCAACACAAGTGCGAAAAGTGGTTTTTCAACACTAATACAAGTGCGAAAAGTGGTTTTTCAACACTATCACAAGTGCAAAAAGTGTTTTTTCCACACTAATACAAGTGCAAAAGTGGTTTTTCAACACTAACACAAGTGCGAAAAGTGGTTTTTCAACACTAACACAAGTGTGAAAAGTCGTCTTTCAACACTAACACAAGTGCGAAAAGTGGTTTTTCCACACTAATACAAGTGCAAAAGTGGTTTCCTGCACCAACACAAGTGCGAAAAGTGGTTTTTCAACACTAACACAAGTGCGAAAAGTGGTTTTTCAACACTATCACAAGTGCAAAAAGTGTTTTTTCCACACTAATACAAGTGCAAAAGTGGTTTCCTGCACCAACACAAGTGCGAAAAGTGGTTTTTCAACACTAACACAAGTGCGAAAAGTGGTTTTTCAACACTATCACAAGTGCAAAAAGTGGTTTTTCAACACTATCACAAGTGCAAAAAGTGTTTTTTCCACACTAATACAAGTGCGAAAATTGGTTTTTCAACACTAACACAAGTGCGAAAAGTGGTTTTTCAACACTAACACAAGTGCGAAAAGTCATCTTTCAACACTAACACAAGTGCGAAAAGTGGTTTTTCCACACTAATACAAGTGCAAAAGTGGTTTCCTGCACCAGCACAAGTGCGAAAAGTGGTTTTTCAACACTAACACAAGTGCGAAAAGTGGTTTTTCAACACTATCACAAGTGCAAAAAGTGGTTTTTCAACACTATCACAAGTGCAAAAAGTGTTTTTTCCACACTAATACAAGTGCAAAAGTGGTTTCCTGCACCAACACAAGTGCGAAAAGTGGTTTTTCAACACTAACACAAGTGCGAAAAGTGGTTTTTCAACACTAACACAAGTGCGAAAAGTGGTTTTTCAACACTAACACAAGTGCGAAAAGTGGTTTTTCAACACTAACACAGGTGCGAAAAGTGGTTTTTCCACACTAATACAAGTGCAAAAGTGGTTTCCTGCACCAACACAAGTGCGAAAAGTGGTTTTTCAACACTAACACAAGTGCGAAAAGTGGTTTTCCCACACTAATACAAGTGCAAAAGTGGTTTCCTGCACCAACACAAGTGCGAAAAGTGGTTTCCTGCACCAAAACAAGTGCGAAAAGTGGTTTTTCAACACTAATACAAGTGCGAAAAGTGGTTTTTCAACACTATCACAAGTGCAAAAAGTGTTTTTTCCACATTAATACAAGTGCAAAAGTGGTTTTTCAACACTAACACAAGTGTGAAAAGTGGTTTTTCAACACTAACACAAGTGCGAAAAGTGGTTTTTCAATACTAACACAAGTGCGAAAAGTGGTTTTCCACACTAATACAAGTGCAAAAGTGGTTTCCTGCACCAACACAAGTGCGAAAAGTGGTTTTTCAACACTAACACAAGTGCGAAAAGTGGTTTTTCAACACTATCACAAGTGCAAAAAGTGTTTTTGCCACACTAATACAAGTGCAAAAGTGGTTTTTCAACACTAACACAAGTGCGAAAAGTGGTTTTTCAACACTAACACACGTGCGAAAAGTGGTTTTTCAACACTAACACAAGTGCGAAAAGTGGTTTTTCCACACTAATACAAGTGCAAAAGTGGTTTCCTGCACCAACACAAGTGCGAAAAGTGGTTTTTCAACACTGACACAAGTGCGAAAAGTGGTTTTTCAACACTATCACAAGTGCAAAAAGTGGTTTTTCAACACTATCACAAGTGCAAAAAGTGTTTTTTCCACACGAATACAAGTGCAAAAGTGGTTTCCTGCACCAACACAAGTGCGAAAAGTGGTTTTTCAACACTAACACAAGTGCGAAAAGTGGTTTTTCAACACTATCACAAGTGCAAAAAGTGGTTTTTCAACACTATCACAAGTGCAAAAAGTGTTTTTTCCACACTAATACAAGTGCGAAAATTGGTTTTTCAACACTAACACAAGTGCGAAAAGTGGTTTTTCAACACTAACACAAGTGCGAAAAGTTGTCTTTCAACACTAACACAAGTGCGAAAAGTGGTTTCCTGCACCAACACAAGTGCAAAAAGTGGTTTTTCAACACTAACACAAGTGCGAAAAGTGGTTTTTCAACACTATCACAAGTGCAAAAAGTGGTTTTTCAACACTATCACAAGTGCAAAAAGTGTTTTTTCCACACTAATACAAGTGCAAAAGTAGTTTCCTGCACCAACACAAGTGCGAAAAGTGGTTTTTCAACACTAACACAAGTGCGAAAAGTGGTTTTTCAACACTAACACAAGTGCGAAAAGTGGTTTTTCAACACTAACACAAGTGCGAAAAGTGGTTTTTCAACACTAACACAGGTGCGAAAAGTGGTTTTTCCACACTAATACAAGTGCAAAAGTGGTTTCCTGCACCAACACAAGTGCGAAAAGTGGTTTTTCAACACTAACACAAGTGCGAAAAGTGGTTTTCCCACACTAATACAAGTGCAAAAGTGGTTTCCTGCACCAACACAAGTGCGAAAAGTGGTTTTTCAACACTAACACAAGTGCGAAAAGTCGGTTTTCAACACTAACACAAGTGCGAAAAGTGTTTTTTCCACACTAATACAAGTGCAAAAGTGGTTTTTCAACACTAACACAAGTGCGAAAAGTGGTTTTTCAACACTAATACAAGTGCAAAAGTGGTTTCCTGCACCAACACAAGTGCAAAAAGTGTTTTTTCCACACTAATACAAGTGCAAAAGTGGTTTCCTGCACCAACACAAGTGTGAAAAGTGGATTTTCAACACTAACACAAGTGCGAAAAGTGGGTTTTCAACATTAACACAAGTGCGAAAAGTGTTTTTTCCACACTAATACAAGTGCAAAAGTGGTTTTTCAACACTAACACAAGTGCAAAAGTGGTTTTTCAACACTAACACAAGTGCAAAAACTGGTTTTTCAACACTAACACAAGTGCGAAAAGTGGTTTTTCCACACTAATACAAGTGCAAAAGTGGTTTCCTGCACCAACACAAGTGCGAAAAGTGGTTTTTCAACACTAACACAAGTGCGAAAAGTGGTTTTTCAACACTATCACAAGTGCAAAAAGTGATTTTTCCACACTAATACAAGTGCAAAAGTGGTTTCCTGCACCAACACAAGTGCGAAAAGTGGTTTTTCAACACTAACACAAGTGCGAAAAGTGGTTTTTCAACACTAACACAAGTGCGAAAAGTGGTTTTTCAACACTAACACAAGTGCGAAAAGTGGTTTTTCCACACTAATACAAGTGCAAAAGTGGTTTCCTGCACCAATACAAGTGCGAAAAGTGGTTTTTCAACACTAATACAAGTGCGAAAAGTGTTTTTTCAACACTATCAGAAGTGCAAAAAGTGTTTTTTCCACACTAATACAAGTGCAAAAGTGGTTTTTCAACACTAACAAAAGTGCGAAAAGTGGTTTTTCAACACCAACACAAGTGCGAAAAGTGGTTTTTCAACACTAACACAATTGCGAAAAGTGGTTTTCCACACTAATACAAGTGCAAAAATGGTTTCCTGCACCAACACAAGTGCGAAAAGTGGTTTTTCAACATTAACACAAGTGCGAAAAGTGGTTTTTCAACACTATCACAAGTGCAAAAAGTGGTTTTTCAACACTATCACAAGTGCAAAAAGTGTTTTTTCCACACTAATACAAGTGCAAAAGTGGTTTCCTGCACCAACACAAGTGCGAAAAGTGGTTTTTCAACACTAACACAAGTGCGAAAAGTGGTTTTTCAACACTAACACAAGTGCAAAAAGTGGTTTTTCAACACTAACACAAGTGCGAAAAGTGGTTTTTCAACACTAACACAGGTGCGAAAAGTGGTTTTTTCCACACTAATACAAGTGCAAAAGTGGTTTCCTGCACCAACACAAGTGCGAAAAGTGGTTTTTCAACACTAACACAAGTGCAAAAAGTGGTTTTTCCACACTAATACAAGTGCAAAAGTGGTTTCCTGCACCAACACAACAGCGAAAAGTGGTTTTTCAACACTAATACAAGTGCGAAAAGTGGTTTTTCAACACTATCACAAGTGCAAAAAGTGTTTTTTCCACACTAATACAAGTGCAAAAGTGGTTTTTCAACACTAACACAAGTGCGAAAAGTGGTTTTTCAACACTAACACAAGTGCGAAAAGTGGTTTTTCAACACTAACACAAGTGCGAAAAGTAGTTTTTCCACACTAATACAAGTGGAAAAGTGGTTTCCTGCACCAACACAAGTGCAAAAAGTGGTTTTTCAACACTAACACAAGTGCAAAAAGTGGTTTTTCAACACTAACACAAGTGCGAAAAGTGGTTTTTCAACACTATCACAAGTGCAAAAAGTGGTTTTTCAACACTATCACAAGTGCAAAAAGTGGTTTTTCAACACTATCACAAGTGCAAAAAGTGTTTTTTCCACACTAATACAAGTGCAAAAGTGGTTTCCTGCACCAACACAAGTGTGAAAAGTGGATTTTCAACACTAACACAAGCGCGAAAAGTGGGTTTTCAACACTAACACAAGTGCGAAAAGTGTTTTTTCCACACTAATACAAGTGCAAAAGTGGTTTTTCAACACTAACACAAGTGCGAAAAGTGGTTTTTCAACACTAACACAAGTGCGAAAAGTGGTTTTTCAACACTATCGCAAGTGCAAAAAGTGGTTTTTCAACACTATCACAAGTGCAAAAAGTGTTTTTTCCACACTAATACAAGTGAAAAAGTGGTTTCCTGCACCAACACAAGTGTGAAAAGTGGTTTTTCAACACTAACACAAGTGCGAAAAGTGGTTTTTCAACACTAACACAAGTGCGAAAAGTGGTTTTTCAACACTAACACAGGTGCGAAAAGTGGTTTTTCCACACTAATACAAGTGCAAAAGTGGTTTCCTGCACCAACACAAGTGCGAAAAGTGGTTTTTCAACACTAATACAAGTGCGAAAAGTGGTTTTTCAACACTATCACAAGTGCAAAAAGTGTTTTTTCCACACTAATACAAGTGCAAAAGTGGTTTTTCAACACTAACACAAGTGCGAAAAGTGGTTTTTCAACACTAACACAAGTGTGAAAAGTCGTCTTTCAACACTAACACAAGTGCGAAAAGTGGTTTTTCCACACTAATACAAGTGCAAAAGTGGTTTCCTGCACCAACACAAGTGCGAAAAGTGGTTTTTCAACACTAACACAAGTGCGAAAAGTGGTTTTTCAACACTATCACAAGTGCAAAAAGTGTTTTTTCCACACTAATACAAGTGCAAAAGTGGTTTCCTGCACCAACACAAGTGCGAAAAGTGGTTTTTCAACACTAACACAAGTGCGAAAAGTGGTTTTTCAACACTATCACAAGTGCAAAAAGTGTTTTTTCCACACTAATACAAGTGCAAAAGTGGTTTCCTGCACCAACACAAGTGCGAAAAGTGGTTTTTCAACACTAACACAAGTGCGAAAAGTGGTTTTTCAACACTATCACAAGTGCAAAAAGTGGTTTTTCAACACTATCACAAGTGCAAAAAGTGTTTTTTCCACACTAATACAAGTGCGAAAATTGGTTTTTCAACACTAACACAAGTGCGAAAAGTGGTTTTTCCACACTAATACAAGTGCAAAAGTGGTTTTTCAACACTAACACAAGTGCGAAAAGTGGTTTTTCAACACTAACACAAGTGCGAAAAGTGGTTTTTCAACACTATCACAAGTGCAAAAAGTGTTTTTTCCACACTAATACAAGTGCAAAAGTGGTTTTTCAACACTAACACAAGTGCGAAAAGTCATTTTTCAACACGAACACAAGTGCGAAAAGAGGTTTTTCCACACTAATACAAGTGCAAAAGTGGTTTCCTGCACCAACACAAGTGCAAAAAGTGGTTTTTCAACACTAACACAAGTGCGAAAAGTGGTTTTTCAACACTATCACAAGTGCAAAAAGTGTTTTTTCCACACTAATACAAGTGAAAAAGTGGTTTCCTGCACCAACACAAGTGTGAAAAGTGGTTTTTCAACACTAACACAAGTGCGAAAAGTGGTTTTTCAACACTAACACAAGTGCGAAAAGTGGTTTTTCAACACTAACACAGGTGCGAAAAGTGGTTTTTCCACACTAATACAAGTGCAAAAGTGGTTTCCTGCACCAACACAAGTGCGAAAAGTGGTTTTTCAACACTAATACAAGTGCGAAAAGTGGTTTTTCAACACTATCACAAGTGCAAAAAGTGTTTTTTCCACACTAATACAAGTGTAAAAGTGGTTTTTCAACACTAACACAAGTGTGAAAAGTGGTTTTTCAACACTAACACAAGTGCAAAAAGTGGTTTTTCAACACTAACACAAGTGCGAAAAGTGGTTTTTCAACACTATCACAATTGAAAAAAGTGGTTTTTCAACACTATCACAAGTGCAAAAAGTGGTTTTTCAACACTATCACAAGTGCAAAAAGTGTTTTTTCCACACTAATACAAGTGCAAAAGTGGTTTCCTGCACCAACACAAGTGTGAAAAGTGGATTTTCAACACTAACACAAGTGCGAAAAGTGGGTTTTCAACACTAACACAAGTGCGAAAAGTGTTTTTTCCACACTAATACAAGTGCAAAAGTGGTTTTTCAACACTAACACAAGTGTGAAAAGTGGTTTTTCAACACTAACACAAGTGCAAAAAGTGGTTTTTCAACACTAACACAAGTGCGAAAAGTGGTTTTTCAACACTATCACAATTGCAAAAAGTGGTTTTTCAACACTATCACAATTGCAAAAAGTGGTTTTTCAACACTATCACAAGTGCAAAAAGTGGTTTTTCAACACTATCACAAGTGCAAAAAGTGGTTTTTCCACACTAATACAAGTGCGAAAAGTGGTTTTTCAACACTAATACAAGTGCAAAAGTGGTTTCCTGCACCAACACAAGTGCAAAAAGTGTTTTTTCCACACTAATACAAGTGCAAAAGTGGTTTTTCCACACTAATACAAGTGCAAAAGTGGTTTTTCAACACTAACACAAGTGCGAAAAGTGGTTTTTCAACACTAACACAAGTGCGAAAAGTGGTTTTTCAACACTAACACAAGTGCGAAAAGTGGTTTTTCAACACTAACACAAGTGCGAAAAGTAGTTTTTCCACACTAATACAAGTGCAAAAGTGGTTTCCTGCACCAACACAAGTGCAAAAAGTGGTTTTTCAACACTAACACAAGTGCAAAAAGTGGTTTTTCCACACTAATACAAGTGCAAAAGTGGTTTCCTGCACCAACACAGGTGCGAAAAGTGGTTTTTCAACACTAATACAAGTGCGAAAAGTGGTTTTTCAACACTATCACAAGTGCAAAAAGTGTTTTTTCCACACTAATACAAGTGCAAAAGTGGTTTTTCAACACTAACACAAGTGCGAAAAGTGGTTTTTCAACACTAACACAAGTGTGAAAAGTCGTCTTTCAACACTAACACAAGTGCGAAAAGTGGTTTTTCCACACTAATACAAGTGCAAAAGTGGTTTCCTGCACCAACACAAGTGCGAAAAGTGGTTTTTCAACACTAACACAAGTGCGAAAAGTGGTTTTTCAACACTATCACAAGTGCAAAAAGTGTTTTTTCCACACTAATACAAGTGCAAAAGTGGTTTCCTGCACCAACACAAGTGCGAAAAGTGGTTTTTCAACACTAACACAAGTGCGAAAAGTGGTTTTTCAACACTATCACAAGTGCAAAAAGTGGTTTTTCAACACTATCACAAGTGCAAAAAGTGTTTTTTCCACACTAATACAAGTGCGAAAATTGGTTTTTCAACACTAACACAAGTGCGAAAAGTGGTTTTTCAACACTAACACAAGTGCGAAAAGTCATCTTTCAACACTAACACAAGTGCGAAAAGTGGTTTTTCCACACTAATACAAGTGCAAAAGTGGTTTCCTGCACCAGCACAAGTGCGAAAAGTGGTTTTTCAACACTAACACAAGTGCGAAAAGTGGTTTTTCAACACTATCACAAGTGCAAAAAGTGGTTTTTCAACACTATCACAAGTGCAAAAAGTGTTTTTTCCACACTAATACAAGTGCAAAAGTGGTTTCCTGCACCAACACAAGTGCGAAAAGTGGTTTTTCAACACTAACACAAGTGCGAAAAGTGGTTTTTCAACACTAACACAAGTGCGAAAAGTGGTTTTTCAACACTAACACAAGTGCGAAAAGTGGTTTTTCAACACTAACACAGGTGCGAAAAGTGGTTTTTCCACACTAATACAAGTGCAAAAGTGGTTTCCTGCACCAACACAAGTGCGAAAAGTGGTTTTTCAACACTAACACAAGTGCGAAAAGTGGTTTTCCCACACTAATACAAGTGCAAAAGTGGTTTCCTGCACCAACACAAGTGCGAAAAGTGGTTTCCTGCACCAAAACAAGTGCGAAAAGTGGTTTTTCAACACTAATACAAGTGCGAAAAGTGGTTTTTCAACACTATCACAAGTGCAAAAAGTGTTTTTTCCACATTAATACAAGTGCAAAAGTGGTTTTTCAACACTAACACAAGTGTGAAAAGTGGTTTTTCAACACTAACACAAGTGCGAAAAGTGGTTTTCCACACTAATACAAGTGCAAAAGTGGTTTTTCAACACTAACACAAGTGCGAAAAGTGGTTTTTCAACACTAACACACGTGCGAAAAGTGGTTTTTCAACACTAACACAAGTGCGAAAAGTGGTTTTTCCACACTAATACAAGTGCAAAAGTGGTTTCCTGCACCAACACAAGTGCGAAAAGTGGTTTTTCAACACTGACACAAGTGCGAAAAGTGGTTTTTCAACACTATCACAAGTGCAAAAAGTGGTTTTTCAACACTATCACAAGTGCAAAAAGTGTTTTTTCCACACGAATGCAAGTGCAAAAGTGGTTTCCTGCACCAACACAAGTGCGAAAAGTGGTTTTTCAACACTAACACAAGTGCGAAAAGTGGTTTTTCAACACTATCACAAGTGCAAAAAGTGGTTTTTCAACACTATCACAAGTGCAAAAAGTGTTTTTTCCACACTAATACAAGTGCGAAAATTGGTTTTTCAACACTAACACAAGTGCGAAAAGTGGTTTTTCAACACTAACACAAGTGCGAAAAGTTGTCTTTCAACACTAACACAAGTGCGAAAAGTGGTTTCCTGCACCAACACAAGTGCGAAAAGTGGTTTTTCAACACTAACACAAGTGCGAAAAGTGGTTTTTCAACACTATCACAAGTGCAAAAAGTGGTTTTTCAACACTATCACAAGTGCAAAAAGTGTTTTTTCCACACTAATACAAGTGCAAAAGTAGTTTCCTGCACCAACACAAGTGCGAAAAGTGGTTTTTCAACACTAACACAAGTGCGAAAAGTGGTTTTTCAACACTAACACAAGTGCGAAAAGTGGTTTTTCAACACTAACACAAGTGCGAAAAGTGGTTTTTCAACACTAACACAGGTGCGAAAAGTGGTTTTTCCACACTAATACAAGTGCAAAAGTGGTTTCCTGCACCAACACAAGTGCGAAAAGTGGTTTTTCAACACTAACACAAGTGCGAAAAGTGGTTTTCCCACACTAATACAAGTGCAAAAGTGGTTTCCTGCACCAACACAAGTGCGAAAAGTGGTTTTTCAACACTAACACAAGTGCGAAAAGTCGGTTTTCAACACTAACACAAGTGCGAAAAGTGTTTTTTCCACACTAATACAAGTGCAAAAGTGGTTTTTCAACACTAACACAAGTGCGAAAAGTGGTTTTTCAACACTAATACAAGTGCAAAAGTGGTTTCCTGCACCAACACAAGTGCAAAAAGTGTTTTTTCCACACTAATACAAGTGCAAAAGTGGTTTCCTGCACCAACACAAGTGTGAAAAGTGGATTTTCAACACTAACACAAGTGCGAAAAGTGGGTTTTCAACATTAACACAAGTGCGAAAAGTGTTTTTTCCACACTAATACAAGTGCAAAAGTGGTTTTTCAACACTAACACAAGTGCAAAAGTGGTTTTTCAACACTAACACAAGTGCAAAAACTGGTTTTTCAACACTAACACAAGTGCGAAAAGTGGTTTTTCCACACTAATACAAGTGCAAAAGTGGTTTCCTGCACCAACACAAGTGCGAAAAGTGGTTTTTCAACACTAACACAAGTGCGAAAAGTGGTTTTTCAACACTATCACAAGTGCAAAAAGTGATTTTTCCACACTAATACAAGTGCAAAAGTGGTTTCCTGCACCAACACAAGTGCGAAAAGTGGTTTTTCAACACTAACACAAGTGCGAAAAGTGGTTTTTCAACACTAACACAAGTGCGAAAAGTGGTTTTTCAACACTAACACAAGTGCGAAAAGTGGTTTTTCCACACTAATACAAGTGCAAAAGTGGTTTCCTGCACCAATACAAGTGCGAAAAGTGGTTTTTCAACACTAATACAAGTGCGAAAAGTGTTTTTTCAACACTATCACAAGTGCAAAAAGTGTTTTTTCCACACTAATACAAGTGCAAAAGTGGTTTTTCAACACTAACAAAAGTGCGAAAAGTGGTTTTTCAACACCAACACAAGTGCGAAAAGTGGTTTTTCAACACTAACACAATTGCGAAAAGTGGTTTTCCACACTAATATAAGTGCAAAAATGGTTTCCTGCACCAACACAAGTGCGAAAAGTGGTTTTTCAACATTAACACAAGTGCGAAAAGTGGTTTTTCAACACTATCACAAGTGCAAAAAGTGGTTTTTCAACACTATCACAAGTGCAAAAAGTGTTTTTTCCACACTAATACAAGTGCAAAAGTGGTTTCCTGCACCAACACAAGTGCGAAAAGTGGTTTTTCAACACTAACACAAGTGCGAAAAGTGGTTTTTCAACACTATCACAAGTGCAAAAAGTGGTTTTTCCACACTAATACAAGTGCGAAAAGTGGTTTTTCAACACTAATACAAGTGCAAAAGTGGTTTCCTGCACCAACACAAGTGCAAAAAGTGGTTTTTCAACACTAACACAAGTGCGAAAAGTGGTTTTTCAACACTAACACAGGTGCGAAAAGTGGTTTTTTCCACACTAATACAAGTGCAAAAGTGGTTTCCTGCACCAACACAAGTGCGAAAAGTGGTTTTTCAACACTAACACAAGTGCAAAAAGTGGTTTTTCCACACTAATACAAGTGCAAAAGTGGTTTCCTGCACCAACACAACAGCGAAAAGTGGTTTTTCAACACTAATACAAGTGCGAAAAGTGGTTTTTCAACACTATCACAAGTGCAAAAAGTGTTTTTTCCACACTAATACAAGTGCAAAAGTGGTTTTTCAACACTAACACAAGTGCGAAAAGTGGTTTTTCAACACTAACACAAGTGCGAAAAGTGGTTTTTCAACACTAACACAAGTGCGAAAAGTAGTTTTTCCACACTAATACAAGTGGAAAAGTGGTTTCCTGCACCAACACAAGTGCAAAAAGTGGTTTTTCAACACTAACACAAGTGCAAAAAGTGGTTTTTCAACACTAACACAAGTGCGAAAAGTGGTTTTTCAACACTATCACAAGTGCAAAAAGTGGTTTTTCAACACTATCACAAGTGCAAAAAGTGGTTTTTCAACACTATCACAAGTGCAAAAAGTGTTTTTTCCACACTAATACAAGTGCAAAAGTGGTTTCCTGCACCAACACAAGTGTGAAAAGTGGATTTTCAACACTAACACAAGCGCGAAAAGTGGGTTTTCAACACTAACACAAGTGCGAAAAGTGTTTTTTCCACACTAATACAAGTGCAAAAGTGGTTTTTCAACACTAACACAAGTGCGAAAAGTGGTTTTTCAACACTAACACAAGTGCGAAAAGTGGTTTTTCAACACTATCGCAAGTGCAAAAAGTGGTTTTTCAACACCATCACAAGTGCAAAAAGTGTTTTTTCCACACTAATACAAGTGAAAAAGTGGTTTCCTGCACCAACACAAGTGTGAAAAGTGGTTTTTCAACACTAACACAAGTGCGAAAAGTGGTTTTTCAACACTAACACAAGTGCGAAAAGTGGTTTTTCAACACTAACACAGGTGCGAAAAGTGGTTTTTCCACACTAATACAAGTGCAAAAGTGGTTTCCTGCACCAACACAAGTGCGAAAAGTGGTTTTTCAACACTAATACAAGTGCGAAAAGTGGTTTTTCAACACTATCACAAGTGCAAAAAGTGTTTTTTCCACACTAATACAAGTGCAAAAGTGGTTTTTCAACACTAACACAAGTGCGAAAAGTGGTTTTTCAACACTAACACAAGTGTGAAAAGTCGTCTTTCAACACTAACACAAGTGCGAAAAGTGGTTTTTCCACACTAATACAAGTGCAAAAGTGGTTTCCTGCACCAACACAAGTGCGAAAAGTGGTTTTTCAACACTAACACAAGTGCGAAAAGTGGTTTTTCAACACTATCACAAGTGCAAAAAGTGTTTTTTCCACACTAATACAAGTGCAAAAGTGGTTTCCTGCACCAACACAAGTGCGAAAAGTGGTTTTTCAACACTAACACAAGTGCGAAAAGTGGTTTTTCAACACTATCACAAGTGCAAAAAGTGTTTTTTCCACACTAATACAAGTGCAAAAGTGGTTTCCTGCACCAACACAAGTGCGAAAAGTGGTTTTTCAACACTAACACAAGTGCGAAAAGTGGTTTTTCAACACTATCACAAGTGCAAAAAGTGGTTTTTCAACACTATCACAAGTGCAAAAAGTGTTTTTTCCACACTAATACAAGTGCGAAAATTGGTTTTTCAACACTAACACAAGTGCGAAAAGTGGTTTTTCCACACTAATACAAGTGCAAAAGTGGTTTTTCAACACTAACACAAGTGCGAAAAGTGGTTTTTCAACACTAACACAAGTGCGAAAAGTGGTTTTTCAACACTATCACAAGTGCAAAAAGTGTTTTTTCCACACTAATACAAGTGCAAAAGTGGTTTTTCAACACTAACACAAGTGCGAAAAGTCATTTTTCAACACGAACACAAGTGCGAAAAGAGGTTTTTCCACACTAATACAAGTGCAAAAGTGGTTTCCTGCACCAACACAAGTGCAAAAAGTGGTTTTTCAACACTAACACAAGTGCGAAAAGTGGTTTTTCAACACTATCACAAGTGCAAAAAGTGTTTTTTCCACACTAATACAAGTGAAAAAGTGGTTTCCTGCACCAACACAAGTGTGAAAAGTGGTTTTTCAACACTAACACAAGTGCGAAAAGTGGTTTTTCAACACTAACACAAGTGCGAAAAGTGGTTTTTCAACACTAACACAGGTGCGAAAAGTGGTTTTTCCACACTAATACAAGTGCAAAAGTGGTTTCCTGCACCAACACAAGTGCGAAAAGTGGTTTTTCAACACTAATACAAGTGCGAAAAGTGGTTTTTCAACACTATCACAAGTGCAAAAAGTGTTTTTTCCACACTAATACAAGTGTAAAAGTGGTTTTTCAACACTAACACAAGTGTGAAAAGTGGTTTTTCAACACTAACACAAGTGCAAAAAGTGGTTTTTCAACACTAACACAAGTGCGAAAAGTGGTTTTTCAACACTATCACAATTGAAAAAAGTGGTTTTTCAACACTATCACAAGTGCAAAAAGTGGTTTTTCAACACTATCACAAGTGCAAAAAGTGTTTTTTCCACACTAATACAAGTGCAAAAGTGGTTTCCTGCACCAACACAAGTGTGAAAAGTGGATTTTCAACACTAACACAAGTGCGAAAAGTGGGTTTTCAACACTAACACAAGTGCGAAAAGTGTTTTTTCCACACTAATACAAGTGCAAAAGTGGTTTTTCAACACTAACACAAGTGTGAAAAGTGGTTTTTCAACACTAACACAAGTGCAAAAAGTGGTTTTTCAACACTAACACAAGTGCGAAAAGTGGTTTTTCAACACTATCACAATTGCAAAAAGTGGTTTTTCAACACTATCACAATTGCAAAAAGTGGTTTTTCAACACTATCACAAGTGCAAAAAGTGGTTTTTCAACACTATCACAAGTGCAAAAAGTGGTTTTTCCACACTAATACAAGTGCGAAAAGTGGTTTTTCAACACTAATACAAGTGCAAAAGTGGTTTCCTGCACCAACACAAGTGCAAAAAGTGTTTTTTCCACACTAATACAAGTGCAAAAGTGGTTTTTCAACACTAACACAAGTGCAAAAGTGGTTTTTCAACACTAACACAAGTGCGAAAACTGGTTTTTCAACACTAACACAAGTGCGAAAAGTGGTTTTTCCACACTAATACAAGTGCAAAAGTGGTTTCCTGCACCAACACAAGTGCGAAATGTGGTTTTTCAACACTATCACAAGTGCAAAAAGTGATTTTTCCACACTAATACAAGTGCAAAAGTGGTTTCCTGCACCAACACAAGTGTGAAAAGTGGTTTTTCAACACTAACACAAGTGCGAAAAGTGGTTTTTCAACACTAACACAAGTGCGAAAAGTGGTTTTTCAACACTAACACAAGTGCAAAAAGTGGTTTTTCAACACTATCACAAGTGCAAAAAGTGGTTTTTTAACACTATCACAAGTGCAAAAAGTGTTTTTTCCACACTAATACAAGTGCAAAAGTGGTTTCCTGCACCAACACAAGTGTGAAAAGTGGATTTTCAACACTAACACAAGCGCAAAAAGTGGGTTTTCAACACTAACACAAGTGCGAAAAGTGTTTTTTCCACACTAATACAAGTGCAAAAGTGGTTTTTCAACACTAACACAAGTGCGAAAAGTGGTTTTTCAACACTATCACAAGTGCAAAAAGTGGTTTTTCAACACTATCACAAGTGCAAAAAGTGTTTTTTCCACACTAATACAAGTGAAAAAGTGGTTTCCTGCACCAAGACAAGTGTGAAAAGTGGTTTTTCAACACTAACACAAGTGCGAAAAGTGGTTTTTCAACACTAACACAAGTGCGAAAAGTGGTTTTTCAACACTAACACAGGTGCGAAAAGTGGTTTTTCCACACTAATACAAGTGCAAAAGTGGTTTCCTGCACCAACACAAGTGCGAAAAGTGGTTTTTCAACACTAATACAAGTGCGAAAAGTGGTTTTTCAACACTATCACAAGTGCAAAAAGGGTTTTTTCCACACTAATACAAGTGCAAAAGTGGTTTTTCAACACTAACACAAGTGCAAAAAGTGGTTTTTCCACACTAATACAAGTGCAAAAGTGGTTTCCTGCACCAACACAAGTGCGAAAAGTGGTTTTTCAACACTAACACAAGTGCGAAAAGTGGTTTTTCAACACTATCACAAGTGCAAAAAGTGGTTTTTCAACACTATCACAAGTGCAAAAAGTGTTTTTTCCACACTAATACAAGTGCGAAAATTGGTTTTTCAACACTAATACAAGTGCGAAAAGTGGTTTTTCAACACTAACACAAGTGCGAAAAGTTGTCTTTCAACACTAACACAAGTGCGAAAAGTGGTTTCCTGCACCAACACAAGTGCGAAAAGTGGTTTTTCAACACTAACACAAGTGCGAAAAGTGGTTTTTCAACACTATCACAAGTGCAAAAAGTGGTTTTTCAACACTATCACAAGTGCAAAAAGTGTTTTTTCCACACTAATACAAGTGCAAAAGTGGTTTCCTGCACCAACACAAGTGCGAAAAGTGGTTTTTCAACACTAACACAAGTGCGAAAAGTGGTTTTCCCACACTAATACAAGTGCAAAAGTGGTTTCCTGCACCAACACAAGTGCGAAAAGTGGTTTTTCAACACTAACACAAGTGCGAAAAGTGGGTTTTCAACACTAACACAAGTGCGAAAAGTGTTTTTTCCACACTAATACAAGTGCAAAAGTGGTTTTTCAACACTAACACAAGTGCGAAAAGTGGTTTTTCAACACTAATACAAGTGCAAAAGTGGTTTCCTGCACCAACACAAGTGCAAAAAGTGTTTTTTCCACACTAATACAAGTGCAAAAGTGGTTTCCTGCACCAACACAAGTGTGAAAAGTGGATTTTCAACACTAACACAAGTGCGAAAAGTTGGTTTTCAACACTAACACAAGTGCGAAAAGTGTTTTTTCCACACTAATACAAGTGCAAAAGTGGTTTTTCAACACTAACACAAGTGCAAAAGTGGTTTTTCAACACTAACACAAGTGCAAAAACTGGTTTTTCAACACTAACACAAGTGCGAAAAGTGGTTTTTCCACACTAATACAAGTGCAAAAGTGGTTTCCTGCACCAACACAAGTGCGAAAAGTGGTTTTTCAACACTAACACAAGTGCGAAAAGTGGTTTTTCAACACTATCACAAGTGCAAAAAGTGATTTTTCCACACTAATACAAGTGCAAAAGTGGTTTCCTGCACCAACACAAGTGCGAAAAGTGGTTTTTCAACACTAACACAATTGCGAAAAGTGGTTTTTCCACACTAATACAAGTGCAAAAATGGTTTCCTGCACCAACACAAGTGCGAAAAGTGGTTTTTCAACACTAACACAAGTGCAAAAAGTGGTTTTTCAACACTATCACAAGTGCAAAAAGTGGTTTTTCAACTCTATCACAAGTGCAAAAAGTGTTTTTTCCACACTAATACAAGTGCAAAAGTGGTTTCCTGCACCAACACAAGTGCGAAAAGTGGTTTTTCAACACTAACACAAGTGCGAAAAGTAGTTTTTCAACACTAACACAAGTGCAAAAAGTGGTTTTTCAACACTAACACAAGTGCGAAAAGTGGTTTTTCAACACTAACACAGGTGCGAAAAGTGGTTTTTCCACACTAATACAAGTGCAAAAGTGGTTTCCTGCACCAACACAAGTGCGAAAAGTGGTTTTTCAACACTAACACAAGTGCAAAAAGTGGTTTTTCCACACTAATACAAGTGCAAAAGTGGTTTCCTGCACCAACACAAGAGCGAAAAGTGGTTTTTCAACACTAATACAAGTGCGAAAAGTGGTTTTTCAACACTATCACAAGTGCAAAAAGTGTTTTTTCCACACTAATACAAGTGCAAAAGTGGTTTTTCAACACTAACACAAGTGCGAAAAGTGGTTTTTCAACACTAACACAAGTGCGAAAAGTGGTTTTTCAACACTAACACAAGTGCGAAAAGTGGTTTTTCAACACTAACACAAGTGCGAAAAGTGGTTTTTCCACACTAATACAAGTGCAAAAGTGGTTTCCTGCACCAACACAAGTGCGAAAAGTGGTTTTTCAACACTAATACAAGTGCGAAAAGTGGTTTTTCAACACTATCACAAGTGCAAAAAGTGTTTTTTCCACACTAATACAAGTGCAAAAGTGGTTTTTCAACACTAACACAAGTGCGAAAAGTCGTTTTTCAACACTAACACAAGTGTGAAAAGTCGTCTTTCAACACTAACACAAGTGCGAAAAGTGGTTTTTCCACACTAATACAAGTGTAAAAGTGGTTTCCTGCACCAACACAAGTGCGAAAAGTGGTTTTACAACACTAACACAAGTGCGAAAAGTGGTTTTTCAACACTATCACAAGTGCAAAAAGTGTTTTTTCCACACTAATACAAGTGCAAAAGTGGTTTCCTGCACCAACACAAGTGCGAAAAGTGGTTTTTCAACACTAACACAAGTGCGAAAAGTGGTTTTTCAACACTATCACAAGTGCAAAAAGTGGTTTTTCAACACTATCACAAGTGCAAAAAGTGTTTTTTCCACACTAATACAAGTGCGAAAATTGGTTTTTCAACACTAACACAAGTGCGAAAAGTGGTTTTTCAACACTAACACAAGTGCGAAAAGTCGTCTTTCAACACTAACACAAGTGCGAAAAGTGGTTTTTCCACACTAATACAAGTGCAAAAGTGGTTTCCTGCACCAACACAAGTGCGAAAAGTGGTTTTTCAACACTAACACAAGTGCGAAAAGTGGTTTTTCAACACTATCACAAGTGCAAAAAGTGGTTTTTCAACACTATCACAAGTGCAAAAAGTGTTTTTTCCACACTAATACAAGTGCAAAAGTGGTTTCCTGCACCAACACAAGTGCGAAAAGTGGTTTTTCAACACTAACACAAGTGCGAAAAGTGGTTTTTCAACACTAACACAAGTGCGAAAAGTGGTTTTTCAACACTAACACAAGTGCGAAAAGTCGTTTTTCAACACTAACACAAGTGTGAAAAGTCGTCTTTCAACACTAACACAAGTGCGAAAAGTGGTTTTTCCACACTAATACAAGTGCAAAAGTGGTTTCCTGCACCAACACAAGTGCGAAAAGTGGTTTTTCAACACTAACACAAGTGCGAAAAGTGGTTTTTCAACACTATCACAAGTGCAAAAAGTGTTTTTTCCACACTAATACAAGTGCAAAAGTGGTTTCCTGCACCAACACAAGTGCGAAAAGTGGTTTTTCAACACTAACACAAGTGCGAAAAGTGGTTTTTCAACACTATCACAAGTGCAAAAAGTGGTTTTTCAACACTATCACAAGTGCAAAAAGTGTTTTTTCCACACTAATACAAGTGCGAAAATTGGTTTTTCAACACTAACACAAGTGCGAAAAGTGGTTTTTCAACACTAACACAAGTGCGAAAAGTCGTCTTTCAACACTAACACAAGTGCGAAAAGTGGTTTTTCCACACTAATACAAGTGCAAAAGTGGTTTCCTGCACCAACACAAGTGCGAAAAGTGGTTTTTCAACACTAACACAAGTGCGAAAAGTGGTTTTTCAACACTATCACAAGTGCAAAAAGTGGTTTTTCAACACTATCACAAGTGCAAAAAGTGTTTTTTCCACACTAATACAAGTGCAAAAGTGGTTTCCTGCACCAACACAAGTGCGAAAAGTGGTTTTTCAACACTAACACAAGTGCGAAAAGTGGTTTTTCAACACTAACACAGGTGCGAAAAGTGGTTTTTCCACACTAATACAAGTGCAAAAGTGGTTTCCTGCACCAACACAAGTGCGAAAAGTGGTTTTTCAACACTAACACAAGTGCAAAAAGTGGTTTTCCCACACTAATACAAGTGCAAAAGTGGTTTCCTGCACCAACACAAGTGCGAAAAGTGGTTTCCTGCACCAAAACAAGTGCGAAAAGTGGTTTTTCAACACTAATACAAGTGCGAAAAGTGGTTTTTCAACACTATCACAAGTGCAAAAAGTGTTTTTTCCACATTAATACAAGTGCAAAAGTGGTTTTTCAACACTAACACAAGTGTGAAAAGTGGTTTTTCAACACTAACACAAGTGCGAAAAGTGGTTTTTCAATACTAACACAAGTGCGAAAAGTGGTTTTTCCACACTAATACAAGTGCAAAAGTGGTTTCCTGCACCAACACAAGTGCGAAAAGTGGTTTTTCAACACTAACACAAGTGCAAAAAGTGTTTTTTCCACACTAATACAAGTGCAAAAGTGGTTTTTCCACACTAATACAAGTGCAAAAGTGGTTTTTCAACACTAACACAAGTGCGAAAAGTGGTTTTTCAACACTAACACAAGTGCGAAAAGTGGTTTTTCAACACTAACACACGTGCGAAAAGTGGTTTTTCAACACTAACACAAGTGCGAAAAGTGGTTTTTCCACACTAATACAAGTGCAAAAGTGGTTTCCTGCACCAACACAAGTGCGAAAAGTGGTTTTTCAACACTGACACAAGTGCGAAAAGTGGTTTTTCAACACTATCACAAGTGCAAAAAGTGGTTTTTCAACACTATCACAAGTGCAAAAAGTGTTTTTTCCACACGAATACAAGTGCAAAAGTGGTTTCCTGCACCAACACAAGTGCGAAAAGTGGTTTTTCAACACTAACACAAGTGCGAAAAGTGGTTTTTCAACACTATCACAAGTGCAAAAAGTGGTTTTTCAACACTATCACAAGTGCAAAAAGTGTTTTTTCCACACTAATACAAGTGCGAAAATTGGTTTTTCAACACTAACACAAGTGCGAAAAGTGGTTTTTCAACACTAACACAAGTGCGAAAAGTTGTCTTTCAACACTAACACAAGTGCGAAAAGTGGTTTCCTGCACCAACACAAGTGCGAAAAGTGGTTTTTCAACACTAACACAAGTGCGAAAAGTGGTTTTTCAACACTATCACAAGTGCAAAAAGTGGTTTTTCAACACTATCACAAGTGCAAAAAGTGTTTTTTCCACACTAATACAAGTGCAAAAGTGGTTTCCTGCACCAACACAAGTGCGAAAAGTGGTTTTTCAACACTAACACAAGTGCGAAAAGTGGTTTTTCAACACTAACACAAGTGCGAAAAGTGGTTTTTCAACACTAACACAAGTGCGAAAAGTGGTTTTTCAACACTAACACAGGTGCGAAAAGTGGTTTTTCCACACTAATACAAGTGCAAAAGTGGTTTCCTGCACCATCACAAGTGCGAAAAGTGGTTTTTCAACACTAACACAAGTGCGAAAAGTGGTTTTCCCACACTAATACAAGTGCAAAAGTGGTTTCCTGCACCAACACAAGTGCGAAAAGTGGTTTCCTGCACCAAAACAAGTGCGAAAAGTGGTTTTTCAACACTAATACAAGTGCGAAAAGTGGTTTTTCAACACTATCACAAGTGCAAAAAGTGTTTTTTCCACACTAATACAAGTGCAAAAGTGGTTTTTCAACACTAACACAAGTGTGAAAAATGGTTTTTCAACACTAACACAAGTGCGAAAAGTGGTTTTTCAATACTAACACAAGTGCGAAAAGTGGTTTATCCACACTAATACAAGTGCAAAAGTGGTTTCCTGCACCAACACAAGTGCAAAAAGTGGGTTTTCAACACTAAAACAAGTGCAAAAAGTGGTTTTTCAACACTAACACAAGTGCGAAAAGTGGTTTTTCAACACTATCACAAGTGCAAAAAGTGGTTTTTCAACACTATCACAAGTGCAAAAAGTGGTTTTTCAACACTATCACAAGTGCAAAAAGTGTTTTTTCCACACTAATGCAAGTGCAAAAGTGGTTTCCTGCACCAACACAAGTGTGAAAAGTGGATTTTCAACACTAACACAAGCGCGAAAAGTGGGTTTTCAACACTAACACAAGTGCGAAAAGTGTTTTTTCCACACTAATACAAGTGCAAAAGTGGTTTTTCAACACTAACACAAGTGCAAAAGTGGTTTTTCAACACTAACACAAGTGCGAAAACTGGTTTTTCAACACTAACACAAGTGCGAAAACTGGTTTTTCAACACTAACACAAGTGCGAAAACTGGTTTTTCAACACTATCACAAGTGCAAAAAGTGATTTTTCCACACTAATACAAGTGCAAAAGTGGTTTCCTGCACCAACACAAGTGCGAAAAGTGGTTTTTCAACACTAACACAAGTGCGAAAAGTGGTTTTTCAACACTATCACAAGTGCAAAAAGTGATTTTTCCACACTAATACAAGTGCAAAAGTGGTTTCCTGCACCAACACAAGTGCGAAAAGTGGTTTTTCAACACTAACACAAGTGCGAAAAGTGGTTTTTCAACACTAACACAAGTGCGAAAAGTGGTTTTTCAACACTAACACAAGTGCAAAAAGTGGTTTTTCCACACTAATACAAGTGCAAAAGTGGTTTCCTGCACCAACACAAGTGCGAAAAGTGGTTTTTCAACACTAATACAAGTGCGAAAAGTGTTTTTTCAAAACTATCACAAGTGCAAAAAGTGTTTTTTCCACACTAATACAAGTGCAAAAGTGGTTTTTCAACACTAACAAAAGTGCGAAAAGTGGTTTTTCAACACTAACACAAGTGCGAAAAGTGGTTTTTCAACACTAACACAATTGCGAAAAGTGGTTTTTCCACACTAATACAAGTGCAAAAATGGTTTCCTGCACCAACACAAGTGCGAAAAGTGGTTTTTCAACACTAACACAAGTGCAAAAAGTGGTTTTTCAACACTATCACAAGTGCAAAAAGTGGTTTTTCAACACTACCACAAGTGCAAAAAGTGTTTTTTCCACACTAATACAAGTGCAAAAGTGGTTTCCTGCACCAACACAAGTGCGAAAAGTGGTTTTTCAACACTAACACAAGTGCGAAAAGTAGTTTTTCAACACTAACACAAGTGCAAAAAGTGGTTTTTCAACACTAACACAAGTGCGAAAAGTGGTTTTTCAACACTAACACAGGTGCGAAAAGTGGTTTTTCCACACTAATACAAGTGCAAAAGTGGTTTCCTGCACCAACACAAGTGCGAAAAGTGGTTTTTCAACACTAACACAAGTGCAAAAAGTGGTTTTTCCACACTAATACAAGTGCAAAAGTGGTTTCCTGCACCAACACAAGAGCGAAAAGTGGTTTTTCAACACTAATACAAGTGCGAAAAGTGGTTTTTCAACACTATCACAAGTGCAAAAAGTGTTTTTTCCACACTAATACAAGTGCAAAAGTGGTTTTTCAACACTAACACAAGTGCGAAAAGTGGTTTTTCAACACTAACACAAGTGCGAAAAGTGGTTTTTCAACACTAACACAAGTGCGAAAAGTGGTTTTTCAACACTAACACAAGTGCGAAAAGTAGTTTTTCCACACTAATACAAGTGCAAAAGTGGTTTCCTGCACCAACACAAGTGCAAAAAGTGGTTTTTCAACACTAACACAAGTGCAAAAAGTGGTTTTTCCACACTAATACAAGTGCAAAAGTGGTTTCCTGCACCAACACAAGTGCGAAAAGTGGTTTTTCAACACTAATACAAGTGCGAAAAGTGGTTTTTTCCACACTAATACAAGTGCAAAAGTGGTTTCCTGCACCAACACAAGTGCGAAAAGTGGTTTTTCAACACTAACACAATTGCGAAAAGTGGTTTTTCCACACTAATACAAGTGCAAAAATGGTTTCCTGCACCAACACAAGTGCGAAAAGTGGTTTTTCAACACTAACACAAGTGCAAAAAGTGGTTTTTCAACACTATCACAAGTGCAAAAAGTGGTTTTTCAACTCTATCACAAGTGCAAAAAGTGTTTTTTCCACACTAATACAAGTGCAAAAGTGGTTTCCTGCACCAACACAAGTGCGAAAAGTGGTTTTTCAACACTAACACAAGTGCGAAAAGTAGTTTTTCAACACTAACACAAGTGCAAAAAGTGGTTTTTCAACACTAACACAAGTGCGAAAAGTGGTTTTTCAACACTAACACAGGTGCGAAAAGTGGTTTTTCCACACTAATACAAGTGCAAAAGTGGTTTCCTGCACCAACACAAGTGCGAAAAGTGGTTTTTCAACACTAACACAAGTGCAAAAAGTGGTTTTTCCACACTAATACAAGTGCAAAAGTGGTTTCCTGCACCAACACAAGAGCGAAAAGTGGTTTTTCAACACTAATACAAGTGCGAAAAGTGGTTTTTCAACACTATCACAAGTGCAAAAAGTGTTTTTTCCACACTAATACAAGTGCAAAAGTGGTTTTTCAACACTAACACAAGTGCGAAAAGTGGTTTTTCAACACTAACACAAGTGCGAAAAGTGGTTTTTCAACACTAACACAAGTGCGAAAAGTGGTTTTTCAACACTAACACAAGTGCGAAAAGTGGTTTTTCCACACTAATACAAGTGCAAAAGTGGTTTCCTGCACCAACACAAGTGCGAAAAGTGGTTTTTCAACACTAATACAAGTGCGAAAAGTGGTTTTTCAACACTATCACAAGTGCAAAAAGTGTTTTTTCCACACTAATACAAGTGCAAAAGTGGTTTTTCAACACTAACACAAGTGCGAAAAGTCGTTTTTCAACACTAACACAAGTGTGAAAAGTCGTCTTTCAACACTAACACAAGTGCGAAAAGTGGTTTTTCCACACTAATACAAGTGTAAAAGTGGTTTCCTGCACCAACACAAGTGCGAAAAGTGGTTTTACAACACTAACACAAGTGCGAAAAGTGGTTTTTCAACACTATCACAAGTGCAAAAAGTGTTTTTTCCACACTAATACAAGTGCAAAAGTGGTTTCCTGCACCAACACAAGTGCGAAAAGTGGTTTTTCAACACTAACACAAGTGCGAAAAGTGGTTTTTCAACACTATCACAAGTGCAAAAAGTGGTTTTTCAACACTATCACAAGTGCAAAAAGTGTTTTTTCCACACTAATACAAGTGCGAAAATTGGTTTTTCAACACTAACACAAGTGCGAAAAGTGGTTTTTCAACACTAACACAAGTGCGAAAAGTCGTCTTTCAACACTAACACAAGTGCGAAAAGTGGTTTTTCCACACTAATACAAGTGCAAAAGTGGTTTCCTGCACCAACACAAGTGCGAAAAGTGGTTTTTCAACACTAACACAAGTGCGAAAAGTGGTTTTTCAACACTATCACAAGTGCAAAAAGTGGTTTTTCAACACTATCACAAGTGCAAAAAGTGTTTTTTCCACACTAATACAAGTGCAAAAGTGGTTTCCTGCACCAACACAAGTGCGAAAAGTGGTTTTTCAACACTAACACAAGTGCGAAAAGTGGTTTTTCAACACTAACACAAGTGCGAAAAGTGGTTTTTCAACACTAACACAAGTGCGAAAAGTCGTTTTTCAACACTAACACAAGTGTGAAAAGTCGTCTTTCAACACTAACACAAGTGCGAAAAGTGGTTTTTCCACACTAATACAAGTGCAAAAGTGGTTTCCTGCACCAACACAAGTGCGAAAAGTGGTTTTTCAACACTAACACAAGTGCGAAAAGTGGTTTTTCAACACTATCACAAGTGCAAAAAGTGTTTTTTCCACACTAATACAAGTGCAAAAGTGGTTTCCTGCACCAACACAAGTGCGAAAAGTGGTTTTTCAACACTAACACAAGTGCGAAAAGTGGTTTTTCAACACTATCACAAGTGCAAAAAGTGGTTTTTCAACACTATCACAAGTGCAAAAAGTGTTTTTTCCACACTAATACAAGTGCGAAAATTGGTTTTTCAACACTAACACAAGTGCGAAAAGTGGTTTTTCAACACTAACACAAGTGCGAAAAGTCGTCTTTCAACACTAACACAAGTGCGAAAAGTGGTTTTTCCACACTAATACAAGTGCAAAAGTGGTTTCCTGCACCAACACAAGTGCGAAAAGTGGTTTTTCAACACTAACACAAGTGCGAAAAGTGGTTTTTCAACACTATCACAAGTGCAAAAAGTGGTTTTTCAACACTATCACAAGTGCAAAAAGTGTTTTTTCCACACTAATACAAGTGCAAAAGTGGTTTCCTGCACCAACACAAGTGCGAAAAGTGGTTTTTCAACACTAACACAAGTGCGAAAAGTGGTTTTTCAACACTAACACAGGTGCGAAAAGTGGTTTTTCCACACTAATACAAGTGCAAAAGTGGTTTCCTGCACCAACACAAGTGCGAAAAGTGGTTTTTCAACACTAACACAAGTGCAAAAAGTGGTTTTCCCACACTAATACAAGTGCAAAAGTGGTTTCCTGCACCAACACAAGTGCGAAAAGTGGTTTCCTGCACCAAAACAAGTGCGAAAAGTGGTTTTTCAACACTAATACAAGTGCGAAAAGTGGTTTTTCAACACTATCACAAGTGCAAAAAGTGTTTTTTCCACATTAATACAAGTGCAAAAGTGGTTTTTCAACACTAACACAAGTGTGAAAAGTGGTTTTTCAACACTAACACAAGTGCGAAAAGTGGTTTTTCAATACTAACACAAGTGCGAAAAGTGGTTTTTCCACACTAATACAAGTGCAAAAGTGGTTTCCTGCACCAACACAAGTGCGAAAAGTGGTTTTTCAACACTAACACAAGTGCAAAAAGTGTTTTTTCCACACTAATACAAGTGCAAAAGTGGTTTTTCCACACTAATACAAGTGCAAAAGTGGTTTTTCAACACTAACACAAGTGCGAAAAGTGGTTTTTCAACACTAACACAAGTGCGAAAAGTGGTTTTTCAACACTAACACACGTGCGAAAAGTGGTTTTTCAACACTAACACAAGTGCGAAAAGTGGTTTTTCCACACTAATACAAGTGCAAAAGTGGTTTCCTGCACCAACACAAGTGCGAAAAGTGGTTTTTCAACACTGACACAAGTGCGAAAAGTGGTTTTTCAACACTATCACAAGTGCAAAAAGTGGTTTTTCAACACTATCACAAGTGCAAAAAGTGTTTTTTCCACACGAATACAAGTGCAAAAGTGGTTTCCTGCACCAACACAAGTGCGAAAAGTGGTTTTTCAACACTAACACAAGTGCGAAAAGTGGTTTTTCAACACTATCACAAGTGCAAAAAGTGGTTTTTCAACACTATCACAAGTGCAAAAAGTGTTTTTTCCACACTAATACAAGTGCGAAAATTGGTTTTTCAACACTAACACAAGTGCGAAAAGTGGTTTTTCAACACTAACACAAGTGCGAAAAGTTGTCTTTCAACACTAACACAAGTGCGAAAAGTGGTTTCCTGCACCAACACAAGTGCGAAAAGTGGTTTTTCAACACTAACACAAGTGCGAAAAGTGGTTTTTCAACACTATCACAAGTGCAAAAAGTGGTTTTTCAACACTATCACAAGTGCAAAAAGTGTTTTTTCCACACTAATACAAGTGCAAAAGTGGTTTCCTGCACCAACACAAGTGCGAAAAGTGGTTTTTCAACACTAACACAAGTGCGAAAAGTGGTTTTTCAACACTAACACAAGTGCGAAAAGTGGTTTTTCAACACTAACACAAGTGCGAAAAGTGGTTTTTCAACACTAACACAGGTGCGAAAAGTGGTTTTTCCACACTAATACAAGTGCAAAAGTGGTTTCCTGCACCATCACAAGTGCGAAAAGTGGTTTTTCAACACTAACACAAGTGCGAAAAGTGGTTTTCCCACACTAATACAAGTGCAAAAGTGGTTTCCTGCACCAACACAAGTGCGAAAAGTGGTTTCCTGCACCAAAACAAGTGCGAAAAGTGGTTTTTCAACACTAATACAAGTGCGAAAAGTGGTTTTTCAACACTATCACAAGTGCAAAAAGTGTTTTTTCCACACTAATACAAGTGCAAAAGTGGTTTTTCAACACTAACACAAGTGTGAAAAATGGTTTTTCAACACTAACACAAGTGCGAAAAGTGGTTTTTCAATACTAACACAAGTGCGAAAAGTGGTTTATCCACACTAATACAAGTGCAAAAGTGGTTTCCTGCACCAACACAAGTGCAAAAAGTGGGTTTTCAACACTAAAACAAGTGCAAAAAGTGGTTTTTCAACACTAACACAAGTGCGAAAAGTGGTTTTTCAACACTATCACAAGTGCAAAAAGTGGTTTTTCAACACTATCACAAGTGCAAAAAGTGGTTTTTCAACACTATCACAAGTGCAAAAAGTGTTTTTTCCACACTAATGCAAGTGCAAAAGTGGTTTCCTGCACCAACACAAGTGTGAAAAGTGGATTTTCAACACTAACACAAGCGCGAAAAGTGGGTTTTCAACACTAACACAAGTGCGAAAAGTGTTTTTTCCACACTAATACAAGTGCAAAAGTGGTTTTTCAACACTAACACAAGTGCAAAAGTGGTTTTTCAACACTAACACAAGTGCGAAAACTGGTTTTTCAACACTAACACAAGTGCGAAAACTGGTTTTTCAACACTAACACAAGTGCGAAAACTGGTTTTTCAACACTATCACAAGTGCAAAAAGTGATTTTTCCACACTAATACAAGTGCAAAAGTGGTTTCCTGCACCAACACAAGTGCGAAAAGTGGTTTTTCAACACTAACACAAGTGCGAAAAGTGGTTTTTCAACACTATCACAAGTGCAAAAAGTGATTTTTCCACACTAATACAAGTGCAAAAGTGGTTTCCTGCACCAACACAAGTGCGAAAAGTGGTTTTTCAACACTAACACAAGTGCGAAAAGTGGTTTTTCAACACTAACACAAGTGCGAAAAGTGGTTTTTCAACACTAACACAAGTGCAAAAAGTGGTTTTTCCACACTAATACAAGTGCAAAAGTGGTTTCCTGCACCAACACAAGTGCGAAAAGTGGTTTTTCAACACTAATACAAGTGCGAAAAGTGTTTTTTCAAAACTATCACAAGTGCAAAAAGTGTTTTTTCCACACTAATACAAGTGCAAAAGTGGTTTTTCAACACTAACAAAAGTGCGAAAAGTGGTTTTTCAACACTAACACAAGTGCGAAAAGTGGTTTTTCAACACTAACACAATTGCGAAAAGTGGTTTTTCCACACTAATACAAGTGCAAAAATGGTTTCCTGCACCAACACAAGTGCGAAAAGTGGTTTTTCAACACTAACACAAGTGCAAAAAGTGGTTTTTCAACACTATCACAAGTGCAAAAAGTGGTTTTTCAACACTACCACAAGTGCAAAAAGTGTTTTTTCCACACTAATACAAGTGCAAAAGTGGTTTCCTGCACCAACACAAGTGCGAAAAGTGGTTTTTCAACACTAACACAAGTGCGAAAAGTAGTTTTTCAACACTAACACAAGTGCAAAAAGTGGTTTTTCAACACTAACACAAGTGCGAAAAGTGGTTTTTCAACACTAACACAGGTGCGAAAAGTGGTTTTTCCACACTAATACAAGTGCAAAAGTGGTTTCCTGCACCAACACAAGTGCGAAAAGTGGTTTTTCAACACTAACACAAGTGCAAAAAGTGGTTTTTCCACACTAATACAAGTGCAAAAGTGGTTTCCTGCACCAACACAAGAGCGAAAAGTGGTTTTTCAACACTAATACAAGTGCGAAAAGTGGTTTTTCAACACTATCACAAGTGCAAAAAGTGTTTTTTCCACACTAATACAAGTGCAAAAGTGGTTTTTCAACACTAACACAAGTGCGAAAAGTGGTTTTTCAACACTAACACAAGTGCGAAAAGTGGTTTTTCAACACTAACACAAGTGCGAAAAGTGGTTTTTCAACACTAACACAAGTGCGAAAAGTAGTTTTTCCACACTAATACAAGTGCAAAAGTGGTTTCCTGCACCAACACAAGTGCAAAAAGTGGTTTTTCAACACTAACACAAGTGCAAAAAGTGGTTTTTCCACACTAATACAAGTGCAAAAGTGGTTTCCTGCACCAACACAAGTGCGAAAAGTGGTTTTTCAACACTAATACAAGTGCGAAAAGTGGTTTTTCAACACTATCACAAGTGCAAAAAGTGTTTTTTCCACACTAATACAAGTGCAAAAGTGGTTTTTCAACACTAACACAAGTGCGAAAAGTGGTTTTTCAACACTAACACAAGTGTGAAAAGTCGTCTTTCAACACTAACACAAGTGCGAAAAGTGGTTTTTCCACACTAATACAAGTGCAAAAGTGGTTTCCTGCACCAACACAAGTGCGAAAAGTGGTTTTTCAACACTAACACAAGTGCGAAAAGTGGTTTTTCAACACTATCACAAGTGCAAAAAGTGTTTTTTCCACACTAATACAAGTGCAAAAGTGGTTTCCTGCACCAACACAAGTGCGAAAAGTGGTTTTTCAACACTAACACAAGTGCGAAAAGTGGTTTTTCAACACTATCACAAGTGCAAAAAGTGGTTTTTCAACACTATCACAAGTGCAAAAAGTGTTTTTTCCACACTAATACAAGTGCGAAAATTGGTTTTTCAACACTAACACAAGTGCGAAAAGTGGTTTTTCAACACTAACACAAGTGCGAAAAGTCATCTTTCAACACTAACACAAGTGCGAAAAGTGGTTTTTCCACACTAATACAAGTGCAAAAGTGGTTTCCTGCACCAGCACAAGTGCGAAAAGTGGTTTTTCAACACTAACACAAGTGCGAAAAGTGGTTTTTCAACACTATCACAAGTGCAAAAAGTGGTTTTTCAACACTATCACAAGTGCAAAAAGTGTTTTTTCCACACTAATACAAGTGCAAAAGTGGTTTCCTGCACCAACACAAGTGCGAAAAGTGGTTTTTCAACACTAACACAAGTGCGAAAAGTGGTTTTTCAACACTAACACAAGTGCGAAAAGTGGTTTTTCAACACTAACACAAGTGCGAAAAGTGGTTTTTCAACACTAACACAGGTGCGAAAAGTGGTTTTTCCACACTAATACAAGTGCAAAAGTGGTTTCCTGCACCAACACAAGTGCGAAAAGTGGTTTTTCAACACTAACACAAGTGCGAAAAGTGGTTTTCCCACACTAATACAAGTGCAAAAGTGGTTTCCTGCACCAACATAAGTGCGAAAAGTGGTTTCCTGCACCAAAACAAGTGCGAAAAGTGGTTTTTCAACACTAATACAAGTGCGAAAAGTGGTTTTTCAACACTATCACAAGTGCAAAAAGTGTTTTTTCCACATTAATACAAGTGCAAAAGTGGTTTTTCAACACTAACACAAGTGTGAAAAGTGGTTTTTCAACACTAACACAAGTGCGAAAAGTGGTTTTTCAATACTAACACAAGTGCGAAAAGTGGTTTTCCACACTAATACAAGTGCAAAAGTGGTTTCCTGCACCAACACAAGTGCGAAAAGTGGTTTTTCAACACTAACACAAGTGCGAAAAGTGGTTTTTCAACACTATCACAAGTGCAAAAAGTGTTTTTTCCACACTAATACAAGTGCAAAAGTGGTTTTTCAACACTAACACAAGTGCGAAAAGTGGTTTTTCAACACTAACACACGTGCGAAAAGTGGTTTTTCAACACTAACACAAGTGCGAAAAGTGGTTTTTCCACACTAATACAAGTGCAAAAGTGGTTTCCTGCACCAACACAAGTGCGAAAAGTGGTTTTTCAACACTGACACAAGTGCGAAAAGTGGTTTTTCAACACTATCACAAGTGCAAAAAGTGGTTTTTCAACACTATCACAAGTGCAAAAAGTGTTTTTTCCACACGAATACAAGTGCAAAAGTGGTTTCCTGCACCAACACAAGTGCGAAAAGTGGTTTTTCAACACTAACACAAGTGCGAAAAGTGGTTTTTCAACACTATCACAAGTGCAAAAAGTGGTTTTTCAACACTATCACAAGTGCAAAAAGTGTTTTTTCCACACTAATACAAGTGCGAAAATTGGTTTTTCAACACTAACACAAGTGCGAAAAGTGGTTTTTCAACACTAACACAAGTGCGAAAAGTTGTCTTTCAACACTAACACAAGTGCGAAAAGTGGTTTCCTGCACCAACACAAGTGCGAAAAGTGGTTTTTCAACACTAACACAAGTGCGAAAAGTGGTTTTTCAACACTATCACAAGTGCAAAAAGTGGTTTTTCAACACTATCACAAGTGCAAAAAGTGTTTTTTCCACACTAATACAAGTGCAAAAGTAGTTTCCTGCACCAACACAGGTGCGAAAAGTGGTTTTTCAACACTGACACAAGTGCGAAAAGTGGTTTTTCAACACTATCACAAGTGCAAAAAGTGGTTTTTCAACACTATCACAAGTGCAAAAAGTGTTTTTTTCAACACTAACACAGGTGCGAAAAGTGGTTTTTCCACACTAATACAAGTGCAAAAGTGGTTTCCTGCACCAACACAAGTGCGAAAAGTGGTTTTTCAACACTAACACAAGTGCGAAAAGTGGTTTTCCCACACTAATACAAGTGCAAAAGTGGTTTCCTGCACCAACACAAGTGCGAAAAGTGGTTTCCTGCACCAAAACAAGTGCGAAAAGTGGTTTTTCAACACTAATACAAGTGCGAAAAGTGGTTTTTCAACACTAACACAGGTGCGAAAAGTGGTTTTTCCACACTAATACAAGTGCAAAAGTGGTTTCCTGCACCAACACAAGTGTGAAAAGTCGTCTTTCAACACTAACACAAGTGCGAAAAGTGGTTTTTCCACACTAATACAAGTGCAAAAGTGGTTTCCTGCACCAACACAAGTGCGAAAAGTGGTTTTTCAACATTAACACAAGTGCGAAAAGTGGTTTTTCAACACTATCACAAGTGCAAAAAGTGGTTTTTCAACACTATCACAAGTGCAAAAAGTGTTTTTTCCACACTAATACAAGTGCAAAAGTGGTTTCCTGCACCAACACAAGTGCGAAAAGTGGTTTTTCAACACTAACACAAGTGCGAAAAGTGTTTTTCAACACTAACACAAGTGCAAAAAGTGGTTTTTCCACACTAATACAAGTGCAAAAGTGGTTTCCTGCACCAACACAAGTGCGAAAAGTGGTTTTTCAACACTAATACAAGTGCGAAAAGTGGTTTTTCAACACTATCACAAGTGCAAAAAGTGTTTTTTCCACACTAATACAAGTGCAAAAGTGGTTTTTCAACACTAACACAAGTGCGAAAAGTGGTTTTTCAACACTAACACAAGTGTGAAAAGTGGTTTTTCAACACTAACACAAGTGCGAAAAGTAGTTTTTCCACACTAATACAAGTGCAAAAGTGGTTTCCTGCACCAACACAAGTGCAAAAAGTGGTTTTTCAACACTAACACAAGTGCAAAAAGTGGTTTTTCAACACTAACACAAGTGCGAAAAGTGGTTTTTCAACACTATCACAAGTGCAAAAAGTGGTTTTTCAACACTATCACAAGTGCAAAAAGTGGTTTTTCCACACTAATACAAGTGCAAAAGTGGTTTTTCAACACTAACACAAGTGCGAAAAGTGGTTTTTCAACACTAACACAAGTGCGAAAAGTGGTTTTTCAACACTATCACAAGTGCAAAAAGTGGTTTTTCAACACTATCACAAGTGCAAAAAGTGTTTTTTCCACACTAATACAAGTGAAAAAGTGGTTTCCTGCACCAACACAAGTGTGAAAAGTGGTTTTTCAACACTAACACAAGTGCGAAAAGTGGTTTTTCAACACTAACACAAGTGCGAAAAGTGGTTTTTCAACACTAACACAAGTGCGAAAAGTGGTTTTTCAACACTAACACAGGTGCGAAAAGTGGTATTTCCACACTAATACAAGTGCAAAAGTGGTTTCCTGCACCAACAAAAGTGCGAAAAGTGGTTTTTCAACACTATCACAAGTGCAAAAAGTGTTTTTTCCACATTAATACAAGTGCAAAAGTGGTTTTTCAACACTAACACAAGTGTGAAAAGTGGTTTTTCAACACTAACACAAGTGCGAAAAGTGGTTTTTCAATACTAACACAAGTGCGAAAAGTGGTTTTTCCACACTAATACAAGTGCAAAAGTGGTTTCCTGCACCAACACAAGTGCGAAAAGTGGTTTTTCAACACTAACACAAGTGCGAAAAGTGGTTTTTCAACACTATCACAAGTGCAAAAAGTGTTTTTTCCACACTAATACAAGTGCAAAAGTAGTTTTTCAACACTAACACAAGTGCGAAAAGTGGTTTTTCAACACTAACACACGTGCGAAAAGTGGTTTTTCAACACTAACACAAGTGCGAAAAGTGGTTTTTCCACACTAATACAAGTGCAAAAGTGGTTTCCTGCACCAACACAAGTGCGAAAAGTGGTTTTTCAACACTGACACAAGTGCGAAAAGTGGTTTTTCAACACTATCACAAGTGCAAAAAGTGGTTTTTCAACACTATCACAAGTGCAAAAAGTGTTTTTTCCACACGAATACAAGTGCAAAAGTGGTTTCCCGCACCAACACAAGTGCGAAAAGTGGTTTTTCAACACTAACACAAGTGCGAAAAGTGGTTTTTCAACACTATCACAAGTGCAAAAAGTGGTTTTTCAACACTATCACAAGTGCAAAAAGTGTTTTTTCCACACTAATACAAGTGCGAAAATTGGTTTTTCAACACTAACACAAGTGCGAAAAGTGGTTTTTCAACACTAACACAAGTGCGAAAAGTTGTCTTTCAACACTAACACAAGTGCGAAAAGTGGTTTCCTGCACCAACACAAGTGCGAAAAGTGGTTTTTCAACACTAACACAAGTGCGAAAAGTGGTTTTTCAACACTATCACAAGTGCAAAAAGTGGTTTTTCAACACTATCACAAGTGCAAAAAGTGTTTTTTCCACACTAATACAAGTGCAAAAGTGGTTTCCTGCACCAACACAAGTGCGAAAAGTGGTTTTTCAACACTAACACAAGTGCGAAAAGTGGTTTTTCAACACTAACACAAGTGCGAAAAGTGGTTTTTCAACACTAACACAAGTGCGAAAAGTGGTTTTTCAACACTAACACAGGTGCGAAAAGTGGTTTTTCCACACTAATACAAGTGCAAAAGTGGTTTCCTGCACCAACACAAGTGCGAAAAGTGGTTTTTCAATACTAACACAAGTGCGAAAAGTGGTTTATCCACACTAATACAAGTGCAAAAGTGGTTTCCTGCACCAACACAAGTGCAAAAAGTGGGTTTTCAACACTAAAACAAGTGCAAAAAGTGGTTTTTCAACACTAACACAAGTGCGAAAAGTGGTTTTTCAACACTATCACAAGTGCAAAAAGTGGTTTTTCAACACTATCACAAGTGCAAAAAGTGGTTTTTCAACACTATCACAAGTGCAAAAAGTGTTTTTTCCACACTAATGCAAGTGCAAAAGTGGTTTCCTGCACCAACACAAGTGTGAAAAGTGGATTTTCAACACTAACACAAGCGCGAAAAGTGGGTTTTCAACACTAACACAAGTGCGAAAAGTGTTTTTTCCACACTAATACAAGTGCAAAAGTGGTTTTTCAACACTAACACAAGTGCAAAAGTGGTTTTTCAACACTAACACAAGTGCGAAATGTGGTTTTTCAACACTAACACAAGTGCGAAAAGTGGTTTTTCAACACTAACACAAGTGCGAAAAGTGGTTTTTCAACACTAACACAGGTGCGAAAAGTGGTTTTTCCACACTAATACAAGTGCAAAAGTGGTTTCCTGCACCAACAAAAGTGCGAAAAGTGGTTTTTCAACACTATCACAAGTGCAAAAAGTGTTTTTTCCACATTAATACAAGTGCAAAAGTGGTTTTTCAACACTAACACAAGTGTGAAAAGTGGTTTTTCAACACTAACACAAGTGCGAAAAGTGGTTTTTCAATACTAACACAAGTGCGAAAAGTGGTTTTTCCACACTAATACAAGTGCAAAAGTGGTTTCCTGCACCAACACAAGTGCGAAAAGTGGTTTTTCAACACTAACACAAGTGCGAAAACTGGTTTTTCAACACTAACACAAGTGCGAAAACTGGTTTTTCAACACTAACACAAGTGCGAAAACTGGTTTTTCAACACTATCACAAGTGCAAAAAGTGATTTTTCCACACTAATACAAGTGCAAAAGTGGTTTCCTGCACCAACACAAGTGCGAAAAGTGGTTTTTCAACACTAACACAAGTGCGAAAAGTGGTTTTTCAACACTATCACAAGTGCAAAAAGTGATTTTTCCACACTAATACAAGTGCAAAAGTGGTTTCCTGCACCAACACAAGTGCGAAAAGTGGTTTTTCAACACTAACACAAGTGCGAAAAGTGGTTTTTCAACACTAACACAAGTGCGAAAAGTGGTTTTTCAACACTAACACAAGTGCAAAAAGTGGTTTTTCCACACTAATACAAGTGCAAAAGTGGTTTCCTGCACCAACACAAGTGCGAAAAGTGGTTTTTCAACACTAATACAAGTGTGAAAAGTGTTTTTTCAACACTATCACAAGTGCAAAAAGTGTTTTTTCCACACTAATACAAGTGCAAAAGTGGTTTTTCAACACTAACAAAAGTGCGAAAAGTGGTTTTTCAACACTAACACAATTGCGAAAAGTGGTTTTTCCACACTAATACAAGTGCAAAAATGGTTTCCTGCACCAACACAAGTGCGAAAAGTGGTTTTTCAACACTAACACAAGTGCAAAAAGTGGTTTTTCAACACTATCACAAGTGCAAAAAGTGGTTTTTCAACACTATCACAAGTGCAAAAAGTGTTTTTTCCACACTAATACAAGTGCAAAAGTGGTTTCCTGCACCAACACAAGTGCGAAAAGTGGTTTTTCAACACTAACACAAGTGCGAAAAGTAGTTTTTCAACACTAACACAAGTGCAAAAAGTGGTTTTTCAACACTAACACAAGTGCGAAAAGTGGTTTTTCAACACTAACACAGGTGCGAAAAGTGGTTTTTCCACACTAATACAAGTGCAAAAGTGGTTTCCTGCACCAACACAAGTGCGAAAAGTGGTTTTTCAACACTAACACAAGTGCAAAAAGTGGTTTTTCCACACTAATACAAGTGCAAAAGTGGTTTCCTGCACCAACACAAGAGCGAAAAGTGGTTTTTCAACACTAATACAAGTGCGAAAAGTGGTTTTTCAACACTATCACAAGTGCAAAAAGTGTTTTTTCCACACTAATACAAGTGCAAAAGTAGTTTTTCAACACTAACACAAGTGCGAAAAGTGGTTTTTCAACACTAACACACGTGCGAAAAGTGGTTTTTCAACACTAACACAAGTGCGAAAAGTGGTTTTTCCACACTAATACAAGTGCAAAAGTGGTTTCCTGCACCAACACAAGTGCGAAAAGTGGTTTTTCAACACTGACAAAAGTGCGAAAAGTGGTTTTTCAACACTATCACAAGTGCAAAAAGTGGTTTTTCAACACTATCACAAGTGCAAAAAGTGTTTTTTCCACACGAATACAAGTGCAAAAGTGGTTTCCCGCACCAACACAAGTGCGAAAAGTGGTTTTTCAACACTAACACAAGTGCGAAAAGTGGTTTTTCAACACTATCACAAGTGCAAAAAGTGGTTTTTCAACACTATCACAAGTGCAAAAAGTGTTTTTTCCACACTAATACAAGTGCGAAAATTGGTTTTTCAACACTAACACAAGTGCGAAAAGTGGTTTTTCAACACTAACACAAGTGCGAAAAGTTGTCTTTCAACACTAACACAAGTGCGAAAAGTGGTTTCCTGCACCAACACAAGTGCGAAAAGTGGTTTTTCAACACTAACACAAGTGCGAAAAGTGGTTTTTCAACACTATCACAAGTGCAAAAAGTGGTTTTTCAACACTATCACAAGTGCAAAAAGTGTTTTTTCCACACTAATACAAGTGCAAAAGTGGTTTCCTGCACCAACACAAGTGCGAAAAGTGGTTTTTCAACACTAACACAAGTGCGAAAAGTGGTTTTTCAACACTAACACAAGTGCGAAAAGTGGTTTTTCAACACTAACACAAGTGCGAAAAGTGGTTTTTCAACACTAACACAGGTGCGAAAAGTGGTTTTTCCACACTAATACAAGTGCAAAAGTGGTTTCCTGCACCAACACAAGTGCGAAAAGTGGTTTTTCAATACTAACACAAGTGCGAAAAGTGGTTTATCCACACTAATACAAGTGCAAAAGTGGTTTCCTGCACCAACACAAGTGCAAAAAGTGGGTTTTCAACACTAAAACAAGTGCAAAAAGTGGTTTTTCAACACTAACACAAGTGCGAAAAGTGGTTTTTCAACACTATCACAAGTGCAAAAAGTGGTTTTTCAACACTATCACAAGTGCAAAAAGTGGTTTTTCAACACTATCACAAGTGCAAAAAGTGTTTTTTCCACACTAATGCAAGTGCAAAAGTGGTTTCCTGCACCAACACAAGTGTGAAAAGTGGATTTTCAACACTAACACAAGCGCGAAAAGTGGGTTTTCAACACTAACACAAGTGCGAAAAGTGTTTTTTCCACACTAATACAAGTGCAAAAGTGGTTTTTCAACACTAACACAAGTGCAAAAGTGGTTTTTCAACACTAACACAAGTGCGAAAAGTGGTTTTTCAACACTAACACAAGTGCGAAAAGTGGTTTTTCAACACTAACACAAGTGCGAAAAGTGGTTTTTCAACACTAACACAGGTGCGAAAAGTGGTTTTTCCACACTAATACAAGTGCAAAAGTGGTTTCCTGCACCAACAAAAGTGTGAAAAGTGGTTTTTCAACACTATCACAAGTGCAAAAAGTGTTTTTTCCACATTAATACAAGTGCAAAAGTGGTTTTTCAACACTAACACAAGTGTGAAAAGTGGTTTTTCAACACTAACACAAGTGCGAAAAGTGGTTTTTCAATACTAACACAAGTGCGAAAAGTGGTTTTTCCACACTAATACAAGTGCAAAAGTGGTTTCCTGCACCAACACAAGTGCGAAAAGTGGTTTTTCAACACTAACACAAGTGCGAAAACTGGTTTTTCAACACTAACACAAGTGCGAAAACTGGTTTTTCAACACTAACACAAGTGCGAAAACTGGTTTTTCAACACTATCACAAGTGCAAAAAGTGATTTTTCCACACTAATACAAGTGCAAAAGTGGTTTCCTGCACCAACACAAGTGCGAAAAGTGGTTTTTCAACACTAACACAAGTGCGAAAAGTGGTTTTTCAACACTATCACAAGTGCAAAAAGTGATTTTTCCACACTAATACAAGTGCAAAAGTGGTTTCCTGCACCAACACAAGTGCGAAAAGTGGTTTTTCAACACTAACACAAGTGCGAAAAGTGGTTTTTCAACACTAACACAAGTGCGAAAAGTGGTTTTTCAACACTAACACAAGTGCAAAAAGTGGTTTTTCCACACTAATACAAGTGCAAAAGTGGTTTCCTGCACCAACACAAGTGCGAAAAGTGGTTTTTCAACACTAATACAAGTGTGAAAAGTGTTTTTTCAACACTATCACAAGTGCAAAAAGTGTTTTTTCCACACTAATACAAGTGCAAAAGTGGTTTTTCAACACTAACAAAAGTGCGAAAAGTGGTTTTTCAACACTAACACAATTGCGAAAAGTGGTTTTTCCACACTAATACAAGTGCAAAAATGGTTTCCTGCACCAACACAAGTGCGAAAAGTGGTTTTTCAACACTAACACAAGTGCAAAAAGTGGTTTTTCAACACTATCACAAGTGCAAAAAGTGGTTTTTCAACACTATCACAAGTGCAAAAAGTGTTTTTTCCACACTAATACAAGTGCAAAAGTGGTTTCCTGCACCAACACAAGTGCGAAAAGTGGTTTTTCAACACTAACACAAGTGCGAAAAGTAGTTTTTCAACACTAACACAAGTGCAAAAAGTGGTTTTTCAACACTAACACAAGTGCGAAAAGTGGTTTTTCAACACTAACACAGGTGCGAAAAGTGGTTTTTCCACACTAATACAAGTGCAAAAGTGGTTTCCTGCACCAACACAAGTGCGAAAAGTGGTTTTTCAACACTAACACAAGTGCAAAAAGTGGTTTTTCCACACTAATACAAGTGCAAAAGTGGTTTCCTGCACCAACACAAGAGCGAAAAGTGGTTTTTCAACACTAATACAAGTGCGAAAAGTGGTTTTTCAACACTATCACAAGTGCAAAAAGTGTTTTTTCCACACTAATACAAGTGCAAAAGTGGTTTTTCAACACTAACACAAGTGCGAAAAGTGGTTTTTCAACACTAACACAAGTGCGAAAAGTGGTTTTTCAACACTAACACAAGTGCGAAAAGTGGTTTTTCAACACTAACACAAGTGCGAAAAGTAGTTTTTCCACACTAATACAAGTGCAAAAGTGGTTTCCTGCACCAACACAAGTGCAAAAAGTGATTTTTCAACACTAACACAAGTGCAAAAAGTGGTTTTTCCACACTAATACAAGTGCAAAAGTGGTTTCCTGCACCAACACAAGTGCGAAAAGTGGTTTTTCAACACTAATACAAGTGCGAAAAGTGGTTTTTCAACACTATCACAAGTGCAAAAAGTGTTTTTTCCACACTAATACAAGTGCAAAAGTGGTTTTTCAACACTAACACAAGTGCGAAAAGTGGTTTTTCAACACTAACACAAGTGTGAAAAGTCGTCTTTCAACACTAACACAAGTGCGAAAAGTGGTTTTTCCACACTAATACAAGTGCAAAAGTGGTTTCCTGCACCAACACAAGTGCGAAAAGTGGTTTTTCAACACTAACACAAGTGCGAAAAGTGGTTTTTCAACACTATCACAAGTGCAAAAAGTGTTTTTTCCACACTAATACAAGTGCAAAAGTGGTTTCCTGCACCAACACAAGTGCGAAAAGTGGTTTTTCAACACTAACACAAGTGCGAAAAGTGGTTTTTCAACACTATCACAAGTGCAAAAAGTGGTTTTTCAACACTATCACAAGTGCAAAAAGTGTTTTTTCCACACTAATACAAGTGCGAAAATTGGTTTTTCAACACTAACACAAGTGCGAAAAGTGGTTTTTCAACACTAACACAAGTGCGAAAAGTCGTCTTTCAACACTAACACAAGTGCGAAAAGTGGTTTTTCCACACTAATACAAGTGCAAAAGTGGTTTCCTGCACCAACACAAGTGCGAAAAGTGGTTTTTCAACACGAACACAAGTGCGAAAAGTGGTTTTTCAACACTATCACAAGTGCAAAAAGTGGTTTTTCAACACTATCACAAGTGCAAAAAGTGTTTTTTCCACACTAATACAAGTGCAAAAGTGGTTTCCTGCACCAACACAAGTGCGAAAAGTGGTTTTTCAACACTAACACAAGTGCGAAAAGTGGTTTTTCAACACTAACACAAGTGCGAAAAGTGGTTTTTCAACACTAACACAAGTGCGAAAAGTGGTTTTTCAACACTAACACAGGTGCGAAAAGTGGTTTTTCCACACTAATACAAGTGCAAAAGTGGTTTCCTGCACCAACACAAGTGCGAAAAGTGGTTTTTCAACACTAACACAAGTGCGAAAAGTGGTTTTCCCACACTAATACAAGTGCAAAAGTGGTTTCCTGCACCAACACAAGTGCGAAAAGTGGTTTCCTGCACCAAAACAAGTGCGAAAAGTGGTTTTTCAACACTAATACAAGTGCGAAAAGTGGTTTTTCAACACTATCACAAGTGCAAAAAGTGTTTTTTCCACATTAATACAAGTGCAAAAGTGGTTTTTCAACACTAACACAAGTGTGAAAAGTGGTTTTTCAACACTAACACAAGTGCGAAAAGTGGTTTTTCAATACTAACACAAGTGCGAAAAGTGGTTTTTCCACACTAATACAAGTGCAAAAGTGGTTTCCTGCACCAACACAAGTGCGAAAAGTGGTTTTTCAACACTAACACAAGTGCGAAAAGTGGTTTTTCAACACTATCACAAGTGCAAAAAGTGTTTTTTCCACACTAATACAAGTGCAAAAGTGGTTTTTCAACACTAACACAAGTGCGAAAAGTGGTTTTTCAACACTAACACACGTGCGAAAAGTGGTTTTTCAACACTAACACAAGTGCGAAAAGTGGTTTTTCCACACTAATACAAGTGCAAAAGTGGTTTCCTGCACCAACACAAGTGCGAAAAGTGGTTTTTCAACACTGACACAAGTGCGAAAAGTGGTTTTTCAACACTATCACAAGTGCAAAAAGTGGTTTTTCAACACTATCACAAGTGCAAAAAGTGTTTTTTCCACACGAATACAAGTGCAAAAGTGGTTTCCTGCACCAACACAAGTGCGAAAAGTGGTTTTTCAACACTAACACAAGTGCGAAAAGTGGTTTTTCAACACTATCACAAGTGCAAAAAGTGGTTTTTCAACACTATCACAAGTGCAAAAAGTGTTTTTTCCACACTAATACAAGTGCGAAAATTGGTTTTTCAACACTAACACAAGTGCGAAAAGTGGTTTTTCAACACTAACACAAGTGCGAAAAGTTGTCTTTCAACACTAACACAAGTGCGAAAAGTGGTTTCCTGCACCAACACAAGTGCGAAAAGTGGTTTTTCAACACTAACACAAGTGCGAAAAGTGGTTTTTCAACACTATCACAAGTGCAAAAAGTGGTTTTTCAACACTATCACAAGTGCAAAAAGTGTTTTTTCCACACTAATACAAGTGCAAAAGTAGTTTCCTGCACCAACACAAGTGCGAAAAGTGGTTTTTCAACACTAACACAAGTGCGAAAAGTGGTTTTTCAACACTAACACAAGTGCGAAAAGTGGTTTTTCAACACTAACAGAAGTGCGAAAAGTGGTTTTTCAACACTAACACAGGTGCGAAAAGTGGTTTTTCCACACTAATACAAGTGCAAAAGTGGTTTCCTGCACCAACACAAGTGCGAAAAGTGGTTTTTCAACACTAACAGAAGTGCGAAAAGTGGTTTTTCAACACTAACACAGGTGCGAAAAGTGGTTTTTCCAGACTAATACAAGTGCAAAAGTGGTTTCCTGCACCAACACAAGTGCGAAAAGTGGTTTTTCAACACTAACACAAGTGCGAAAAGTGGTTTTCCCACACTAATACAAGTGCAAAAGTGGTTTCCTGCACCAACACAAGTGCGAAAAGTGGTTTCCTGCACCAAAACAAGTGCGAAAAGTGGTTTTTCAACACTAATACAAGTGCGAAAAGTGGTTTTTCAACACTATCACAAGTGCAAAAAGTGTTTTTTCCACACTAATACAAGTGCAAAAGTGGTTTTTCAACACTAACACAAGTGCGAAAAGTGGTTTTTCAACACTAACACACGTGCGAAAAGTGGTTTTTCAACACTAACACAAGTGCGAAAAGTGGTTTTTCCACACTAATACAAGTGCAAAAGTGGTTTCCTGCACCAACACAAGTGCGAAAAGTGGTTTTTCAACACTGACACAAGTGCGAAAAGTGGTTTTTCAACACTATCACAAGTGCAAAAAGTGGTTTTTCAACACTATCACAAGTGCAAAAAGTGTTTTTTCCACACGAATACAAGTGCAAAAGTGGTTTCCTGCACCAACACAAGTGCGAAAAGTGGTTTTTCAACACTATCACAAGTGCAAAAAGTGGTTTTTCAACACTATCACAAGTGCAAAAAGTGTTTTTTCCACACTAATACAAGTGCAAAAGTAGTTTCCTGCACCAACACAAGTGCGAAAAGTGGTTTTTCAACACTAACACAAGTGCGAAAAGTGGTTTTTCAACACTAACACAAGTGCGAAAAGTGGTTTTTCAACACTAACAGAAGTGCGAAAAGTGGTTTTTCAACACTAACACAGGTGCGAAAAGTGGTTTTTCCACACTAATACAAGTGCAAAAGTGGTTTCCTGCACCAACACAAGTGCGAAAAGTGGTTTTTCAACACTAACACAAGTGCGAAAAGTGGTTTTCCCACACTAATACAAGTGCAAAAGTGGTTTCCTGCACCAACACAAGTGCGAAAAGTGGTTTCCTGCACCAAAACAAGTGCGAAAAGTGGTTTTTCAACACTAATACAAGTGCGAAAAGTGGTTTTTCAACACTATCACAAGTGCAAAAAGTGTTTTTTCCACATTAATACAAGTGCAAAAGTGGTTTTTCAACACTAACACAAGTGTGAAAAGTGGTTTTTCAACACTAACACAAGTGCGAAAAGTGGTTTTTCAATACTAACACAAGTGCGAAAAGTGGTTTTTCCACACTAATACAAGTGCAAAAGTAGTTTCCTGCACCAACACAAGTGCGAAAAGTGGTTTTTCAACACTAACACAAGTGCGAAAAGTGGTATTTCAACACTATCACAAGTGCAAAAAGTGTTTTTTCCACACTAATACAAGTGCAAAAGTGGTTTTTCAACACTAACACAAGTGCGAAAAGTGGTTTTTCAACACTAACACACGTGCGAAAAGTGGTTTTTCAACACTAACACAAGTGCGAAAAGTGGTTTTTCCACACTAATACAAGTGCAAAAGTGGTTTCCTGCACCAACACAAGTGCGAAAAGTGGTTTTTCAACACTGACACAAGTGCGAAAAGTGGTTTTTCAACACTATCACAAGTGCAAAAAGTGGTTTTTCAACACTATCACAAGTGCAAAAAGTGTTTTTTCCACACGAATCCAAGTGCAAAAGTGGTTTCCTGCACCAAAACAAGTGCGAAAAGTGGTTTTTCAACACTAATACAAGTGCGAAAAGTGGTTTTTCAACACTATCACAAGTGCAAAAAGTGTTTTTTCCACATTAATACAAGTGCAAAAGTGGTTTTTCAACACTAACACAAGTGTGAAAAGTGGTTTTTCAACACTAACACAAGTGCGAAAAGTGGTTTTTCAATACTAACACAAGTGCGAAAAGTGGTTTTTCCACACTAATACAAGTGCAAAAGTGGTTTCCTGCACCAACACAAGTGCGAAAAGTGGTTTTTCAACACTAACACAAGTGCGAAAAGTGGTTTTTCAACACTATCACAAGTGCAAAAAGTGTTTTTTCCACACTAATACAAGTGCAAAAGTGGTTTCCTGCACCAACACAAGTGCGAAAAGTGGTTTTTCAACACTAACACAAGTGCGAAAAGTGGTTTTTCAACACTATCACAAGTGCAAAAAGTGGTTTTTCAACACTATCACAAGTGCAAAAAGTGTTTTTTCCACACTAATACAAGTGCGAAAATTGGTTTTTCAACACTAACACAAGTGCGAAAAGTGGTTTTTCAACACTAACACAAGTGCGAAAAGTCATCTTTCAACACTAACACAAGTGCGAAAAGTGGTTTTTCCACACTAATACAAGTGCAAAAGTGGTTTCCTGCACCAACACAAGTGCGAAAAGTGGTTTTTCAACACTAACACAAGTGCGAAAAGTGGTTTTTCAACACTATCACAAGTGCAAAAAGTGGTTTTTCAACACTATCACAAGTGCAAAAAGTGTTTTTTCCACACTAATACAAGTGCAAAAGTGGTTTCCTGCACCAACACAAGTGCGAAAAGTGGTTTTTCAACACTAACACAAGTGCGAAAAGTGGTTTTTCAACACTAACACAAGTGTGAAAAGTGGTTTTTCAACACTAACACAAGTGCGAAAAGTGGTTTTTCAACACTAACACAGGTGCGAAAAGTGGTTTTTCCACACTAATACAAGTGCAAAAGTGGTTTCCTGCACCAACACAAGTGCGAAAAGTGGTTTTTCAACACTAACACAAGTGCGAAAAGTGGTTTTCCCACACTAATACAAGTGCAAAAGTGGTTTCCTGCACCAACACAAGTGCGAAAAGTGGTTTCCTGCACCAAAACAAGTGCGAAAAGTGGTTTTTCAACACTAATACAAGTGCGAAAAGTGGTTTTTCAACACTATCACAAGTGCAAAAAGTGTTTTTTCCACATTAATACAAGTGCAAAAGTGGTTTTTCAACACTAACACAAGTGTGAAAAGTGGTTTTTCAACACTAACACAAGTGCGAAAAGTGGTTTTTCAATACTAACACAAGTGCGAAAAGTGGTTTTTCCACACTAATACAAGTGCAAAAGTGGTTTCCTGCACCAACACAAGTGCGAAAAGTGGTTTTTCAACACTAACACAAGTGCGAAAAGTGGTTTTTCAACACTATCACAAGTGCAAAAAGTGTTTTTTCCACACTAATACAAGTGCAAAAATGGTTTTTCAACACTAACACAAGTGCGAAAAGTGGTTTTTCAACACTAACACACGTGCGAAAAGTGGTTTTTCAACACTAACACAAGTGCGAAAAGTGGTTTTTCCACACTAATACAAGTGCAAAAGTGGTTTCCTGCACCAACACAAGTGCGAAAAGTGGTTTTTCAACACTGACACAAGTGCGAAAAGTGGTTTTTCAACACTATCACAAGTGCAAAAAGTGGTTTTTCAACACTATCACAAGTGCAAAAAGTGTTTTTTCCACACGAATACAAGTGCAAAAGTGGTTTCCTGCACCAACACAAGTGCGAAAAGTGGTTTTTCAACACTAACACAAGTGCGAAAAGTGGTTTTTCAACACTATCACTAGTGCAAAAAGTGGTTTTTCAACACTATCACAAGTGCAAAAAGTGTTTTTTCCACACTAATACAAGTGCGAAAATTGGTTTTTCAACACTAACACAAGTGCGAAAAGTGGTTTTTCAACACTAACACAAGTGCGAAAAGTGGTTTTTCAACACTAACACAGGTGCGAAAAGTGGTTTTTCCACACTAATACAAGTGCAAAAGTGGTTTCCTGCACCAACACAAGTGCGAAAAGTGGATTTTCAACACTAACACAAGTGCGAAAAGTGGTTTTTCAACACTAACACAAGTGCGAAAAGTTGTCTTTCAACACTAACACAAGTGCGAAAAGTGGTTTCCTGCACCAACACAAGTGCGAAAAGTGGTTTTTCAACACTAACACAAGTGCGAAAAGTGGTTTTTCAACACTATCACAAGTGCAAAAAGTGGTTTTTCAACACTATCACAAGTGCAAAAAGTGTTTTTTCCACACTAATACAAGTGCAAAAGTAGTTTCCTGCACCAACACAAGTGCGAAAAGTGGTTTTTCAACACTAACACAAGTGCGAAAAGTGGTTTTTCAACACTAACACAAGTGCGAAAAGTGGTTTTTCAACACTAACACAAGTGCGAAAAGTGGTTTTTCAACACTAACACAGGTGCGAAAAGTGGTTTTTCCACACTAATACAAGTGCAAAAGTGGTTTCCTGCACCAACACAAGTGCGAAAAGTGGTTTTTCAACACTAACACAAGTGCGAAAAGTGGTTTTCCCACACTAATACAAGTGCATAAGTGGTTTCCTGCACCAACACAAGTGCGAAAAGTGGTTTCCTGCACCAAAACAAGTGCGAAAAGTGGTTTTTCAACACTAACACAGGTGCGAAAAGTTGTCTTTCAACACTAACACAAGTGCGAAAAGTGGTTTCCTGCACCAACACAAGTGCGAAAAGTGGTTTTTCAACACTAACACAAGTGCGAAAAGTGGTTTTTCAACACTATCACAAGTGCAAAAAGTGGTTTTTCAACACTATCACAAGTGCAAAAAGTGTTTTTTCCACACTAATACAAGTGCAAAAGTAGTTTCCTGCACCAACACAAGTGCGAAAAGTGGTTTTTCAACACTAACACAAGTGTGAAAAGTGGTTTTTCAACACTAACACAAGTGCGAAAAGTGGTTTTTCAACACTAACACAAGTGCGAAAAGTGGTTTTTCAACACTAACACAGGTGCGAAAAGTGGTTTTTCCACACTAATACAAGTGCAAAAGTGGTTTCCTGCACCAACACAAGTGCGAAAAGTGGTTTTTCAACACTAACACAAGTGCGAAAAGTGGTTTTCCCACACTAATACAAGTGCAAAAGTGGTTTCCTGCACCAACACAAGTGCGAAAAGTGGTTTCCTGCACCAAAACAAGTGCGAAAAGTGGTTTTTCAACACTAATACAAGTGCGAAAAGTGGTTTTTCAACACTATCACAAGTGCAAAAAGTGTTTTTTCCACATTAATACAAGTGCAAAAGTGGTTTTTCAACACTAACACAAGTGTGAAAAGTGGTTTTTCAACACTAACACAAGTGCGAAAAGTGGTTTTTCAATACTAACACAAGTGCGAAAAGTGGTTTTTCCACACTAATACAAGTGCAAAAGTGGTTTCCTGCACCAACACAAGTGCGAAAAGTGGTTTTTCAACACTAACACAAGTGCGAAAAGTGGTTTTTCAACACTATCACAAGTGCAAAAAGTGTTTTTTCCACACTAATACAAGTGCAAAAGTGGTTTTTCAACACTAACACAAGTGCGAAAAGTGGTTTTTGAACACTAACACACGTGCGAAAAGTGGTTTTTCAACACTAACACAAGTGCGAAAAGTGGTTTTTCCACACTAATACAAGTGCAAAAGTGGTTTCCTGCACCACCAACACAAGTGCGAAAAGTGGTTTTTCAACACTGACACAAGTGCGAAAAGTGGTTTTTCAACACTATCACAAGTGCAAAAAGTGGTTTCTCAACACTATCACAAGTGCAAAAAGTGTTTTTTCCACACGAATACAAGTGCAAAAGTGGTTTCCTGCACCAAAACAAGTGCGAAAAGTGGTTTTTCAACACTAATACAAGTGCGAAAAGTGGTTTTTCAACACTATCACAAGTGCAAAAAGTGTTTTTTCCACATTAATACAAGTGCAAAAGTGGTTTTTCAACACTAACACAAGTGTGAAAAGTGGTTTTTCAACACTAACACAAGTGCGAAAAGTGGTTTTTCAATACTAACACAAGTGCGAAAAGTGGTTTTTACACACTAATACAAGTGCAAAAGTGGTTTCCTGCACCAACACAAGTGCGAAAAGTGGTTTTTCAACACTAACACAAGTGCGAAAAGTGGTTTTTCAACACTATCACAAGTGCAAAAAGTGTTTTTTCCACACTAATACAAGTGCAAAAGTGGTTTTTCAACACTAACACAAGTGCGAAAAGTGGTTTTTCAACACTAACACACGTGCGAAAAGTGGTTTTTCAACACTAACACAAGTGCGAAAAGTGGTAATTCCACACTAATACAAGTGCAAAAGTGGTTTCCTGCACCAACACAAGTGCGAAAAGTGGTTTTTCAACACTGACACAAGTGCGAAAAGTGGTTTTTCAACACTATCACAAGTGCAAAAAGTGGTTTTTCAACACTCTCACAAGTGCAAAAAGTGTTTTTTCCACACGAATACAAGTGCAAAAGTGGTTTCCTGCACCAACACAAGTGCGAAAAGTGGTTTTTCAACACTAACACAAGTGCGAAAAGTGGTTTTTCAACACTATCACAAGTGCAAAAAGTGGTTTTTCAACACTATCACAAGTGCAAAAAGTGTTTTTTCCACACTAATACAAGTGCGAAAATTGGTTTTTCAACACTAACACAAGTGCGAAAAGTGGTTTTTCAACACTAACACAAGTGCGAAAAGTTGTCTTTCAACACTAACACAAGTGCGAAAAGTGGTTTCCTGCACCAACACAAGTGCGAAAAGTGGTTTTTCAACACTAACACAAGTGCGAAAAGTGGTTTTTCAACACTATCACAAGTGCAAAAAGTGGTTTTTCAACACTATCACAAGTGCAAAAAGTGTTTTTTCCACACTAATACAAGTGCAAAAGTAGTTTCCTGCACCAACACAAGTGCGAAAAGTGGTTTTTCAACACTAACACAAGTGCGAAAAGTGGTTTTTCAACACTAACACAAGTGCGAAAAGTGGTTTTTCAACACTAACACAAGTGCGAAAAGTGGTTTTTCAACACTAACACAGGTGCGAAAAGTGGTTTTTCCACACTAATACAAGTGCAAAAGTGGTTTGCTGCACCAAAACAAGTGCGAAAAGTGGTTTTTCAACACTAATACAAGTGCGAAAAGTGGTTTTTCAACACTATCACAAGTGCAAAAAGTGTTTTTTCCACATTAATACAAGTGCAAAAGTGGTTTTTCAACACTAACACAAGTGTGAAAAGTGGTTTTTCAACACTAACACAAGTGCGAAAAGTGGTTTTTCAATACTAACACAAGTGCGAAAAGTGGTTTTTACACACTAATACAAGTGCAAAAGTGGTTTCCTGCACCAACACAAGTGCGAAAAGTGGTTTTTCAACACTAACACAAGTGCGAAAAGTGGTTTTTCAACACTATCACAAGTGCAAAAAGTGTTTTTTCCACACTAATACAAGTGCAAAAGTGGTTTTTCAACACTAACACAAGTGCGAAAAGTGGTTTTTCAACACTAACACACGTGCGAAAAGTGGTTTTTCAACACTAACACAAGTGCGAAAAGTGGTAATTCCACACTAATACAAGTGCAAAAGTGGTTTCCTGCACCAACACAAGTGCGAAAAGTGGTTTTTCAACACTGACACAAGTGCGAAAAGTGGTTTTTCAACACTATCACAAGTGCAAAAAGTGGTTTTTCAACACTATCACAAGTGCAAAAAGTGTTTTTTCCACACGAATACAAGTGCAAAAGTGGTTTCCTGCACCAACACAAGTGCGAAAAGTGGTTTTTCAACACTAACACAAGTGCGAAAAGTGGTTTTTCAACACTATCACAAGTGCAAAAAGTGGTTTTTCAACACTATCACAAGTGCAAAAAGTGTTTTTTCCACACTAATACAAGTGCGAAAATTGGTTTTTCAACACTAACACAAGTGCGAAAAGTGGTTTTTCAACACTAACACAAGTGCGAAAAGTTGTCTTTCAACACTAACACAAGTGCGAAAAGTGGTTTCCTGCACCAACACAAGTGCGAAAAGTGGTTTTTCAACACTAACACAAGTGCGAAAAGTGGTTTTTCAACACTATCACAAGTGCAAAAAGTGGTTTTTCAACACTATCACAAGTGCAAAAAGTGTTTTTTCCACACTAATACAAGTGCAAAAGTAGTTTCCTGCACCAACACAAGTGCGAAAAGTGGTTTTTCAACACTAACACAAGTGCGAAAAGTGGTTTTTCAACACTAACACAAGTGCGAAAAGTGGTTTTTCAACACTAACACAAGTGCGAAAAGTGGTTTTTCAACACTAACACAGGTGCGAAAAGTGGTTTTTCCACACTAATACAAGTGCAAAAGTGGTTTCCTGCACCAACACAAGTGCGAAAAGTGGTTTTTCAACACTAACACAAGTGCGAAAAGTGGTTTTCCCACACTAATACAAGTGCAAAAGTGGTTTCCTGCACCAACACAAGTGCGAAAAGTGGTTTTTCAACACTAACACAAGTGCGAAAAGTGGGTTTTCAACACTAACACAAGTGCGAAAAGTGTTTTTTCCACACTAATACAAGTGCAAAAGTGGTTTTTCAACACTAACACAAGTGCGAAAAGTGGTTTTTCAACACTAATACAAGTGCAAAAGTGGTTTCCTGCACCAACACAAGTGCAAAAAGTGTTTTTTCCACACTAATACAAGTGCAAAAGTGGTTTCCTGCACCAACACAAGTGTGAAAAGTGGATTTTCAACACTAACACAAGTGCGAAAAGTGGGTTTTCAACACTAACACAAGTGCGAAAAGTGTTTTTTCCACACTAATACAAGTGCAAAAGTGGTTTTTCAACACTAACACAAGTGCAAAAGTGGTTTTTCAACACTAACACAAGTGCAAAAACTGGTTTTTCAACACTAACACAAGTGCGAAAAGTGGTTTTTCCACACTAATACAAGTGCAAAAGTGGTTTCCTGCACCAACACAAGTGCGAAAAGTGGTTTTTCAACACTAACACAAGTGCGAAAAGTGGTTTTTCAACACTAATACAAGTGCAAAAGTGGTTTCCTGCACCAACACAAGTGCGAAAAGTGGTTTTTCAACACTAAGACAAGTGCGAAAAGTGGTTTTTCAACACTAACACAAGTGCGAAAAGTGGTTTTTCAACACTATCACAAGTGCAAAAAGTGGTTTTTCAACACTATCACAAGTGCAAAAAGTGTTTTTTCCACACTAATACAAGTGCAAAAGTGGTTTCCTGCACCAACACAAGTGCGAAAAGTGGTTTTTCAACACTAACACAAGTGCGAAAAGTGGTTTTTCAACACTAACACAAGTGCGAAAAATGGTTTTTCAACACTAACACAAGTGCGAAAAGTGGTTTTTCAACACTAACACAGGTGTGAAAAGTGGTTTTTCCACACTAACACAAGTGCAAAAGTGGTTTCCTGCACCAACACAAGTGCGAAAAGTGGTTTTTCAACACTAACACAAGTGCGAAAAGTGGTTTTCCCACACTAATACAAGTGCAAAAGTGGTTTCCTGCACCAACACAAGTGCGAAAAGTGGTTTCCTGCACCAAAACAAGTGCGAAAAGTGGTTTTTCAACACTAATACAAGTGCGAAAAGTGGTTTTTCAACACTATCACAAGTGCAAAAAGTGTTTTTTCCACATTAATACAAGTGCAAAAGTGGTTTTTCAACACTAACACAAGTGTGAAAAGTGGTTTTTCAACACTAACACAAGTGCGAAAAGTGGTTTTTCAATCCTAACACAAGTGCGAAAAGTGGTTTTTCCACACTAATACAAGTGCAAAAGTGGTTTCCTGCACCAACACAAGTGCGAAAAGTGGTTTTTCAACACTAACACAAGTGCGAAAAGTGGTTTTTCAACACTATCACAAGTGCAAAAAGTGTTTTTTCCACACTAATACAAGTGCAAAAGTGGTTTTTCAACACTAACACAAGTGCGAAAAGTGGTTTTTCAACACTAACACACGTGCGAAAAGTGGTTTTTCAACACTAACACAAGTGCGAAAAGTGGTTTTTTCCACACTAATACAAGTGCAAAAGTGGTTTCCTGCACCAACACAAGTGCGAAAAGTGGTTTTTCAACACTGACACAAGTGCGAAAGGTGGTTTTTCAACACTATCACAAGTGCAAAAAGTGGTTTTTCAACACTATCACAAGTGCAAAAAGTGTTTTTTCCACACGAATACAAGTGCAAAAGTGGTTTCCTGCACCCACACAAGTGCGAAAAGTGGTTTTTCAACACTAACACAAGTGCGAAAAGTGGTTTTTCAACACTATCACAAGTGCAAAAAGTGGTTTTTCAACACTATCACAAGTGCAAAAAGTGTTTTTTCCACACTAATACAAGTGCGAAAATTGGTTTTTCAACACTAACACAAGTGCGAAAAGTGGTTTTTCAACACTAACACAAGTGCGAAAAGTTGTCTTTCAACACTAACACAAGTGCAAAAAGTGGTTTCCTGCACCAACACAAGTGCGAAAAGTGGTTTTTCAACACTAACACAAGTGCGAAAAGTGGTTTTTCAACACTATCACAAGTGCAAAAAGTGGTTTTTCAACACTATCACAAGTGCAAAAAGTGTTTTTTCCACACTAATACAAGTGCAAAAGTAGTTTCCTGCACCAACACAAGTGCGAAAAGTGGTTTTTCAACACTAACACAAGTGCGAAAAGTGGTTTTTCAACACTAACACAAGTGCGAAAAGTGGTTTTTCAACACTAACACAAGTGCGAAAAGTGGTTTTTCAACACTAACACAGGTGCGAAAAGTGGTTTTTCCACACTAATACAAGTGCAAAAGTGGTTTCCTGCACCAACACAAGTGCGAAAAGTGGTTTTTCAACACTAACACAAGTGCGAAAAGTGGTTTTCCCACACTAATACAAGTGCAAAAGTGGTTTCCTGCACCAACACAAGTGCGAAAAGTGGTTTCCTGCACCAAAACAAGTGCGAAAAGTGGTTTTTCAACACTAATACAAGTGCGAAAAGTGGTTTTTCAACACTATCACAAGTGCAAAAAGTGTTTTTTCCACATTAATACAAGTGCAAAAGTGGTTTTTCAACACTAACACAAGTGTGAAAAGTGGTTTTTCAACACTAACACAAGTGCGAAAAGTGGTTTTTCAATACTAACACAAGTGCGAAAAGTGGTTTTTCCACACTAATACAAGTGCAAAAGTGGTTGCCTGCACCAACACAAGTGCGAAAAGTGGTTTTTCAACACTAACACAAGTGCGAAAAGTGGTTTTTCAACACTATCACAAGTGCAAAAAGTGTTTTTTCCACACTAATACAAGTGCAAAAGTGGTTTTTCAACACTAACACAAGTGCGAAAAGTGGTTTTTCAACACTAACACACGTGCGAAAAGTGGTTTTTCAACACTAACACAAGTGCGAAAAGTGGTTTTTCCACACTAATACAAGTGCAAAAGTGGTTTCCTGCACCAACACAAGTGCGAAAAGTGGTTTTTCAACACTGACACAAGTGCGAAAAGTGGTTTTTCAACACTATCACAAGTGCAAAAAGTGGTTTTTCAACACTATCACAAGTGCAAAAAGTGTTTTTTCCACACGAATACAAGTGCAAAAGTGGTTTCCTGCACCAAAACAAGTGCGAAAAGTGGTTTTTCAACACTAATACAAGTGCGAAAAGTGGTTTTTCAACACTATCACAAGTGCAAAAAGTGTTTTTTCCACATTAATAGAAGTGCAAAAGTGGTTTTTCAACACTAACACAAGTGTGAAAAGTGGTTTTTCAACACTAACACAAGTGCGAAAAGTGGTTTTTCAATACTAACACAAGGGCGAAAAGTGGTTTTTCCACACTAATACAAGTGCAAAAGTGGTTTCCTGCACCAACACAAGTGCGAAAAGTGGTTTTTCAACACTAACACAAGTGCGAAAAGTGGTTTTTCAACACTATCACAAGTGCAAAAAGTGTTTTTTCCACACTAATACAAGTGCAAAAGTGGTTTTTCAACACTAACACAAGTGCGAAAAGTGGTTTTTCAACACTAACACACGTGCGAAAAGTGGTTTTTCAACACTAACACAAGTGCGAAAAGTGGTATTTCCACACTAATACAAGTGCAAAAGTGGTTTCCTGCACCAACACAAGTGCGAAAAGTGGTTTTTCAACACTGACACAAGTGCGAAAAGTGGTTTTTCAACACTATCACAAGTGCAAAAAGTGGTTTTTCAACACTATCACAAGTGCAAAAAGTGTTTTTTCCACACGAATACAAGTGCAAAAGTGGTTTCCTGCACCAACACAAGTGCGAAAAGTGGTTTTTCAACACTAACACAAGTGCGAAAAGTGGTTTTTCAACACTATCACAAGTGCAAAAAGTGGTTTTTCAACACTATCACAAGTGCAAAAAGTGTTTTTTCCACACTAATACAAGTGCGAAAATTGGTTTTTCAACACTAACACAAGTGCGAAAAGTGGTTTTTCCACACTAACACAAGTGCGAAAAGTTGTCTTTCAACACTAACACAAGTGCGAAAAGTGGTTTCCTGCACCAACACAAGTGCGAAAAGCGGTTTTTCAACACTAACACAAGTGCGAAAAGTGGTTTTTCAACACTATCACAAGTGCAAAAAGTGGTTTTTCAACACTATCACAAGTGCAAAAAGTGTTTTTTCCACACTAATACAAGTGCAAAAGTAGTTTCCTGCACCAACACAAGTGCGAAAAGTGGTTTTTTCAACACTAACACAAGTGCAAAAAGTGGTTTTTCAACACTAACACAAGTGCGAAAAGTGGTTTTTCAACACTAACACAAGTGCGAAAAGTGGTTTTTCAACACTAACACAGGTGCGAAAAGTGGTTTTTCCACACTAATACAAGTGCAAAAGTGGTTTCCTGCACCAACACAAGTGCGAAAAGTGGTTTTTCAACACTAACACAAGTGCGAAAAGTGGTTTTCCCACACTAATACAAGTGCAAAAGTGGTTTCCTGCACCAACACAAGTGCGAAAAGTGGTTTTTCAACACTAACACAAGTGCGAAAAGTGGGTTTTCAACACTAACACAAGTGCGAAAAGTGTTTTTTCCACACTAATACAAGTGCAAAAGTGGTTTTCAACACTAACACAAGTGCGAAAAGTGGTTTTTCAACACTAATACAAGTGCAAAAGTGGTTTCCTGCACCAACACAAGTGCAAAAAGTGTTTTTTCCACACTAATACAAGTGCAAAAGTGGTTTCCTGCACCAACACAAGTGTGAAAAGTGGATTTTCAACACTAACACAAGTGCGAAAAGTGGGTTTTCAACACTAACACAAGTGCGAAAAGTGTTTTTTCCACACTAATACAAGTGCAAAAGTGGTTTTTCAACACTAACACAAGTGCAAAAGTGGTTTTTCAACACTAACACAAGTGCAAAAACTGGTTTTTCAACACTAACACAAGTGCGAAAAGTGGTTTTTCCACACTAATACAAGTGCAAAAGTGGTTTCCTGCACCAACACAAGTGCGAAAAGTGGTTTTTCAACACTAACACAAGTGCGAAAAGTGGTTTTTCAACACTATCACAAGTGCAAAAAGTGATTTTTCCACACTAATACAAGTGCAAAAGTGGTTTCCTGCACCAACACAAGTGCGAAAAGTGGTTTTTCAACACTAACACAAGTGCGAAAAGTGGTTTTTCAACACTAACACAAGTGCGAAAAGTGGTTTTTCAACACTAACACAAGTGCAAAAAGTGGTTTTTCCACACTAATACAAGTGCAAAAGTGGTTTCCTGCACCAACACAACAGCGAAAAGTGGTTTTTCAACACTAATACAAGTGCGAAAAGTGGTTTTTCAACACTATCACAAGTGCAAAAAGTGTTTTTTCCACACTAATACAAGTGCAAAAGTGGTTTTTCAACACTAACACAAGTGCGAAAAGTGGTTTTTCAACACTAACACAAGTGCGAAAAGTGGTTTTTCAACACTAACACAAGTGCGAAAAGTAGTTTTTCCACACTAATACAAGTGCAAAAGTGGTTTCCTGCACCAACACAAGTGCAAAAAGTGGTTTTTCAACACTAACACAAGTGCAAAAAGTGGTTTTTCAACACTAACACAAGTGCGAAAAGTGGTTTTTCAACACTATCACAAGTGCAAAAAGTGGTTTTTCAACACTATCACAAGTGCAAAAAGTGGTTTTTCAACACTATCACAAGTGCAAAAAGTGTTTTTTCCACACTAATACAAGTGAAAAAGTGGTTTCCTGCACCAACACAAGTGTGAAAAGTGGTTTTTCAACACTAACACAAGTGCGAAAAGTGGTTTTTCAACACTAACACAAGTGCGAAAAGTGGTTTTTCAACACTAACACAGGTGCGAAAAGTGGTTTTTCCACACTAATAAAAGTGCAAAAGTGGTTTCCTGCACCAACACAAGTGCGAAAAGTGGTTTTTCAACACTAATACAAGTGCGAAAAGTGGTTTTTCAACACTATCACAAGTGCAAAAAGTGTTTTTTCCACACTAATACAAGTGCAAAAGTGGTTTTTCAACACTAACACAAGTGCGAAAAGTGGTTTTTCAACACTAACACAAGTGTGAAAAGTCGTCTTTCAACACTAACACAAGTGCGAAAAGTGGTTTTTCCACACTAATACAAGTGCAAAAGTGGTTTCCTGCACCAACACAAGTGCGAAAAGTGGTTTTTCAACACTAACACAAGTGCGAAAAGTGGTTTTTCAACACTATCACAAGTGCAAAAAGTGTTTTTTCCACACTAATACAAGTGCAAAAGTGGTTTCCTGCACCAACACAAGTGCGAAAAGTGGTTTTTCAACACTAACACAAGTGCGAAAAGTGGTTTTTCAACACTATCACAAGTGCAAAAAGTGTTTTTTCCACACTAATACAAGTGCAAAAGTGGTTTCCTGCACCAACACAAGTGCGAAAAGTGGTTTTTCAACACTAACACAAGTGCGAAAAGTGGTTTTTCAACACTATCACAAGTGCAAAAAGTGGTTTTTCAACACTATCACAAGTGCAAAAAGTGTTTTTTCCACACTAATACAAGTGCGAAAATTGGTTTTTCAACACTAACACAAGTGCGAAAAGTGGTTTTTCCACACTAATACAAGTGCAAAAGTGGTTTTTCAACACTAACACAAGTGCGAAAAGTGGTTTTTCAACACTAACACAAGTGCGAAAAGTGGTTTTTCAACACTATCACAAGTGCAAAAAGTGTTTTTTCCACACTAATACAAGTGCAAAAGTGGTTTTTCAACACTAACACAAGTGCGAAAAGTCATTTTTCAACACGAACACAAGTGCGAAAAGAGGTTTTTCCACACTAATACAAGTGCAAAAGTGGTTTCCTGCACCAACACAAGTGCAAAAAGTGGTTTTTCAACACTAACACAAGTGCGAAAAGTGGTTTCCTGCACCAACACAAGTGTGAAAAGTGGTTTTTCAACACTAACACAAGTGCGAAAAGTGGTTTTTCAACACTAACACAAGTGCGAAAAGTGGTTTTTCAACACTAACACAGGTGCGAAAAGTGGTTTTTCCACACTAATACAAGTGCAAAAGTGGTTTCCTGCACCAACACAAGTGCGAAAAGTGGTTTTTCAACACTAATACAAGTGCGAAAAGTGGTTTTTCAACACTATCACAAGTGCAAAAAGTGTTTTTTCCACACTAATACAAGTGCAAAAGTGGTTTTTCAACACTAACACAAGTGTGAAAAGTGGTTTTTCAACACTAACACAAGTGCGAAAAGTGGTTTTTCAACACTATCACAATTGAAAAAAGTGGTTTTTCAACACTATCACAAGTGCAAAAAGTGGTTTTTCAACACTATCACAAGTGCAAAAAGTGGTTTTTCCACACTAATACAAGTGCAAAAGTGGTTTCCTGCACCAACACAAGTGTGAAAAGTGGATTTTCAACACTAACACAAGTGCGAAAAGTGGGTTTTCAACACTAACACAAGTGCGAAAAGTGTTTTTTCCACACTAATACAAGTGCAAAAGTGGTTTTTCAACACTAACACAAGTGTGAAAAGTGGTTTTTCAACACTAACACAAGTGCAAAAAGTGGTTTTTCAACACTAACACAAGTGCGAAAAGTGGTTTTTCAACACTATCACAATTGCAAAAAGTGGTTTTTCAACACTATCACAATTGCAAAAAGTGGTTTTTCAACACTATCACAAGTGCAAAAAGTGGTTTTTCAACACTATCACAAGTGCAAAAAGTGGTTTTTCCACACTAATACAAGTGCGAAAAGTGGTTTTTCAACACTAATACAAGTGCAAAAGTGGTTTCCTGCACCAACACAAGTGCAAAAATGTTTTTTCCACACTAATACAAGTGCAAAAGTGGTTTTTCAACACTAACACAAGTGCAAAAGTGGTTTTTCAACACTAACACAAGTGCGAAAACTGGTTTTTCAACACTAACACAAGTGCGAAAAGTGGTTTTTCCACACTAATACAAGTGCAAAAGTGGTTTCCTGCACCAACACAAGTGCGAAATGTGGTTTTTCAACACTATCACAAGTGCAAAAAGTGATTTTTCCACACTAATACAAGTGCAATAGTGGTTTCCTGCACCAACACAAGTGTGAAAAGTGGTTTTTCAACACTAACACAAGTGCGAAAAGTGGTTTTTCAATACTAACACAAGTGCGAAAAGTGGTTTTTCCACACTAATACAAGTGCAAAAGTGGTTGCCTGCACCAACACAAGTGCGAAAAGTGGTTTTTCAACACTAACACAAGTGCGAAAAGTGGTTTTTCAACACTATCACAAGTGCAAAAAGTGTTTTTTCCACACTAATACAAGTGCAAAAGTGGTTTTTCAACACTAACACAAGTGCGAAAAGTGGTTTTTCAACACTAACACACGTGCGAAAAGTGGTTTTTCAACACTAACACAAGTGCGAAAAGTGGTTTTTCCACACTAATACAAGTGCAAAAGTGGTTTCCTGCACCAACACAAGTGTGAAAAGTGGTTTTTCAACACTAACACAAGTGCGAAAAGTGGTTTTTCAACACTAACACAAGTGCGAAAAGTGGTTTTTCAACACTAACACAGGTGCGAAAAGTGGTTTTTCCACACTAATACAAGTGCAAAAGTGGTTTCCTGCACCAACACAAGTGCGAAAAGTGGTTTTTCAACACTAATACAACTGCGAAAAGTGGTTTTTCAACACTATCACAAGTGCAAAAAGTGTTTTTTCCACACTAATACAAGTGCAAAAGTGGTTTTTCAACACTAACACAAGTGTGAAAAGTGGTTTTTCAACACTAACACAAGTGCAAAAAGTGGTTTTTCAACACTAACACAAGTGCGAAAAGTGGTTTTTCAACACTATCACAATTGAAAAAAGTGGTTTTTCAACACTATCACAAGTGCAAAAAGTGGTTTTTCAACACTATCACAAGTGCAAAAAGTGGTTTTTCCACACTAATACAAGTGCAAAAGTGGTTTCCTGCACCAACACAAGTGTGAAAAGTGGATTTTCAACACTAACACAAGTGCGAAAAGTGGGTTTTCAACACTAACACAAGTGCGAAAAGTGTTTTTTCCACACTAATACAAGTGCAAAAGTGGTTTTTCAACACTAACACAAGTGTGAAAAGTGGTTTTTCAACACTAACACAAGTGCAAAAAGTGGTTTTTCAACACTAACACAAGTGCGAAAAGTGGTTTTTCAACACTATCACAATTGCAAAAAGTGGTTTTTCAACACTATCACAATTGCAAAAAGTGGTTTTTCAACACTATCACAAGTGCAAAAAGTGGTTTTTCAACACTATCACAAGTGCAAAAAGTGGTTTTTCCACACTAATACAAGTGCGAAAAGTGGTTTTTCAACACTAATACAAGTGCAAAAGTGGTTTCCTGCACCAACACAAGTGCAAAAATGTTTTTTCCACACTAATACAAGTGCAAAAGTGGTTTTTCAACACTAACACAAGTGCAAAAGTGGTTTTTCAACACTAACACAAGTGCGAAAACTGGTTTTTCAACACTAACACAAGTGCGAAAAGTGGTTTTTCCACACTAATACAAGTGCAAAAGTGGTTTCCTGCACCAACACAAGTGCGAAATGTGGTTTTTCAACACTATCACAAGTGCAAAAAGTGATTTTTCCACACTAATACAAGTGCAATAGTGGTTTCCTGCACCAACACAAGTGTGAAAAGTGGTTTTTCAACACTAACACAAGTGCGAAAAGTGGTTTTTCAATACTAACACAAGTGCGAAAAGTGGTTTTTCCACACTAATACAAGTGCAAAAGTGGTTGCCTGCACCAACACAAGTGCGAAAAGTGGTTTTTCAACACTAACACAAGTGCGAAAAGTGGTTTTTCAACACTATCACAAGTGCAAAAAGTGTTTTTTCCACACTAATACAAGTGCAAAAGTGGTTTTTCAACACTAACACAAGTGCGAAAAGTGGTTTTTCAACACTAACACACGTGCGAAAAGTGGTTTTTCAACACTAACACAAGTGCGAAAAGTGGTTTTTCCACACTAATACAAGTGCAAAAGTGGTTTCCTGCACCAACACAAGTGCGAAAAGTGGTTTTTCAACACTGACACAAGTGCGAAAAGTGGTTTTTCAACACTATCACAAGTGCAAAAAGTGGTTTTTCAACACTATCACAAGTGCAAAAAGTGTTTTTTCCACACGAATACAAGTGCAAAAGTGGTTTCCTGCACCAAAACAAGTGCGAAAAGTGGTTTTTCAACACTAATACAAGTGCGAAAAGTGGTTTTTCAACACTATCACAAGTGCAAAAAGTGTTTTTTCCACATTAATAGAAGTGCAAAAGTGGTTTTTCAACACTAACACAAGTGTGAAAAGTGGTTTTTCAACACTAACACAAGTGCGAAAAGTGGTTTTTCAATACTAACACAAGGGCGAAAAGTGGTTTTTCCACACTAATACAAGTGCAAAAGTGGTTTCCTGCACCAACACAAGTGCGAAAAGTGGTTTTTCAACACTAACACAAGTGCGAAAAGTGGTTTTTCAACACTATCACAAGTGCAAAAAGTGTTTTTTCCACACTAATACAAGTGCAAAAGTGGTTTTTCAACACTAACACAAGTGCGAAAAGTGGTTTTTCAACACTAACACACGTGCGAAAAGTGGTTTTTCAACACTAACACAAGTGCGAAAAGTGGTATTTCCACACTAATACAAGTGCAAAAGTGGTTTCCTGCACCAACACAAGTGCGAAAAGTGGTTTTTCAACACTGACACAAGTGCGAAAAGTGGTTTTTCAACACTATCACAAGTGCAAAAAGTGGTTTTTCAACACTATCACAAGTGCAAAAAGTGTTTTTTCCACACGAATACAAGTGCAAAAGTGGTTTCCTGCACCAACACAAGTGCGAAAAGTGGTTTTTCAACACTAACACAAGTGCGAAAAGTGGTTTTTCAACACTATCACAAGTGCAAAAAGTGGTTTTTCAACACTATCACAAGTGCAAAAAGTGTTTTTTCCACACTAATACAAGTGCGAAAATTGGTTTTTCAACACTAACACAAGTGCGAAAAGTGGTTTTTCCACACTAACACAAGTGCGAAAAGTTGTCTTTCAACACTAACACAAGTGCGAAAAGTGGTTTCCTGCACCAACACAAGTGCGAAAAGCGGTTTTTCAACACTAACACAAGTGCGAAAAGTGGTTTTTCAACACTATCACAAGTGCAAAAAGTGGTTTTTCAACACTATCACAAGTGCAAAAAGTGTTTTTTCCACACTAATACAAGTGCAAAAGTAGTTTCCTGCACCAACACAAGTGCGAAAAGTGGTTTTTTCAACACTAACACAAGTGCAAAAAGTGGTTTTTCAACACTAACACAAGTGCGAAAAGTGGTTTTTCAACACTAACACAAGTGCGAAAAGTGGTTTTTCAACACTAACACAGGTGCGAAAAGTGGTTTTTCCACACTAATACAAGTGCAAAAGTGGTTTCCTGCACCAACACAAGTGCGAAAAGTGGTTTTTCAACACTAACACAAGTGCGAAAAGTGGTTTTCCCACACTAATACAAGTGCAAAAGTGGTTTCCTGCACCAACACAAGTGCGAAAAGTGGTTTTTCAACACTAACACAAGTGCGAAAAGTGGGTTTTCAACACTAACACAAGTGCGAAAAGTGTTTTTTCCACACTAATACAAGTGCAAAAGTGGTTTTCAACACTAACACAAGTGCGAAAAGTGGTTTTTCAACACTAATACAAGTGCAAAAGTGGTTTCCTGCACCAACACAAGTGCAAAAAGTGTTTTTTCCACACTAATACAAGTGCAAAAGTGGTTTCCTGCACCAACACAAGTGTGAAAAGTGGATTTTCAACACTAACACAAGTGCGAAAAGTGGGTTTTCAACACTAAGACAAGTGCGAAAAGTGTTTTTTCCACACTAATACAAGTGCAAAAGTGGTTTTTCAACACTAACACAAGTGCAAAAGTGGTTTTTCAACACTAACACAAGTGCAAAAACTGGTTTTTCAACACTAACACAAGTGCGAAAAGTGGTTTTTCCACACTAATACAAGTGCAAAAGTGGTTTCCTGCACCAACACAAGTGCGAAAAGTGGTTTTTCAACACTAACACAAGTGCGAAAAGTGGTTTTTCAACACTATCACAAGTGCAAAAAGTGATTTTTCCACACTAATACAAGTGCAAAAGTGGTTTCCTGCACCAACACAAGTGCGAAAAGTGGTTTTTCAACACTAACACAAGTGCGAAAAGTGGTTTTTCAACACTAACACAAGTGCAAAAAGTGGTTTTTCAACACTAACACAAGTGCAAAAAGTGGTTTTTCCACACTAATACAAGTGCAAAAGTGGTTTCCTGCACCAACACAACAGCGAAAAGTGGTTTTTCAACACTAATACAAGTGCGAAAAGTGGTTTTTCAACACTATCACAAGTGCAAAAAGTGTTTTTTCCACACTAATACAAGTGCAAAAGTGGTTTTTCAACACTAACACAAGTGCGAAAAGTGGTTTTTCAACACTAACACAAGTGCGAAAAGTGGTTTTTCAACACTAACACAAGTGCGAAAAGTAGTTTTTCCACACTAATACAAGTGCAAAAGTGGTTTCCTGCACCAACACAAGTGCAAAAAGTGGTTTTTCAACACTAACACAAGTGCAAAAAGTGGTTTTTCAACACTAACACAAGTGCGAAAAGTGGTTTTTCAACACTATCACAAGTGCAAAAAGTGGTTTTTCAACACTATCACAAGTGCAAAAAGTGGTTTTTCAACACTATCACAAGTGCAAAAAGTGTTTTTTCCACACTAATACAAGTGCAAAAGTGGTTTCCTGCACCAACACAAGTGTGAAAAGTGGATTTTCAACACTAACACAAGCGCGAAAAGTGGGTTTTCAACACTAACACAAGTGCGAAAAGTGTTTTTTCCACACTAATACAAGTGCAAAAGTGGTTTTTCAACACTAACACAAGTGCGAAAAGTGGTTTTTCAACACTAACACAAGTGCGAAAAGTGGTTTTTCAACACTATCACAAGTGCAAAAAGTGGTTTTTCAACACTATCACAAGTGCAAAAAGTGTTTTTTCCACACTAATACAAGTGAAAAAGTGGTTTCCTGCACCAACACAAGTGTGAAAAGTGGTTTTTCAACACTAACACAAGTGCGAAAAGTGGTTTTTCAACACTAACACAAGTGCGAAAAGTGGTTTTTCAACACTAACACAGGTGCGAAAAGTGGTTTTTCCACACTAATACAAGTGCAAAAGTGGTTTCCTGCACCAACACAAGTGCGAAAAGTGGTTTTTCAACACTAATACAAGTGCGAAAAGTGGTTTTTCAACACTATCACAAGTGCAAAAAGTGTTTTTTCCACACTAATACAAGTGCAAAAGTGGTTTTTCAACACTAACACAAGTGCGAAAAGTGGTTTTTCAACACTAACACAAGTGTGAAAAGTCGTCTTTCAACACTAACACAAGTGCGAAAAGTGGTTTTTCCACACTAATACAAGTGCAAAAGTGGTTTCCTGCACCAACACAAGTGCGAAAAGTGGTTTTTCAACACTAACACAAGTGCGAAAAGTGGTTTTTCAACACTATCACAAGTGCAAAAAGTGTTTTTTCCACACTAATACAAGTGCAAAAGTGGTTTCCTGCACCAACACAAGTGCGAAAAGTGGTTTTTCAACACTAACACAAGTGCGAAAAGTGGTTTTTCAACACTATCACAAGTGCAAAAAGTGTTTTTTCCACACTAATACAAGTGCAAAAGTGGTTTCCTGCACCAACACAAGTGCGAAAAGTGGTTTTTCAACACTAACACAAGTGCGAAAAGTGGTTTTTCAACACTATCACAAGTGCAAAAAGTGGTTTTTCAACACTATCACAAGTGCAAAAAGTGTTTTTTCCACACTAATACAAGTGCGAAAATTGGTTTTTCAACACTAACACAAGTGCGAAAAGTGGTTTTTCCACACTAATACAAGTGCAAAAGTGGTTTTTCAACACTAACACAAGTGCGAAAAGTGGTTTTTCAACACTAACACAAGTGCGAAAAGTGGTTTTTCAACACTATCACAAGTGCAAAAAGTGTTTTTTCACACTAATACAAGTGCAAAAGTGGTTTTTCAACACTAACACAAGTGCGAAAAGTCATTTTTCAACACGAACACAAGTGCGAAAAGAGGTTTTTCCACACTAATACAAGTGCAAAAGTGGTTTCCTGCACCAACACAAGTGCAAAAAGTGGTTTTTCAACACTAACACAAGTGCGAAAAGTGGTTTTTCAACACTATCACAAGTGCAAAAAGTGTTTTTTCCACACTAATACAAGTGAAAAAGTGGTTTCCTGCACCAACACAAGTGTGAAAAGTGGTTTTTCAACACTAACACAAGTGCGAAAAGTGGTTTTTCAACACTAACACAAGTGCGAAAAGTGGTTTTTCAACACTAACACAGGTGCGAAAAGTGGTTTTTCCACACTAATACAAGTGCAAAAGTGGTTTCCTGCACCAACACAAGTGCGAAAAGTGGTTTTTCAACACTAATACAAGTGCGAAAAGTGGTTTTTCAACACTATCACAAGTGCAAAAAGTGTTTTTTCCACACTAATACAAGTGCAAAAGTGGTTTTTCAACACTAACACAAGTGTGAAAAGTGGTTTTTCAACACTAACACAAGTGCAAAAAGTGGTTTTTCAACACTAACACAAGTGCGAAAAGTGGTTTTTCAACACTATCACAATTGAAAAAAGTGGTTTTTCAACACTATCACAAGTGCAAAAAGTGGTTTTTCAACACTATCACAAGTGCAAAAAGTGGTTTTTCCACACTAATACAAGTGCAAAAGTGGTTTCCTGCACCAACACAAGTGTGAAAAGTGGATTTTCAACACTAACACAAGTGCGAAAAGTGGGTTTTCAACACTAACACAAGTGCGAAAAGTGTTTTTTCCACACTAAAACAAGTGCAAAAGTGGTTTTTCAACACTAACACAAGTGTGAAAAGTGGTTTTTCAACACTAACACAAGTGCAAAAAGTGGTTTTTCAACACTAACACAAGTGCGAAAAGTGGTTTTTCAACACTATCACAATTGCAAAAAGTGGTTTTTCAACACTATCACAATTGCAAAAAATGGTTTTTCAACACTATCACAAGTGCAAAAAGTGGTTTTTCAACACTATCACAAGTGCGAAAAGTGGTTTTTCAACACTAACACAGGTGCGAAAAGTGGTTTTTCCACACTAATACAAGTGCAAAAGTGGTTTCCTGCACCAACACAAGTGCGAAAAGTGGTTTTTCAACACTAATACAAGTGCGAAAAGTGGTTTTTCAACACTATCACAAGTGCAAAAAGTGTTTTTTCCACACTAATACAAGTGCAAAAGTGGTTTTTCAACACTAACACAAGTGCGAAAAGTGGTTTTTCAACACTAACACAAGTGTGAAAAGTCGTCTTTCAACACTAACACAAGTGCGAAAAGTGGTTTTTCCACACTAATACAAGTGCAAAAGTGGTTTCCTGCACCAACACAAGTGCGAAAAGTGGTTTTTCAACACTAACACAAGTGCGAAAAGTGGTTTTTCAACACTATCACAAGTGCAAAAAGTGTTTTTTCCACACTAATACAAGTGCAAAAGTGGTTTCCTGCACCAACACAAGTGCGAAAAGTGGTTTTTCAACACTAACACAAGTGCGAAAAGTGGTTTTTCAACACTATCACAAGTGCAAAAAGTGTTTTTTCCACACTAATACAAGTGCAAAAGTGGTTTCCTGCACCAACACAAGTGCAAAAAGTGGTTTTTCAACACTAACACAAGTGCGAAAAGTGGTTTTTCAACACTATCACAAGTGCAAAAAGTGGTTTTTCAACACTATCACAAGTGCAAAAAGTGTTTTTTCCACACTAATACAAGTGCGAAAATTGGTTTTTCAACACTAACACAAGTGCGAAAAGTGGTTTTTCCACACTAATACAAGTGCAAAAGTGGTTTTTCAACACTAACACAAGTGCGAAAAGTGGTTTTTCAACACTAACACAAGTGCGAAAAGTGGTTTTTCAACACTATCACAAGTGCAAAAAGTGTTTTTTCCACACTAATACAAGTGCAAAAGTGGTTTTTCAACACTAACACAAGTGCGAAAAGTCATTTTTCAACACGAACACAAGTGCGAAAAGAGGTTTTTCCACACTAATACAAGTGCAAAAGTGGTTTCCTGCACCAACACAAGTGCAAAAAGTGGTTTTTCAACACTAACACAAGTGCGAAAAGTGGTTTTTCAACACTATCACAAGTGCAAAAAGTGTTTTTTCCACACTAATACAAGTGAAAAAGTGGTTTCCTGCACCAACACAAGTGTGAAAAGTGGTTTTTCAACACTAACACAAGTGCGAAAAGTGGTTTTTCAACACTAACACAAGTGCGAAAAGTGGTTTTTCAACACTAACACAGGTGCGAAAAGTGGTTTTTCCACACTAATACAAGTGCAAAAGTGGTTTCCTGCACCAACACAAGTGCGAAAAGTGGTTTTTCAACACTAATACAAGTGCGAAAAGTGGTTTTTCAACACTATCACAAGTGCAAAAAGTGTTTTTTCCACACTAATACAAGTGCAAAAGTGGTTTTTCAACACTAACACAAGTGTGAAAAGTGGTTTTTCAACACTAACACAAGTGCAAAAAGTGGTTTTTCAACACTAACACAAGTGCGAAAAGTGGTTTTTCAACACTATCACAATTGAAAAAAGTGGTTTTTCAACACTATCACAAGTGCAAAAAGTGGTTTTTCAACACTATCACAAGTGCAAAAAGTGGTTTTTCAACACTAACACAAGTGCAAAAAGTGGTTTTTCAACACTAACACAAGTGCGAAAAGTGGTTTTTCAACACTATCACAATTGAAAAAAGTGGTTTTTCAACACTATCACAAGTGCAAAAAGTGGTTTTTCAACACTATCACAAGTGCAAAAAGTGGTTTTTCCACACTAATACAAGTGCAAAAGTGGTTTCCTGCACCAACACAAGTGTGAAAAGTGGATTTTCAACACTAACACAAGTGCGAAAAGTGGGTTTTCAACACTAACACAAGTGCGAAAAGTGTTTTTTCCACACTAATACAAGTGCAAAAGTGGTTTTTCAACACTAACACAAGTGTGAAAAGTGGTTTTTCAACACTAACACAAGTGCAAAAAGTGGTTTTTCAACACTAACACAAGTGCGAAAAGTGGTTTTTCAACACTATCACAATTGCAAAAAGTGGTTTTTCAACACTATCACAATTGCAAAAAGTGGTTTTTCAACACTATCACAAGTGCAAAAAGTGGTTTTTCAACACTATCACAAGTGCAAAAAGTGGTTTTTCCACACTAATACAAGTGCGAAAAGTGGTTTTTCAACACTAATACAAGTGCAAAAGTGGTTTCCTGCACCAACACAAGTGCAAAAATGTTTTTTCCACACTAATACAAGTGCAAAAGTGGTTTTTCAACACTAACACAAGTGCAAAAGTGGTTTTTCAACACTAACATAAGTGCGAAAACTGGTTTTTCAACACTAACACAAGTGCGAAAAGTGGTTTTTCCACACTAATACAAGTGCAAAGTGGTTTCCTGCACCAACACAAGTGCGAAATGTGTTTTTCAACACTATCACAAGTGCAAAAAGTGATTTTTCCACACTAATACAAGTGCAATAGTGGTTTCCTGCACCAACACAAGTGTGAAAAGTGGTTTTTCAACACTAACACAAGTGCGAAAAGTGGTTTTTCAACACTAACACAAGTGCGAAAAGTGGTTTTTCAACACTAACACAAGTGCAAAAGTGGTTTTTCAACACTATCACAAGTGCAAAAAGTGGTTTTTCAACACTATCACAAGTGCAAAAAGTGTTTTTTCCACACTAATACAAGTGCAAAAGTGGTTCCTGCACCAACACAAGTGTGAAAAGTGGATTTTCAACACTAACACAAGCGCGAAAAGTGGGTTTTCAACACTAACACAAGTGCGAAAAGTGTTTTTTCCACACTAATACAAGTGCAAAAGTGGTTTTTCAACACTAACACAAGTGCGAAAAGTGGTTTTTCAACACTATCACAAGTGCAAAAAGTGGTTTTTTCAACACTATCACAAGTGCAAAAAGTGTTTTTTCCACACTAATACAAGTGAAAAAGTGGTTTCCTGCACCAACACAAGTGTGAAAAGTGGTTTACTAACACAAGTGCGAAAAGTGGTTTTTCAACACTAACACAAGTGCGAAAAGTGGTTTTTCAACACTAACACAGGTGCGAAAAGTGGTTTTTCCACACTAATACAAGTGCAAAAGTGGTTTCCTGCACCAACACAAGTGCGAAAGTGGTTTTTCACACTAATACAAGTGCGAAAAGTGGTTTTTCAACACTATCACAAGTGCAAAAAGGGTTTTTTCCACACTAATACAAGGTGCAAAAGTGGTTTTTCAACAGTAACACAAGTGCGAAAAGTGGTATTTCAACACTAACACAAGTGTGAAAAGTCGTCTTTCAACACTAACACAAGTGCGAAAAGTGGTTTTTCCACACTAATACAAGTGCAAAAGTGGTTTCCTGCACCAACACAAGTGCGAAAAGTGTTTTTTTCAACACTAACACAAGTGCGAAAAGTGGTTTTTCAACACTATCACAAGTGCAAAAAGTGTTTTTTCCACACTAATACAAGTGCAAAAGTGGTTCTCTGCACCAACACAAGTGCGAAAAGTGGTTTTTCAACACTAACACAAGTGCGAAAAGTGGTTTTTCAACACTATCACAAGTGCAAAAAGTGTTTTTTCCACACTAATACAAGTGCAAAAGTGGTTTCCTGCACCAACACAAGTGCGAAAAGTGGTTTTTCAACACTAACACAAGTGCGAAAAGTGGTTTTTCAACACTATCACAAGTGCAAAAAGTGGTTTTTCAACACTATCACAAGTGCAAAAAGTGTTTTTTCCACACTAATACAAGTGCGAAAATTGGTTTTTCAACACTAACACAAGTGCGAAAAGTGGTTTTTCCACACTAATACAAGTGCAAAAGTGGTTTTCAACACTAACACAAGTGCGAAAAGTGGTTTTTCAACACTAACACAAGTGCGAAAAGTGGTTTTTCAACACTATCACAAGTGCAAAAAGTGTTTTTTTCCACACTAATACAAGTGCAAAAGTGGTTTTTCAACACTAACACAAGTGCGAAAAGTCATTTTTCAACACTAACACAAGTGCGAAAAGAGGTTTTTCCACACTAATACAAGTACAAAAGTGGGTTTCCTGCACCAACACAAGTGCGAAAAGTGGTTTTTCAACACTAACACAAGTGCGAAAAGTGGTTTTTCAACACTATCACAAGTGCAAAAAGTGTTTTTTCCACACTAATACAAGTGCAAAAGTGGTTTCCTGCACCAACACAAGTGTGAAAAGTGGATTTTCAACACTAACACAAGCGCGAAAAGTGGGTTTTCAACACTAACACAAGTGCGAAAAGTGTTTTTTCCACACTAATACAAGTGCAAAAGTGGTTTTTCAACACTAACACAAGTGCGAAAAGTGGTTTTTCAACACTATCACAAGTGCAAAAAGTGGTTTTTCAACACTATCACAAGTGCAAAAAGTGTTTTTTCCACACTAATACAAGTGAAAAAGTGGTTTCCTGCACCAACACAAGTGTGAAAAGTGGTTTTTCAACACTAACACAAGTGCGAAAAGTGGTTTTTCAACACTAACACAAGTGCGAAAAGTGGTTTTTCAACACTAACACAGGTGCGAAAAGTGGTTTTTCCACACTAATACAAGTGCAAAAGTGGTTTCCTGCACCAACACAAGTGCGAAAAGTGGTTTTTCAACACTAATACAAGTGCGAAAAGTGGTTTTTCAACACTATCACAAGTGCAAAAAGGGTTTTTTCCACACTAATACAAGTGCAAAAGTGGTTTTTCAACACTAACACAAGTGCGAAAAGTGGTTTTTCAACACTAACACAAGTGTGAAAAGTCGTCTTTCAACACTAACACAAGTGCGAAAAGTGGTTTTTCCACACTAATACAAGTGCAAAAGTGGTTTCCTGCACCAACACAAGTGCGAAAAGTGGTTTTTCAACACTAACACAAGTGCGAAAAGTGGTTTTTCAACACTATCACAAGTGCAAAAAGTGTTTTTTCCACACTAATACAAGTGCAAAAGTGGTTTCCTGCACCAACACAAGTGCGAAAAGTGGTTTTTCAACACTAACACAAGTGCGAAAAGTGGTTTTTCAACACTATCACAAGTGCAAAAAGTGTTTTTTCCACACTAATACAAGTGCAAAAGTGGTTTCCTGCACCAACACAAGTGCGAAAAGTGGTTTTTCAACACTAACACAAGTGCGAAAAGTGGTTTTTCAACACTATCACAAGTGCAAAAAGTGGTTTTTCAACACTATCACAAGTGCAAAAAGTGTTTTTTCCACACTAATACAAGTGCGAAAATTGGTTTTTCAACACTAACACAAGTGCGAAAAGTGGTTTTTCCACACTAATACAAGTGCAAAAGTGGTTTTTCAACACTAACACAAGTGCGAAAAGTGGTTTTTCAACACTAACACAAGTGCGAAAAGTGGTTTTTCAACACTATCACAAGTGCAAAAAGTGTTTTTTCCACACTAATACAAGTGCAAAAGTGGTTTTTCAACACTAACACAAGTGCGAAAAGTCATTTTTCAACACTAACACAAGTGCGAAAAGAGGTTTTTCCACACTAATACAAGTACAAAAGTGGTTTCCTGCACCAACACAAGTGCGAAAAGTGGTTTTTCAACACTAACACAAGTGCGAAAAGTGGTTTTTCAACACTATCACAAGTGCAAAAAGTGTTTTTTCCACACTAATACAAGTGAAAAAGTGGTTTCCTGCACCAACACAAGTGTGAAAAGTGGTTTTTCAACACCAACATAAGTGCGAAAAGTGGTTTTTCAACACTAACACAAGTGCGAAAAGTGGTTTTTCAACACTAACACAGGTGCGAAAAGTGGTTTTTCCACACCAATACAAGTGCAAAAGTGGTTTCCTGCACCAACACAAGTGCGAAAAGTGGTTTTTCAACACTAATACAAGTGCGAAAAGTGGTTTTTCAACACTATCACAAGTGCAAAAAGTGTTTTTTCCACACTAATACAAGTGCAAAAGTGGTTTTTCAACACTAACACAAGTGTGAAAATTGGTTTTTCAACACTAACACAAGTGCAAAAAGTGGTTTTTCAACACTAACACAAGTGCGAAAAGTGGTTTTTCAACACTATCACAATTGAAAAAAGTGGTTTTTCAACACTATCACAAGTGCAAAAAGTGGTTTTTCAACACTATCACAAGTGCAAAAAGTGTTTTTTCCACACTAATACAAGTGCAAAAGTGGTTTCCTGCACCAACACAAGTGTGAAAAGTGGATTTTCAACACTAACACAAGTGCGAAAAGTGGGTTTTCAACACTAACACAAGTGCGAAGTGTTTTTTCCACACTAATACAAGTGCAAAAGTGGTTTTTCAACACTAACACAAGTGTGAAAAGTGGTTTTTCAACAATAACACAAGTGCAAAAAGTGGTTTTTCAACAATAACACAAGTGCGAAAAGTGGTTTTTCAACACTATCACAATTGCAAAAAGTGGTTTTTCAACACTATCACAATTGCAAAAAGTGGTTTTTCAACACTATCACAAGTGCAAAAAGTGGTTTTTCAACACTATCACAAGTGCAAAAAGTGGTTTTTCCACACTAATACAAGTGCGAAAAGTGGTTTTTCAACACTAATACAAGTGCAAACGTGGTTTCCTGCACCAACACAAGTGCAAAAAGTGTTTTTTCCACACTAATACAAGTGCAAAAGTGGTTTTTCAACACTAACACAAGTGCAAAAGTGGTTTTTCAACACTAACACAAGTGCGAAAACTGGTTTTTCAACACTAACACAAGTGCGAAAAGTGGTTTTTCCACACTAATACAAGTGCAAAAGTGGTTTCCTGCACCAACACAAGTGCGAAAAGTGGTTTTTCAACACTATCACAAGTGCAAAAAGTGATTTTTTCCACACTAATACAAGTGCAAAAGTGGTTTCCTGCACCAACACAAGTGTGAAAAGTGGTTTTTCAACACTAACACAAGTGCGAAAAGTGGTTTTTCAACACTAACACAAGTGCGAAAAGTGGTTTTTCAACACTAACACAAGTGCGAAAAGTGGTTTTTCCACACTAATACAAGTGCAAAAGTGGTTTCCTGCACCAACACAAGTGCGAAAAGTGGTTTTTCAACACTAATACAAGTGCGAAAAGTGTTTTTTCAACACTATCACAAGTGCAAAAAGTGTTTTTTCCACACTAATACAAGTGCAAAAGTGGTTTTTCAACACTAACAAAAGTGCGAAAAGTGGTTTTTCAACACTAACACAAGTGCGAAAAGTGGTTTTTCAACACTAACACAATTGCGAAAAGTGGTTTTTCCACACTAATACAAGTGCAAAAATGGTTTCCTGCACCAACACAAGTGCGAAAAGTGGTTTTTCAACACTATCACAAGTGCAAAAAGTGGTTTTTCAACACTATCACAAGTGCAAAAAGTGTTTTTTCCACACTAATACAAGTGCAAAAGTGGTTTCCTGCACCAACACAAGTGCGAAAAGTGGTTTTTCAACACTATCACAAGTGCGAAAAGTGGTTTTTCAACACTAACACAAGTGCAAAAAGTGGTTTTTCAACACTAACACAAGTGCAAAAAGTGGTTTTTCAACACTAACACAGGTGCGAAAAGTGGTTTTTCCACACTAATACAAGTGCAAAAGTGGTTTCCTGCACCAACACAAGTGCGAAAAGTGGTTTTTCAACACTAACACAAGTGCAAAAAGTGGTTTTTCCACACTAATACAAGTGCAAAAGTGGTTTCCTGCACCAACACAAGTGCGAAAAGTGGTTTTTCAACACTAATACAAGTGCGAAAAGTGGTTTTTCAACACTATCACAAGTGCAAAAAGTGTTTTTTCCACACTAATACAAGTGCAAAAGTGGTTTTTCAACACTAACACAAGTGCGAAAAGTGGTTTTTCAACACTAACACAAGTGCGAAAAGTGGTTTTTCAACACTAACACAAGTGCGAAAAGTAGTTTTTCCACACTAATACAAGTGCAAAAGTGGTTTCCTGCACCAACACAAGTGCGAAAAATGGTTTTTCAACACTATCACAAGTGCAAAAAGTGGTTTTTCAACACTATCACAAGTGCAAAAAGTGGTTTTTCAACACTATCACAAGTGCAAAAAGTGTTTTTTCCACACTAATACAAGTGCAAAAGTGGTTTCCTGCACCAACACAAGTGTGAAAAGTGGATTTTCAACACTAACACAAGCGCGAAAAGTGGGTTTTCAACACTAACACAAGTGCGAAAAGTGTTTTTTCCACACTAATACAAGTGCAAAAGTGGTTTTTCAACACTAACACAAGTGCGAAAAGTGGTTTTTCAACACTAACACAAGTGCGAAAAGTGGTTTTTCAACACTATCACAAGTGCAAAAAGTGATTTTTCCACACTAATACAAGTGCAAAAGTGGTTTCCTGCACCAACATAAGTGCGAAAAGTGGTTTTTCAACACTAACACAAGTGCGAAAAGTGGTTTTTCAACACTAACACAAGTGCGAAAAGTGGTTTTTCAACACTAACACAAGTGCGAAAAGTGGTTTTTCCACACTAATACAAGTGCAAAAGTGGTTTCCTGCACCAACACAAGTGCGAAAAGTGGTTTTTCAACACTAATACAAGTGCGAAAAGTATTTTTTCAACACTATCACAAGTGCAAAAAGTGTTTTTTCCACACTAATACAAGTGCAAAAGTGGTTTTTCAACACTAACAAAAGTGCGAAAAGTGGTTTTTCAACACTAACACAAGTGCGAAAAGTGGTTTTTCAACACTAACACAATTGCGAAAAGTGGTTTTTCCACACTAATACAAGTGCAAAAATGGTTTCCTGCACCAACACAAGTGCGAAAAGTGGTTTTTCAACACTAACACAAGTGCGAAAAGTGGTTTTTCCACACTAATACAAGTGCAAAAGTGGTTTCCTGCACCAACACAAGTGCGAAAAGTGGTTTTTCAACACAAACACAAGTGCGAAAAGTGGTTTTTCAACACTATCACAAGTGCAAAAAGTGTTTTTTCCACACTAATACAAGTGCAAAAGTGGTTTCCTGCACCAACACAAGTGCGAAAAGTGGTTTTTCAACACTAACACAAGTGCGAAAAGTGGTTTTTCAACACTATCACAAGTGCAAAAAGTGGTTTTTCAACGCTATCACAAGTGCAAAAAGTGTTTTTTCCACACTAATACAAGTGCGAAAATTGGTTTTTCAACACTAACACAAGTGCGAAAAGTGGTTTTTCCACACTAATACAAGTGCAAAAGTGGTTTTTCAACACTAACACAAGTGCGAAAAGTGGTTTTTCAACACTAACACAAGTGCGAAAAGTGGTTTTTCAACACTATCACAAGTGCAAAAAGTGTTTTTTCCACACTAATACAAGTGCAAAAGTGGTTTTTCAACACTAACACAAGTGCGAAAAGTCATTTTTCAACACTAACACAAGTGCGAAAAGAGGTTTTTCCACACTAATACAAGTACAAAAGTGGTTTCCTGCACCAACACAAGTGCGAAAAGTGGTTTTTCAACACTAACACAAGTGCGAAAAGTGGTTTTTCAACACTATCACAAGTGCAAAAAGTGTTTTTTCCACACTAATACAAGTGAAAAAGTGGTTTCCTGCACCAACACAAGTGTGAAAAGTGGTTTTTCAACACCAACATAAGTGCGAAAAGTGGTTTTTCAACACTAACACAAGTGCGAAAAGTGGTTTTTCAACACTAACACAGGTGCGAAAAGTGGTTTTTCCACACCAATACAAGTGCAAAAGTGGTTTCCTGCACCAACACAAGTGCGAAAAGTGGTTTTTCAACACTAATACAAGTGCGAAAAGTGGTTTTTCAACACTATCACAAGTGCAAAAAGTGTTTTTTCCACACTAATACAAGTGCAAAAGTGGTTTTTCAACACTAACACAAGTGTGAAAAGTGGTTTTTCAACACTAACACAAGGGCAAAAAGTGGTTTTTCAACACTAACACAAGTGCGAAAAGTGGTTTTTCAACACTATCACAATTGAAAAAAGTGGTTTTTCAACACTATCACAAGTGCAAAAAGTGGTTTTTCAACACTATCACAAGTGCAAAAAGTGTTTTTTCCACACTAATACAAGTGCAAAAGTGGTTTCCTGCACCAACACAAGTGTGAAAAGTGGATTTTCAACACTAACACAAGTGCGAAAAGTGGGTTTTCAACACTAACACAAGTGCGAAGTGTTTTTTCCACACTAATACAAGTGCAAAAGTGGTTTTTCAACACTAACACAAGTGTGAAAAGTGGTTTTTCAACACTAACACAAGTGCAAAAAGTGGTTTTTCAACACTAACACAAGTGCGAAAAGTGGTTTTTCAACACTATCACAATTGCAAAAAGTGGTTTTTCAACACTATCACAATTGCAAAAAGTGGTTTTTCAACACTATCACAAGTGCAAAAAGTGGTTTTTCAACACTATCACAAGTGCAAAAAGTGGTTTTTCCACACTAATACAAGTGCGAAAAGTGGTTTTTCAACACTAATACAAGTGCAAACGTGGTTTCCTGCACCAACACAAGTGCAAAAAGTGTTTTTTCCACACTAATACAAGTGCAAAAGTGGTTTTTCAACACTAACACAAGTGCAAAAGTGGTTTTTCAACACTAACACAAGTGCGAAAACTGGTTTTTCAACACTAACACAAGTGCGAAAAGTGGTTTTTCCACACTAATACAAGTGCAAAAGTGGTTTCCTGCACCAACACAAGTGCGAAAAGTGGTTTTTCAACACTATCACAAGTGCAAAAAGTGATTTTTTCCACACTAATACAAGTGCAAAAGTGGTTTCCTGCACCAACACAAGTGTGAAAAGTGGTTTTTCAACACTAACACAAGTGCGAAAAGTGGTTTTTCAACACTAACACAAGTGCGAAAAGTGGTTTTTCAACACTAACACAAGTGCGAAAAGTGGTTTTTCCACACTAATACAAGTGCAAAAGTGGTTTCCTGCACCAACACAAGTGCGAAAAGTGGTTTTTCAACACTAATACAAGTGCGAAAAGTGTTTTTTCAACACTATCACAAGTGCAAAAAGTGTTTTTTCCACACTAATACAAGTGCAAAAGTGGTTTTTCAACACTAACAAAAGTGCGAAAAGTGGTTTTTCAACACTAACACAAGTGCGAAAAGTGGTTTTTCAACACTAACACAATTGCGAAAAGTGGTTTTTCCACACTAATACAAGTGCAAAAATGGTTTCCTGCACCAACACAAGTGCGAAAAGTGGTTTTTCAACACTATCACAAGTGCAAAAAGTGGTTTTTCAACACTATCACAAGTGCAAAAAGTGTTTTTTCCACACTAATACAAGTGCAAAAGTGGTTTCCTGCACCAACACAAGTGCGAAAAGTGGTTTTTCAACACTATCACAAGTGCGAAAAGTGGTTTTTCAACACTAACACAAGTGCAAAAAGTGGTTTTTCAACACTAACACAAGTGCAAAAAGTGGTTTTTCAACACTAACACAGATGCGAAAAGTGGTTTTTCCACACTAATACAAGTGCAAAAGTGGTTTCCTGCACCAACACAAGTGCGAAAAGTGGTTTTTCAACACTAACACAAGTGCAAAAAGTGGTTTTTCCACACTAATACAAGTGCAAAAGTGGTTTCCTGCACCAACACAAGTGCGAAAAGTGGTTTTTCAACACTAATACAAGTGCGAAAAGTGGTTTTTCAACACTATCACAAGTGCAAAAAGTGTTTTTTCCACACTAATACAAGTGCAAAAGTGGTTTTTCAACACTAACACAAGTGCGAAAAGTGGTTTTTCAACACTAACACAAGTGCGAAAAGTGGTTTTTCAACACTATCACAATTGCAAAAAGTGGTTTTTCAACACTATCACAATTGCAAAAAGTGGTTTTTCAACACTATCACAAGTGCAAAAAGTGGTTTTTCAACACTATCACAAGTGCAAAAAGTGGTTTTTCCACACTAATACAAGTGCGAAAAGTGGTTTTTCAACACTAATACAAGTGCAAACGTGGTTTCCTGCACCAACACAAGTGCAAAAAGTGTTTTTTCCACACTAATACAAGTGCAAAAGTGGTTTTTCAACACTAACACAAGTGCAAAAGTGGTTTTTCAACACTAACACAAGTGCGAAAACTGGTTTTTCAACACTAACACAAGTGCGAAAAGTGGTTTTTCCACACTAATACAAGTGCAAAAGTGGTTTCCTGCACCAACACAAGTGCGAAAAGTGGTTTTTCAACACTATCACAAGTGCAAAAAGTGATTTTTTCCACACTAATACAAGTGCAAAAGTGGTTTCCTGCACCAACACAAGTGTGAAAAGTGGTTTTTCAACACTAACACAAGTGCGAAAAGTGGTTTTTCAACACTAACACAAGTGCGAAAAGTGGTTTTTCAACACTAACACAAGTGCGAAAAGTGGTTTTTCCACACTAATACAAGTGCAAAAGTGGTTTCCTGCACCAACACAAGTGCGAAAAGTGGTTTTTCAACACTAATACAAGTGCGAAAAGTGTTTTTTCAACACTATCACAAGTGCAAAAAGTGTTTTTTCCACACTAATACAAGTGCAAAAGTGGTTTTTCAACACTAACAAAAGTGCGAAAAGTGGTTTTTCAACACTAACACAAGTGCGAAAAGTGGTTTTTCAACACTAACACAATTGCGAAAAGTGGTTTTTCCACACTAATACAAGTGCAAAAATGGTTTCCTGCACCAACACAAGTGCGAAAAGTGGTTTTTCAACACTATCACAAGTGCAAAAAGTGGTTTTTCAACACTATCACAAGTGCAAAAAGTGTTTTTTCCACACTAATACAAGTGCAAAAGTGGTTTCCTGCACCAACACAAGTGCGAAAAGTGGTTTTTCAACACTATCACAAGTGCGAAAAGTGGTTTTTCAACACTAACACAAGTGCAAAAAGTGGTTTTTCAACACTAACACAAGTGCAAAAAGTGGTTTTTCAACACTAACACAGATGCGAAAAGTGGTTTTTCCACACTAATACAAGTGCAAAAGTGGTTTCCTGCACCAACACAAGTGCGAAAAGTGGTTTTTCAACACTAACACAAGTGCAAAAAGTGGTTTTTCCACACTAATACAAGTGCAAAAGTGGTTTCCTGCACCAACACAAGTGCGAAAAGTGGTTTTTCAACACTAATACAAGTGCGAAAAGTGGTTTTTCAACACTATCACAAGTGCAAAAAGTGTTTTTTCCACACTAATACAAGTGCAAAAGTGGTTTTTCAACACTAACACAAGTGCGAAAAGTGGTTTTTCAACACTAACACAAGTGCGAAAAGTGGTTTTTCAACACTAACACAAGTGCGAAAAGTAGTTTTTCCACACTAATACAAGTGCAAAAGTGGTTTCCTGCACCAACACAAGTGCGAAAAATGGTTTTTCAACACTATCACAAGTGCAAAAAGTGGTTTTTCAACACTATCACAAGTGCAAAAAGTGGTTTTTCAACACTATCACAAGTGCAAAAAGTGTTTTTTCCACACTAATACAAGTGCAAAAGTGGTTTCCTGCACCAACACAAGTGTGAAAAGTGGATTTTCAACACTAACACAAGCGCGAAAAGTGGGTTTTCAACACTAACACAAGTGCGAAAAGTGTTTTTTCCACACTAATACAAGTGCAAAAGTGGTTTTTCAACACTAACACAAGTGCGAAAAGTGGTTTTTCAACACTAACACAAGTGCGAAAAGTGGTTTTTCAACACTATCACAAGTGCAAAAAGTGATTTTTCCACACTAATACAAGTGCAAAAGTGGTTTCCTGCACCAACATAAGTGCGAAAGGTGGTTTTTCAACACTAACACAAGTGCGAAAAGTGGTTTTTCAACACTAACACAAGTGCGAAAAGTGGTTTTTCAACACTAACACAAGTGCGAAAAGTGGTTTTTCCACACTAATACAAGTGCAAAAGTGGTTTCCTGCACCAACACAAGTGCGAAAAGTGGTTTTTCAACACTAATACAAGTGCGAAAAGTATTTTTTCAACACTATCACAAGTGCAAAAAGTGTTTTTTCCACACGAATACAAGTGCAAAAGTGGTTTTTCAACACTAACAAAAGTGCGAAAAGTGGTTTTTCAACACTAACACAAGTGCGAAAAGTGGTTTTTCAACACTAACACAATTGCGAAAAGTGGTTTTTCCACACTAATACAAGTGCAAAAATGGTTTCCTGCACCAACACAAGTGCGAAAAGTGGTTTTTCAACATTAACACAAGTGCGAAAAGTGGTTTTTCAACACTATCACAAGTGCAAAAAGTGGTTTTTCAACACTATCACAAGTGCAAAAAGTGTTTTTTCCACACTAATACAAGTGCAAAAGTGGTTTCCTGCACCAACACAAGTGCGAAAAGTGGTTTTTCAACACTAACACAAGTGCGAAAAGTGTTTTTCAACACTAACACAAGTGCAAAAAGTGGTTTTTCCACACTAATACAAGTGCAAAAGTGGTTTCCTGCACCAACACAAGAGCGAAAAGTGGTTTTTCAACACTAACACAAGTGCAAAAAGTGGTTTTTCAACACTAACACAAGTGCGAAAAGTGGTTTTTCAACACTATCACAAGTGCAAAAAGTGGTTTTTCAACACTATCACAAGTGCAAAAAGTGGTTTTTCCACACTAATACAAGTGCAAAAGTGGTTTTTCAACACTAACACAAGTGCGAAAAGTGGTTTTTCAACACTAACACAAGTGCAAAAAGTGGTTTTTCAACACTATCACAAGTGCAAAAAGTGGTTTTTCAACACTATCACAAGTGCAAAAAGTGTTTTCTCCACACTAATACAAGTGAAAAAGTGGTTTCCTGCACCAACACAAGTGTGAAAAGTGGTTTTTCAACACTAACACAAGTGCGAAAAGTGGTTTTTCAACACTAACACAAGTGCGAAAAGTGGTTTTTCAACACTAACACAAGTGCGAAAAGTGGTTTTTCAACACTAACACAGGTGCGAAAAGTGGTTTTTCCACACTAATACAAGTGCAAAAGTGGTTTCCTGCACCAACAAAAGTGCGAAAAGTGGTTTTTCAACACTAATACAAGTGCGAAAAGTGGTTTTTCAACACTATCACAAGTGCAAAAAGTGTTTTTTCCACACTAATACAAGTGCAAAAGTGGTTTTTCAACACTAACACAAGTGCGAAAAGTGGTTTTTCAACACTAACACAAGTGTGAAAAGTCGTCTTTCAACACTAACACAAGTGCGAAAAGTGGTTTTTCCACACCAATACAAGTGCAAAAGTGGTTTCTTGCACCAACACAAGTGCGAAAAGTGGTTTTTCAACACTATCACAAGTGCAAAAGTGGTTTCCTGCACCAACACAAGTGCGAAAAGTGGTTTTTCAACACTAACACAAGTGCGAAAAGTGGTTTTTCAACACTATCACAAGTGCAAAAAGTGGTTTTTCAACACTATCACAAGTGCAAAAAGTGTTTTTTCCACACTAATACAAGTGCGAAAATTGGTTTTTCAACACTAACACAAGTGCGAAAAGTGGTTTTTCCACACTAATACAAGTGCAAAAGTGGTTTTTCAACACTAACACAAGTGCGAAAAGTGGTTTTTCAACACTAACACAAGTGCGAAAAGTGGTTTTTCAACACTATCACAAGTGCAAAAAGTGTTTTTTCCACACTAATACAAGTGCAAAAGTGGTTTTTCAACACTAACACAAGTGCGAAAAGTCATTTTTCAACACTAACACAAGTGCGAAAAGAGGTTTTTTCCACACTAATACAAGTGCAAAAGTGGTTTCCTGCACCAACACAAGTGCGAAAAGTGGTTTTTCAACACGAACACAAGTGCGAAAAGTGGTTTTTCAACACTATCACAAGTGCAAAAAGTGTTTTTTCCACACTAATACAAGTGAAAAAGTGGTTTCCTGCACCAACACAAGTGTGAAAAGTGGTTTTTCAACACTAACACAAGTGCGAAAAGTGGTTTTTCAACACTAACACAAGTGCGAAAAGTGGTTTTTCAACACTAACACAGGTGCGAAAAGTGGTTTTTCCACACTAATACAAGTGCAAAAGTGGTTTCCTGCACCAACACAAGTGCGAAAAGTGGTTTTTCAACACTAATACAAGTGCGAAAAGTGGTTTTTCAACACTATCACAAGTGCAAAAAGTGTTTTTTCCACACTAATACAAGTGCAAAAGTGGTTTTTCAACACTAACACAAGTGTGAAAAGTGGTTTTTCAACACTAACACAATTGCAAAAAGTGGTTTTTCAACACTAACACAAGTGCGAAAAGTGGTTTTTCAACACTATCACAATTGAAAAAAGTGGTTTTTCAACACTATCACAAGTGCAAAAAGTGGTTTTTCAACACTATCACAAGTGCAAAAAGTGTTTTTTCCACACTAATACAAGTGCAAAAGTGGTTTCCTGCACCAACACAAGTGTGAAAAGTGGATTTTCAACACTAACACAAGTGCGAAAAGTGGGTTTTCAACACTAACACAAGTGCGAAAAGTGTTTTTTCCACACTAATACAAGTGCAAAAGTGGTTTTTCAACACTAACACAAGTGTGAAAAGTTGTTTTTCAACACTAACACAAGTGCAAAAAGTGGTTTTTCAACACTAACACAAGTGCGAAAAGTGGTTTTTCAACACTATCACAATTGCAAAAAGTGGTTTTTCAACACTATCACAATTGCAAAAAGTGGTTTTTCAACACTATCACAAGTGCAAAAAGTGGTTTTTCAACACTATCACAAGTGCAAAAAGTGGTTTTTCCACACTAATACAAGTGCGAAAAGTGGTTTTTCAACACTAATACAAGTGCAAAAGTGGTTTCCTGCACCAACACAAGTGCAAAAAGTGTTTTTTCCACACTAATACAAGTGCAAAAGTGGTTTTTCAACACTAACACAAGTGCAAAAGTGGTTTTTCAACACTAACACAAGTGTGAAAACTGGTTTTTCAACACTAACACAAGTGCGAAAAGTGGTTTTTCCACACTAATACAAGTGCAAAAGTGGTTTCCTGCACCAACACAAGTGCGAAAAGTGGTTTTTCAACACTATCACAAGTGCAAAAAGTGATTTTTCCACACTAATACAAGTGCAAAAGTGGTTTCCTGCACCAACACAAGTGTGAAAAGTGGTTTTTCAACACTAACACAAGTGCGAAAAGTGGTTTTTCAACACTAACACAAGTGCGAAAAGTGGTTTTTCAACACTAACACAAGTGCGAAAAGTGGTTTTTCCACACTAATACAAGTGCAAAAGTGGTTTCCTGCACCAACACGAGTGCGAAAAGTGGTTTTTCAACACTAATACAAGTGCGAAAAGTGTTTTTTCAACACTATCACAAGTGCAAAAAGTGTTTTTTCCACACTAATACAAGTGCAAAAGTGGTTTTTCAACACTAAGAAAAGTGCGAAAAGTGGTTTTTCAACACTAACACAAGTGCGAAAAGTGGTTTTTCAACACTAACACAATTGCGAAAAGTGGTTTTTCCACACTAATACAAGTGCAAAAATGGTTTCCTGCACCAACACAAGTGCGAAAAGTGGTTTTTCAACACTAACACAAGTGCGAAAAGTGGTTTTTCAACACTATCACAAGTGCAAAAAGTGGTTTTTCAACACTATCACAAGTGCAAAAAGTGTTTTTTCCACACTAATACAAGTGCAAAAGTGGTTTCCTGCACCAACACAAGTGCGAAAAGTGGTTTTTCAACACTAACACAAGTGCGAAAAGTGGTTTTTCAACACTAACACAAGTGCAAAAAGTGGTTTTTCAACACTAACACAAGTGCGAAAAGTGGTTTTTCAACACTAACACAGGTGCAAAAAGTGGTTTTTCCACACTAATACAAGTGCAAAAGTGGTTTCCTGCACCAACACAAGTGCGAAAAGTGGTTTTTCAACACTAACACAAGTGCAAAAAGTGGTTTTTCCACACTAATACAAGTGCAAAAGTGGTTTCCTGCACCAACACAAGTGCGAAAAGTGGTTTTTCAACACTAATACAAGTGCGAAAAGTGGTTTTTCAACACTATCACAAGTGCAAAAAGTGTTTTTTCCACACTAATACAAGTGCAAAAGTGGTTTTTCAACACTAACACAAGTGCGAAAAGTGGTTTTTCAACACTAACACAAGTGCGAAAAGTGGTTTTTCAACACTAACACAAGTGCGAAAAGTAGTTTTTCCACACTAATACAAGTGCAAAAGTGGTTTCCTGCACCAACACAAGTGCAAAAAGTGGTTTTTCAACACTAACACAAGTGCGAAAAGTGGTTTTTCAACACTATCACAAGTGCAAAAAGTGGTTTTTCAACACTATCACAAGTGCAAAAAGTGGTTTTTCAACACTATCACAAGTGCAAAAAGTGTTTTTTCCACACTAATACAAGTGAAAAAGTGGTTTCCTGCACCAACACAAGTGTGAAAAGTGGTTTTTCAACACTACCACAAGTGCGAAAAGTGGTTTTTCAACACTAACACAAGTGCGAAAAGTGGTTTTTCAACACTAACACAGGTGCGAAAAGTGGTTTTTCCACACTAATACAAGTGCAAAAGTGGTTTCCTGCACCACCACAAGTGCGAAAAGTGGTTTTTCCACACTAATACAAGTGCAAAAGTGGTTTTTCAACACTAACACAAGTGCGAAAAGTGGTTTTTCAACACTAACACAAGTGTGAAAAGTCGTCTTTCAACACTAACACAAGTGCGAAAAGTGGTTTTTCCACACTAATACAAGTGCAAAAGTGGTTTCCTGCACCAACACAAGTGCGAAAAGTGGTTTTTCAACACTAACACAAGTGCGAAAAGTGGTTTTTCAACACTATCACAAGTGCAAAAAGTGTTTTTTCCACACTAATACAAGTGCAAAAGTGGTTTCCTGCACCAACACAAGTGCGAAAAGTGGTTTTTCAACACTAACACAAGTGCGAAAAGTGGTTTTTCAACACTAACACAAGTGCGAAAAGTGGTTTTTCAACACTAACACAAGTGCGAAAAGTGGTTTTTCAACACTAACACAGGTGCGAAAAGTGGTTTTCCACACTAATACAAGTGCAAAAGTGGTTTCCTGCACCAACACAAGTGCGAAAAGTGGTTTTTCAACACTAACACAAGTGCGAAAAGTGGTTTTCCCACACTAATACAAGTGCAAAAGTGGTTTCCTGCACCAACACAAGTGCGAAAAGTGGTTTCCTGCACCAAAACAAGTGCGAAAAGTGGTTTTTCAACACTAATACAAGTGCGAAAAGTGGTTTTTCAACACTAATACAAGTGCGAAAAGTGGTTTTTCAACACTATCACAAGTGCAAAAAGTGTTTTTTCCACACTAATACAAGTGCAAAAGTGGTTTTTCAACACTAACACAAGTGTGAAAAGTGGTTTTTCAACACTAACACAAGTGCGAAAAGTGGTTTTTCAATACTAACACAAGTGCGAAAAGTGGTTTTTCCACACTAATACAAGTGCAAAAGTGGTTTCCTGCACCAACACAAGTGCGAAAAGTGGTTTTTCAACACTAACACAAGTGCGAAAAGTGGTTTTTCAACACTATCACAAGTGCAAAAAGTGTTTTTTCCACACTAATACAAGTGCAAAAGTGGATTTTCAACACTAACACAAGTGCGAAAAGTGGTTTTTCAACACTAACACAAGTGCGAAAAGTGGTTTTTCAACACTGACACAAGTGCGAAAAGTGGTTTTTCCACACTAATACAACTGCAAAAGTGGTTTCCTGCACCAACACAAGTGCGAAAAGTGGTTTTTCAACACTAACACAAGTGCGAAAAGTGGTTTTTCAACACTAACACAAGTGCGAAAAGTGGTTTTTCCACACTAATACAAGTGCAAAAGTGGTTTCCTGCACCAACACAAGTGCGAAAAGTGGCTTTTCAACACTAACACAAGTGCGAAAAGTGGGTTTTCAACACTAACACAAGTGCGAAAAGTGTTTTTTCCACACTAATACAAGTGCAAAAGTGGTTTTTCAACACTAACACAAGTGCGAAAAGTGGTTTTTCAACACTAACACAAGTGCGAAAAGTGGTTTTTCAACACTAACACAAGTGCGAAAAGTGGTTTTTCCACACTAATACAAGTGCAAAAGTGGTTTCCTGCACCAACACAATTGCGAAAAGTGGTTTTTCAACACTAACACAAGCGCGAAAAGTGGTTTTTCAACACTATCACAAGTGCAAAAAGTGTTTTTTCCACACTAACACAAGTGAAAAAGTGGTTTCCTGCACCAACACAAGTGTGAAAAGTGGTTTTTCAACACTAACACAAGTGCGAAAAGTGGTTTTTCAACACTAACACAAGTGCGAAAAGTGGTTTTTCAACACTAACACAGGTGCGAAAAGTGGTTTTTCCACACTAATACAAGTGCAAAAGTGGTTTCCTGCACCAACACAAGTGCGAAAAGTGGTTTTTCAACACTAATACAAGTGCGAAAAGTGGTTTTTCAACACTATCACAAGTGCAAAAAGTGTTTTTTCAACACTAACACAAGTGCGAAAAGTGGTTTTTCAACACTAACACAAGTGCGAAAAGTGGTTTTTCAACACTAACACAAGTGCGAAAAGTGGTTTTTCCACACTAATACAAGTGCAAAAGTGGTTTCCTGCACCAACACGAGTGCGAAAAGTGGTTTTTCAACACTAATACAAGTGCGAAAAGTGTTTTTTCAACACTATCACAAGTGCAAAAAGTGTTTTTTCCACACTAATACAAGTGCAAAAGTGGTTTTTCAACACTAAGAAAAGTGCGAAAAGTGGTTTTTCCACACTAATACAAGTGCAAAAATGGTTTCCTGCACCAACACAAGTGCGAAAAGTGGTTTTTCAACACTAACACAAGTGCGAAAAGTGGTTTTTCAACACTATCACAATTGAAAAAAGTGGTTTTTCAACACTATCACAAGTGCAAAAAGTGGTTTTTCAACACTATCACAAGTGCAAAAAGTGTTTTTTCCACACTAATACAAGTGCAAAAGTGGTTTCCTGCACCAACACAAGTGTGAAAAGTGGATTTTCAACACTAACACAAGTGTGAAAAGTGGGTTTTCAACACTAACACAAGTGCGAAAAGTGTTTTTTCCACACTAATACAAGTGCAAAAGTGGTTTTTCAACACTAACACAAGTGTGAAAAGTTGTTTTTCAACACTAACACAAGTGCAAAAAGTGGTTTTTCAACACTAACACAAGTGCGAAAAGTGGTTTTTCAACACTATCACAATTGCAAAAAGTGGTTTTTCAACACTATCACAATTGCAAAAAGTGGTTTTTCAACACTATCACAAGTGCAAAAAGTGGTTTTTCAACACTATCACAAGTGCAAAAAGTGGTTTTTCCACACTAATACAAGTGCGAAAAGTAGTTTTTCCACACTAATACAAGTGCAAAAGTGGTTTCCTGCACCAACACAAGTGCAAAAAGTGGTTTTTCAACACTAACACAAGTGCGAAAAGTGGTTTTTCAACACTATCACAAGTGCAAAAAGTGGTTTTTCAACACTATCACAAGTGCAAAAAGTGGTTTTTCAACACTATCACAAGTGCAAAAAGTGTTTTTTCCACACTAATACAAGTGAAAAAGTGGTTTCCTGCACCAACACAAGTGTGAAAAGTGGTTTTTCAACACTACCACAAGTGCGAAAAGTGGTTTTTCAACACTAACACAAGTGCGAAAAGTGGTTTTTCAACACTAACACAGGTGCGAAAAGTGGTTTTTCCACACTAATACAAGTGCAAAAGTGGTTTCCTGCACCACCACAAGTGCGAAAAGTGGTTTTTCCACACTAATACAAGTGCAAAAGTGGTTTTTCAACACTAACACAAGTGCGAAAAGTGGTTTTTCAACACTAACACAAGTGTGAAAAGTCGTCTTTCAACACTAACACAAGTGCGAAAAGTGGTTTTTCCACACTAATACAAGTGCAAAAGTGGTTTCCTGCACCAACACAAGTGCGAAAAGTGGTTTTTCAACACTAACACAAGTGCGAAAAGTGGTTTTTCAACACTATCACAAGTGCAAAAAGTGTTTTTTCCACACTAATACAAGTGCAAAAGTGGTTTCCTGCACCAACACAAGTGCGAAAAGTGGTTTTTCAACACTAACACAAGTGCGAAAAGTGGTTTTTCAACACTAACACAAGTGCGAAAAGTGGTTTTTCAACACTAACACAAGTGCGAAAAGTGGTTTTTCAACACTAACACAGGTGCGAAAAGTGGTTTTCCACACTAATACAAGTGCAAAAGTGGTTTCCTGCACCAACACAAGTGCGAAAAGTGGTTTTTCAACACTAACACAAGTGCGAAAAGTGGTTTTCCCACACTAATACAAGTGCAAAAGTGGTTTCCTGCACCAACACAAGTGCGAAAAGTGGTTTCCTGCACCAAAACAAGTGCGAAAAGTGGTTTTTCAACACTAATACAAGTGCGAAAAGTGGTTTTTCAACACTAATACAAGTGCGAAAAGTGGTTTTTCAACACTATCACAAGTGCAAAAAGTGTTTTTTCCACACTAATACAAGTGCAAAAGTGGTTTTTCAACACTAACACAAGTGTGAAAAGTGGTTTTTCAACACTAACACAAGTGCGAAAAGTGGTTTTTCAATACTAACACAAGTGCGAAAAGTGGTTTTTCCACACTAATACAACTGCAAAAGTGGTTTCCTGCACCAACACAAGTGCGAAAAGTGGTTTTTCAACACTAACACAAGTGCGAAAAGTGGTTTTTCAACACTAACACAAGTGCGAAAAGTGGTTTTTCCACACTAATACAAGTGCAAAAGTGGTTTCCTGCACCAACACAAGTGCGAAAAGTGGCTTTTCAACACTAACACAAGTGCGAAAAGTGGGTTTTCAACACTAACACAAGTGCGAAAAGTGTTTTTTCCACACTAATACAAGTGCAAAAGTGGTTTTTCAACACTAACACAAGTGCGAAAAGTGGTTTTTCAACACTAACACAAGTGCGAAAAGTGGTTTTTCAACACTAACACAAGTGCGAAAAGTGGTTTTCCACACTAATACAAGTGCAAAAGTGGTTTCCTGCACCAACACAATTGCGAAAAGTGGTTTTTCAACACTAACACAAGTGCGAAAAGTGGTTTTTCAACACTATCACAAGTGCAAAAAGTGTTTTTTCCACACTAACACAAGTGAAAAAGTGGTTTCCTGCACCAACACAAGTGTGAAAAGTGGTTTTTCAACACTAACACAAGTGCGAAAAGTGGTTTTTCAACACTAACACAAGTGCGAAAAGTGGTTTTTCAACACTAACACAGGTGCGAAAAGTGGTTTTTCCACACTAATACAAGTGCAAAAGTGGTTTCCTGCACCAACACAAGTGCGAAAAGTGGTTTTTCAACACTAATACAAGTGCGAAAAGTGGTTTTTCAACACTATCACAAGTGCAAAAAGTGTTTTTTCCACACTAATACAAGTGCAAAAGTGGTTTTTCAACACTAACACAAGTGTGAAAAGTGGTTTTTCAACACTAACACAAGTGCAAAAAGTGGTTTTTCAACACTAACACAAGTGCGAAAAGTGGTTTTTCAACACTATCACAATTGAAAAAAGTGGTTTTTCAACACTATCACAAGTGCAAAAAGTGGTTTTTCAACACTATCACAAGTGCAAAAAGTGTTTTTTCCACACTAATACAAGTGCAAAAGTGGTTTCCTGCACCAACACAAGTGTGAAAAGTGGATTTTCAACACTAACACAAGTGCGAAAAGTGGGTTTTCAACACTAACAGTAGTGTAATAATGTTGCTTCTGGGACACCTCCGTTTAACATGGGAAATCCCTATCTAATGTCATTTACCCCCTTGTCTTTTTCAAAAATCATAAACACCTCTATTTCTCCCACCCTCATCTTTATGAACCTTTTGTCTGTAGTACCTATCCTTAATGTTGTTCATTAGACCACTCAAACACTACAAATATTTGTTTTCTCTTATAGACCTATCATCCTTCTTCTACATATCATCTGGCAGATTAATCTTTGACCCATTCACTTCCATATTGACCCTAAAGACCTCTATTTCTCTCACCCTGTTCTTTACGAACCTTCTAACCTTTTGACATGTTATCCTTATTCATTAGACCACTTAAACACCTGTGATCCTTCTGACCTTATGGACCTTTTAACCTTTGACTCTTAATATCATCTGGTGAATATAACCCACTCAAACATCGACCCCACAAATATTTGTTTATGTGTGGGAAATAATTTAATTCTCCTACAACTCTCTTCACCATCTAATATATTAACAAAAAATATGTTTGAGTTTGGTTCTTTATTAAGATATTTTAACTGAGCTAAGATAAAATGGTAAACCTCCCTCAATGTTCTTATTTGAGCACCTCCAGTGCCACACACTTTTTGGTAGGCTCTGCCCACCTTTTGTTAAGCTCCGTCCACTTTTTGGAAAAACCCCGCCCACTTTTTGGTAAGCCACGCCCACCTTTTACTAAGCCCCGCCCACTTTTTGTTAAGCCACGCCCACTTTTTGCTATGCCCCGCCCACTTTTGCTAAGCTCCGCCCACTTTTGCTAAGTCCCACCCACTTTATAAACTCTTCAGCATTGTATCATTTCCAGGTAATACATAACATCATTTTCAGGGAATTTCCATCACATCATTTCCAGTTAAGACACGCCCAGGGAATTTCCACAGGAAATGACACACCCAGCCCTTCTTATAAAAGGCACCGACCACACAGGCTTTTTCAAACACGCTTTCTGCTTCACTTGAGAATGGACTCCTATGCCGAAATGGAATGGGATAACTTTGCTATTCCTTGGAGTCCTACTACCTGTGTAGCGCTCAACCTTCAGATTGATGAACTGGACTCGAACCTCTTGCCGATGGAGGAAATTGTATCTGAGCTACGAAATGAAAATTCTACTTTTAACACAACTTGGGATAAAGTTATTTTTTTGTTTGAAGATCTTTTGAACAACCAAGACCCACAGAACGAGTTCTACCTTGATGACCCAGCCAAAGAGTTATACCTTGGAGATCCACAAAATCCTGAAAAAGAGTTCTACCATGATGATACTTATTGTGAGTTATCAAAACAAAACCCACTGAACGAGTTCTACCTTGATGACCCAGCCAAAGAGTTATACCTTGGAGACTCACTAAATTTGGGAAAAACTAATTATGAGGTCTGCCTAGATGGTTCTAACTGTGGAGCCTACCTTGGAGACTCACTAAATTTGGGAAAAACTAATTATGAGGTCTGCCTAGATGGTTCTAACTGTGGAGCCTACCTTGGAGACTCACTAAATTTGGGAAAAACTAATTATGAGGTCTGCCTAGATGGTTCTAACTGTGGAGCCTACCTTGGAGACTCACTAAATTTGGGAAAAACAAATTATGAGGTCTGCCTAGATGGTTCTAACTGTGGAGCCTACCTTGGAGACTCACTAAATTTGGGAAAAACTAATTATGAGGTCTGCCTAGATGGTTCTAACTGTGGAGCCTACCTTGGAGACTCACTAAATTTGGGAAAAACTAATTATGAGGTCTGCCTAGATGGTTCTAACTGTGGAGCCTACCTTGGAGACTCACTAAATTTGGGAAAAACTAATTATGAGGTCTGCCTAGATGGTTCTAACTGTGGAGCCTACCTTGGAGACTCACTAAATTTGGGAAAAACTAATTATGAGGTCTGCCTAGATGGTTCTAACTGTGGAGCCTACCTTGGAGACTCACTAAATTTGGGAAAAACTAATTATGAGGTCTGCCTAGATGGTTCTAACTGTGGAGCCTACCTTGGAGACTCACTAAATTTGGGAAAAACAAATTATGAGGTCTGCCTAGATGGTTCTAACTGTGGAGCCTACCTTGGAGACTCACTAAATTTGGGAAAAACTAATTATGAGGTCTGCCTAGATGGTTCTAACTGTGGAGCCTACCTTGGAGACTCACTAAATTTGGGAAAAACTAATTATGAGGTCTGCCTAGATGGTTCTAACTGTGGAGCCTACCTTGGAGACTCACTAAATTTCATAAAATTAGGAAAAGAGTTTTACCTTGGAGACTTTGAAAACTGGTTTCGTTTTGGAGACTCTGAATGGGGGTTTTGTTTTGATGACTCGGAATGTGATACCTATCTTGGAGGCTCAACAGGAATGTGGTTATACCTTGGGAACTTGGAAAGTTGGTTTTATTTTGGAGACTCTACCTGTGGGGTTCCTCTTGGAGACTCTTTGGATTCTAAAGCAATGAACAATGTTCTTTATTTAATGACGCTTGATTTAAGCAATATCAAGAAAGTTCGAGGAAGAAAATGCTGGAAAATTCTTTCTTCCCATTTCTACTTCTTCAAACTTAAAAGCCTTGAAAGACAGAATTGGAGGAAGAGGAAAAAAAAAAAAGAAATACGTATTTAAAAAAGAAGAAAAGAAAGATTATGTTAGGGTTTGGGTGGGATTTTGAATGTGAGGGTTAGGGATGGGGTTGGGTTAGGGTTGGGATTTTGAATGTGAGGGTTAGGGTTGGGGTTGGGTTAGGGATGGGGTTGGGTTAGGGATGGGGTTGGGTTAGGGATGGGTTGGGTTAGGGTTGGGATTTTGAATGTGAGGGTTAGGGTTGGGGTTGGGTTGGGGTTGGGTTAGGGATGGGATTGGGTTAGGGATGGGGTTGGGTTAGGGATGGGTTGGGTTAGGGATGGGGTTGGGTTAGGGATGGGGTTGGGTTAGGGTTGGGGTTGGGTTAGGGATGGGGTTGGGTTAGGGATGGGGTTGGGTTAGGGATGGGGTTGGGTTAGGGATGGGGTTGGGTTAGGGATGGGGTTGGGTTAGGGATGGGTTGGGTTAGGGATGGGTTTGGGTTAGGGATGGGGTTGGGTTAGGGCTTGGGTTGGGTTAGGGTTTGTATATTATTATGACTCACTCGCACATACACACACACACAAAAGTTAAGCCCCAACTAAAAAGTTGTGGGATTCTGTGTTTGGGGTTCACAGATTTAAAAACGTATCCCCATTATACACACACAAAAGTTAAGCCCCAACTAAAAAGTTGTGGGATTCTGTGTTTGGGGTTCACAGATTTAAAAACGTATCCCCATTATACACACACAAAAGTTAAGCCCCAACTAAAAAGTTGTGGGATTCTGTGTTTGGGGTTCACAGATTTAAAAACGTATCCCCATTATACACACACAAAAGTTAAGCCCCAACTAAAAAGTTGTGGGATTCTGTGTTTGGGGTTCACAGATTTAAAAACGTATCCCCATTATACACACACAAAAGTTAAGCCCCAACTAAAAAGTTGTGGGATTCTGTGTTTGGGGTTCACAGATTTAAAAACGTATCCCCATTACATTTTATTTATTTATTTATTATTTTCAAGGGTATTATCTGCTTACTTGTGTTTTTTGTAATTCTTGTGAGTAAAATGAACCCAAGATTTCTTCTCCATTTAAATCATATAATTTGTAGGTCCAAGGGACTGTATCCATTACATCAATGATTTTAAATAATTCACGAGTCCATTTTTGTGTATAACCTTTCTCAAAATGACTTTTCCATTTGTATATTCTTACAATATCACCAACTTTAAACTTGGGCTTTCTCAAATTAATCTCCTTTTCATATTCTAATTTTGTAAATGTTTCTGATGGTTTTGATTGTGTTGATGAATGAACTGTATTATTGTAATTATCTACAATATCCTGAATTAAATACACCCATTTTTGAGAACCGAGTTGTGTGAATTTTTTATATAATTTCTCTTTTAAAGTACGATTAAAACGCTCAATAACAACTGCCTTTCCTTCATTAAAGGTGCTGTATAATTTAATACCCTTCCCCTTAAGAAATTTCATGAATATTTTGTTATAGAACTCTGTTCCCTCATCAGTCCATAACTTCTTTGGTTTCCTTTTATCCCGATCAAATATTAGCTTAAAGGCTAACATTAAAGTATCACCCCTTTTATTTTTTAAAGGGACAACCCAGGCAAATCTACTCCTCAAATCAATAACGGTTAAAGCATACCTGTATCCCCTGTCATTATTCAATTCAATTAAATCAGCGGACCATATGTGGTCGGTGTATTTAGAATAAACCTTCCTTCTTTTAAACTTTGTGATTATAGGTTTGTGTAATTCTTCAGCCAAAAGCTCCTCAGTCTTGATGACATCATTAGAGCCTAATAGTTTTTTGAGGAATAACCAAGACCAAGTTTCAATTTAGCATTTATCAAATTTCTCACAATAAACCTATCAACTTTCTCTCTCAACGTTGGATTTTGTATCAAAGACAAATTATACAACATTTCGCTGTCGGCTTTATGTTTTTCAGTCAACGTAGTGGTTTTCCCATAAGCAATATCATGCTTCATACACACTTCGTCAACCCTATTTGTAGGTTTAGACCAAGGTTTAGGATTGTCAGCCTCATCTAATCTTTTATCCAAGTTTGTTCCTGGACCACAGAAAGAATACCCTGGAAGGTGTAATTCCCCTGGAATTCCAGTTGTTGTAAATTTACTTCCTGACAGAAACTTTTGTATGTCTCCTCCTCTTTTAGGAGAGATGAATTGGCACTTTTTAGAGCCACATACTTGACATATTCCTTTTTGATAAACTCTATTATTTTTAGCTTTAACATAAGAGATATTTTTAGATTTAGTTTTCTTTTTACATTTGAGACAATAACTCATATTTATTTATCAGAAAAATTCCGACAGAGTATCAAAACCTTTTTGGTTTTCAACATATACATTTCAATCTTTATTTTTAAAACATAAAGAATCCTAAGGAATGCCTTCACTCTCTCCTCCATTTATTTACAAATAAAAACTAACTAAAGTCAATGACACCAACATCATCAATCACATAATCTTTTCCTTCTTCTTCTTCTTCTTCTTCTTCACCACTTTCTCGTTTAAATCTCTGAAATTGAAGACATTGACGTTCTTATTTTTGAAACTATTATCTTCATAAGAGTTGTTAATTCTTTAATTTCCTCTTCGGTGCGTTGAGATTGATTTATTTGCTTTAATACACTCAATCTTTTATGAATCTCAATGATTTCCATCTTTTTATATTTTTCCTCCCTCTCTCTTTGCTCCCTCTCCTCCTCCTCCATTTTCTCCCTCTCCTCCTTCTCCTTTTTCTCCCTTTTCTCCCTTTCCTCCTTCTCCTTTTTCTCCCTCTCCTCCTTCTCCTCCTTTTTCTCCCTCTCCTCCTTCTCCTCCCTCTCCCTTTCCTCCTTCTCCTTTTTCTCTCTTTCCTCCTTCTCTTCTTCAACTCCTTCCTCATCCCTTGCTACCCTTGAGTTTGAACCCCAAAGAATATTATACATATACTCATCTGGATTTTGAGATATTCTTGTATCTATAATTATTTTTCTCATAATAGGATACCAATAAGATTTGTTGACGATTTCTAAAAGAGTTTTATATTTCATAACTTTGAGAAGTTCATTTTTATTTAATATTTTAAACAAGTCTCTATTTGTGGGTTTAACAATATCAGTATAAGGCCAGTTTTTAATGACAAAATTCCCATGTATATGCTCCAAATCATAAGGTATGTAATACCGAGCACCCTTTTCTTGTAGGTATCCTTGAATACAAAAATTATAATTCTCTTGTAGTCTTCTTCCTGCCATTTATGTATCAGAAATATATGTGAGATTAATATTATGACAGGTAATACCACCCCATCTTCCCACTACCAAATCGGTTTGTATTCCTCGGCTTTCTATCCTTATCTCATTACCTTCCTTCTTCGTCATGCGAACCATCGCTATACTATCATATATTTTTCTTTTCTTAAAATCACGTATTTGTTGTTTACTAATTGTACTTCCACATAAATCCTTATCCTCACCAAGTGGATAATATTCTTCTTTACGAGACTGATTTAAATCATGTAGGTCTTCTATGTTTATTGAAAAAGACCAATTATACCCTAAATCAGGCATATCATACCCCCATTTATTAATTCGCATATTAACTAAATGTCCTTCTTTATAAAATTCAATTGTAAGCAGGTAGTTAAATTCAATGAGGAAAGGTGTATGGTCAGTATAACCAGGTGTTGTGGTTGTAAATTTTACTTCTTTCACAAAACGTGCTGTTTTCTTTAAAAATATATATTGTGATAAATCACTTAATCTAATTAAGTCATTCGCATCTGTAGGGTTTGGATAATTGATTAATTTATAAGTATTCTTCATATTAATATTTTTACTTACACTATATTTTTGTCGTTCAGCCTGTGCCTTTGTATAATAATTTGATAAATCAATATCCTGAGAGGATTTTCCAAAGATAGAACCATCTTTTCCAACATAAGTCATTTATATTAGATTAAAAATGATATCATAAAAATTTTCATTATTGTTGAGTTGAAATAATACATATAAACATAATTGACCACAACATTTAGAATTAATTTCTTGAACTTGAAATGTTTGATAAACACCATTCTGTAAGAATTGTATTACTTCAACAGGTGGTGGCATACCATAACTATCAAAATAATATTTATCCTGACTATTATGAATACAAACCCAATGAGAACCATTCTGTGTGTCTAAATTCATAATAATATTCTTTGTATTCTTATTTATATGTATTAATTCATCTCTCATACAAATAACCACATTATCAATTTTTAGTGTTTTACAATACTTAGCTAGTTCTATATTTGACGTTGTATTCTTTCCAAATTGTTTAAACCATTTATCCATTTATTTATGAGAAAGATACAATCCATTACCCCGTTTAGTTAGTTTAACACCCGCTTGAGCGATAGAGGAAAGCATATCTCCAACCAACAATCTAGCTTTATCAGGTAGACTTTCAAGTTTTTGAGCAAAATCTACAATTACACCACTTCCACTAATTTGTTTCTCCAACTCCTTGTTATGTCTTTCCAATTCTTTTTGAGCTTTTAGTTGTGCCTTCCTTTCGTTAGCAGTTTTTACCGCTGCTGAAATACCACCAGTCAATGCTCCCGCCGCACTTAAACCAGCAAATAAAGGAATTAGAAACGGGAGAAATCCTCCTCTTGACTCGTCTATTGAATATTTCTTTAACATAGGTTTCGTCATTTTAATTTTAAGTGATCCTCAATCATTTAGTGTTTTTACTTGTGTGTGTGTGAGTAAAACATCAATTCTTACAGCTCCTTTTCTTTGAATTGTATTAACATTAACAATACAAGGCTTTTGATTTTGAATACAAGATGTTAATTTATTAAGATTGATTTGATTAACATATACCCCAACCATTTATTTATGAGAAAAAACCTATGTGATATTAATCATAACACCATTATCTGTATTAATCTGTAATTCTGTTTCCTCCAAAAGCAAACAATAAGCATCAACTTCTTCATTCTCCCCTCTTTCAATGTATAGAGAAGTATCCACTCGATTAGACTTTATAGTTTCCTTTTGAGAACTCAGGTCAATTGCGTAGATTGTATATAAACCTTTAAATGCAACCATATCCAAAATAGGATCATTATTACCATTACTTTCACACACTTTTTGGTAGGACTTGTAGGCTTCCGCATAATCATTTTTTTCCCAATCAATTTCCAATCTATCTCGCGGATAAAATGTGCCATCAAGAGAAACCCGAAGTTGTTTCACCTTAGCATTATCACTCAGCGCATTATTCTTATTAGTACCCTCCTCTCCATCTGGTTTTTTAAAAATGAGCCATAGGTATCGTGGCTTTCCTTCAAGAACACCCAAATTCCAAGTGTAGGTAGTGTGTTCCAGTTTAACGTGTTGACATCTTCTTTTAAGGTATGATACATTTAGCGGTTTCTTTGAGTTAAGTCTTCTATTTAACATCTCCTCCGTTTTAAGATTAGGAGTATATTCATTGATATACCAACACAAATCATTAATAACAAATTTATTATTGTCGCCAAAAGCATTTTCAGCCCCAAAAAGCAATCTATTTACATTATCATTCCTTTGTAGTTGAAATCTAATTTTAAGACCATACAAAACTTTATCATAATCACAAAATCCAAATATACCTTTAAGAGGTACTGCTACGGTAAAACTATTCTCAGCTTTTGCGTCATCATTATACATTGACTTCCTTTGACTATAACCAGGGTCTGTGTTTGTTCCCGTTGACATATCAGGAATAAAGCCTTCAACAGCTCCCTTACCCATTCTATCACCAAACGAATATAGTGTAAATTTCATCATTTCAGATGTAGCAGAGACATAATCAACCGCTTCAACCTCTTGTGTTCCAATATACAGGCGAACACTGTCAAACATTTTCCAGAAGAAATCATTTACGAGTGTAGCATTAGTATTATTCGCAGCCTTAGTGAATTTAAATTTACACAGCAAGAAACTATCAGCTATATTCAAGTAAGTTTGTTGATTATTTATTTCAAAACTTTTTGTTCCGTTTGAATTCCAGTCGGTTCCTGTAATAGCATTTACCTTAAAATAGTCTTCCTTTTTAGTAGAGTTTGAAATGATAATCGTATCATCCAAATCATAGATACTATCAATCGCTTCCATACTTGTATTTATATAGTATTAAAATTGTTGAAACCCTGACCCAAGTATTTTAATGATTTTTTGTCGTTCTTGTGAAGATAGTTGAGTTTTACCTTTTTTAATTTCTTTGATTGCTTGTAATTTATGGGACTCCTTTTGAGCATCTTTTATACTCTTTACAACACCTGCTACATTTCCCATGAGAGAAGCAGTTGAACCAATTAGGTCTTTATGTTTAACGATGGTTGAACCAATACCCATTAGAGTATCAATTATCCCATCTCCTTTATTTCGAAATTGATGACCCACACCCCGTTGTCTCTTAGGTTTATAGTATCCTTTACCCACATACCTTGTATAGTCTGGTGAAAGGAACATGCCCTCCCCTGTAATTATTTTATATTTTCCCAACTCGTGTTTTCTTACAATAACCATTATTTATTTATTGAAAAACTTCACGTAGGTGAATTCTGATGGATATAATTTCATCATTAAAGGATATCATACGATTATCTTGGTCGGTTATCCTAAAATTTACTCTGTATATGGTTTTTCCTGACACAGGTAAATAGACAAGATTTTTTGGTTCCATATTAAATTTATAACCAATCGGGGTTGAGTATGCACTGAATGAAAATATTGTATTTGTTCTTATTCCATCGTTATAAGCACCATCAATCAAATCACAATGAATTAATACTGAATTTATACCGGAGGATATTTGGATAACATTATCACTGTAAAACGTCCCGTTATTTTCAATCTTTTTTGAAGAGAAACCCAATAGCTCTCTGAACGAATTTTCAATCGTGAAATCAACTTTATAATTATTTTTCAGTTTAATAGTTGATTTTGAAGTGTGTGTTTGAATATCTATTACAATATTTTTTGGTTCATCACCTTTTTCTTTCATAAGGCGAGAGACTTCTGAAGATATTTGAGAAATCTCGTAAGCTCCAGGTGAAACAGTTATAGTTTTGTAGGCAGTGCCTGGATTATAACTAAACTTGTTGTTTTTCTCTGTGATATTAAAAAGGGTATTGTAAGTTTCCATTGACAACAAAGATGCCTCATATGAGGTAAGGGGGTCAAGTTGTAGTGGGTAAGGGAATGAAGCTGTGTAATCGCTCGTTGTGAAATTAAAACTAAGAATTGTGCTTCTCATCTTATTTAATATCTAATAAAATATCTTTGTATTGACATTTATTAATTATTTTCATGTTCATCAACTGATCTAAAATGGCTGAGGATTCATTAAAACAATTGTTGTTTCCAGCCTTCTTACTACCTAATAACAATAATAGCCTATTAACTAATTGTGATGGGTCATTTGGAAGAAAACTAACACCCGAACCAAGCTTACTTAAAGCATCAATAATATGTTTCTCCTTCTCATTCTTCTTACTTTTACCAGCAACAGAAACTCCATAATCAAGTGTATTTAACAACTCAATATATACCCTATCTTCCTCTCTTTCCATATCAAGTGGTTCCTCAAAATATTTTGAACCGCTGAATCCGGGGTTTGTTAGAAGAAACATTAATCTTGGAGTTAATTTAACATTTGGTTGAGTAGAACTCAAGAACATCAATTCATCATTAAATATCAATACCTTTTCTTCCACAAGATGAAACACTGCTGGTTCTTCTGTTGGAATGAGACCTGCTCTGGTTTTTGAACCCGCAGAATATTCATTGTTTTGAAGAGCTTCCACAACATAATTAGGGGGTTGATTTACCTGCTCAAGTTTCCGAAATAATCCCTCGTCATCATATTCTAATTCACCAAGTTCTTGTTTTGTTATCTGACTAAAATCTTTGAGCATTTGAAGTTTTTTCGGAGTAAATTCTACCGTGGGAACTGTAGGGTGTTGAGTTTTCAAAAGTGGTTTAAAGAATTTCTCTTGTTTTCTTTCAAAGGCTTCTTCACCAGTTAGTTTCTGTCTCCGTTTCTTCTTTATCTCTTCCTGTTGTTTAACAACTTTTGAAACTAATTGTTGATGTTCCTTAAACTTTCTTTCTCTTTCTTCAGTATTCATTTTCTGTATTTATTTATTGAAAAATATCATTTAGTATCTCATCTTGTTTCACAACAATATATTTATATTTTCCAATCGTGTGTTTCATATAATTTTCAAATTCTTTTTTACTACATAACGTAGAGCAATTATCTCTCCAAAAATTATTTACATCTATTGAATTTAACTTAAATAAAATAAAAGTATTGGCATTGTTTCTTATTGAGCGTCGAGGGAGTTGAAAATATGATTGACTAAGATATATACAATTACAAGAAGAATGTCTCCCTCTTGTATAGTAGCTATCCATTACTGTTTGGTTTCTCTCATTAACACAATCATCAAAGATGACAAGGTTCTTTTTTGATTTATCTAAATCTTGAGGTGAAGGTATATCATCCGTATTATCACTGAGAATACAAGTTATGGGTTTCGATTTTGATTTCTGTGTATCACAAAATAATTGTATTATATCATCAATATTATAATCATTTAGTTTGTTTTGAAGTTTAAATAAACCGATAATGTCTTCCTTTTTAAGACCCGCATTAAAACCCTGTGAGAGTAGTTGATACTCGGGTTGAAAACTTGACTTTGTAAAAATTATTAAATTATCATAATCTAAAAAATTAGAACCAAGGAGCATCTTTAAAAGTAAACAGGTTTTTCCACATCCGCTTGAACCAACTATTAGACATCTCAATGAATTTGGAATGTTTTTATGGTTATTAAATTTTATCTTATTTTCCCAAACGGGTAAAAAATCATTCATTTATATATTTGGAAAACAAGTTATCCAACTTTTTTTGAGCTATTTGAGAAACTCTATATTTTATCCTGAGTTCGGGTTTAATTTCAAAATAATCCATTATTTTATTTATATAGTATCTTGTATTAACATTTCCATTAAAATTATTTTGAATAATAAATATCATTAAACCCTTATACATTTCCTCAATACAATTAGTCTCTTCCCTTGAAAGAAATGGTGTATTATCATCACAATACTTAACATTCATCTCTCTTATTAATCTTGTAAAGTAATTCATTTTTGGTTCTAATTTAAAAGAGTTATATATTTTTTTATATTTCTTATTATCATTAATTAAAATTAAATCACAGAAAATACATTGTTTATATGAATCCTCATCATTAAGCCCCACTCTATCACAAGCCGGACAATTCTCTAATTTATCATATGGAGAGTCTGGAAATTCTAAATATCCTTCAGAACTTATCATATTTATGTGGTAAATTTTTACTTAAACTAAACGCAAGTTTATTCATTAATAAATACAATGTTTCAAAGCACAAAAGACAAATTTCAATCAATCTCTACTTCGGTGGAAGATATAGAAAAATATGTCAAAGATGTTAAATTGAACAAAGATAAATATGGAAATTTTTGGGTAAAACCAGTTATGGAAAATAACATGAGCCCCTCTATTTCATTTAAAGGAAGAGCTCTAACTATACCTGGAAAGACATCCATTAAAGTAAATCTAACAAAAGTTTCTCCTCTACTCCTGGCAATTTATTCAAAGCTTGAAAAAGTGATTGACCACGATACTTTGAAAAAGAATGATAAGACCATTAATAATTCTAGAGGAGACATTTGTATTTTCTTTAATAATCCAAAGGGTGTAGATCTAAGTAAAATGAATGATGTTAATATTTCTGGTGAAATGTCATTTCGTTCTATGATAGTTAGAGATTATTTAAAGATAACTTTTGATATTAAAAATGTAGAGATTGAATCCGTTAATGAAAGAAAGTATATTGGTATAGATGGAAAGGTTTTTTCTGCTAATTAAATATGAGTCAATACAGCAGTGAAGATTTTACTATTTCATTGAACTCGGACGATAGTGATGATAGTATTTCATTGAACTCGGACGATGGTGATGATAGTATTTCATTGAACACAGATGATAGTTATGATACTAATAGTTTGTGCTCAAATGATAGTTATGAGAGTAGCTTTATTGATGACTCTGAGTATGATTCTGAGTATTCATGTGATAGTTATGACTTAGATGATTCTGAGTGAAAAAGTGTTTTAGTTTAAGCACAGTGATATATATAAAACGGAGCTGTAAAGCTCAAAAGTGTTTTATTTTAAGCACAGTGATATATATAAAACACCACGTTTTCTCACGCTATAAATATGGTTTATTGTGATACTTGCGAGAAGGAAGTAAAATATTATAAACAACATATTCTCACCGCAAAACATACATACAACATTTTAAACAAACTTTCCCCTCTTCCACCTGAAACAAAACACTGTTCTACATGTAATAAAAATATCCTCAAGAAAGGCTTCAAAATACATCTTAAAACAAATCTTCATTTATCAAATTTTATCACAACTAAAAACTCTGATGGAGCATTCAAAGGACATATTAAAATAAGAGTCTTTAACTTCAAACCTCCTGAACCAGAGTCTATAGTTGATGCTGTAGAAATAGTTAAACCTGCTGTTCAAACGTTGATTGAAAAAACACTAAAGGAAATGAAACCACTTAAATTTTATATGGGAGTAAAATTAGAAATGACAAAGGATGAAGGAGTTATAGATGCACCATACATGAGAACTGAGCCACACTTTATATCTTCATATCAAGATTTTAAAACATCAGGAGTCTATGATGAACTTATTAAACAAGAGCAAGATGTGGATAATTCAATCGTAGGAAGTGGATTCAATATAGGAAAAATTATTTACATAGACATTCATATTCTTAAATCAGATCCTCTAAAAGCTTCTTCTTACATTGATTTACCCAGTGTTATCAAAAATAGAAAAGCAGTTATCAATATCAAAAATAAAGACAATAAATGTTTTCTCTGGTCTATTTTAGCACACTTACATCCTCCACATTTTCATGATGAAAGAGTATCTCATTATAAAAAATATGAGAATACATTAAATACGAAAGATCTAAAGTTTCCGATGACTTTAAATGATATTCCTAAATTTGAAAAGATGAATAATTTATCAGTTAATGTTTATGGTCTAACAGAAACAAACAACATTCAGGTTTTAAAGCTTTCTGACAATTGTAAACAAACTCATATTAATCTTCTATATTTTAATTCAGACGAAAATTCACATTATACATACATCAAAGATATTGCTAAATTAATAAAACCACAAGTCTGTAAGAGAACAAATAAAATATATATTTGTTTGCGTTGTCTTAACTTCTTCAATTCACAAGAAAGATTAGATAAACATTCAAATTATTGTGGCGAACATAAATCAACGGTAATCAATATGCCTAAAGAAGGCTCAAAGATCACATTCAAAGATGAAAATAAAAAGATCAAACATCCATTTGTTATATATGCTGATTTTGAAAGTATTTTAGAAAAAATTGATACTGCTTCTCAAGATCCAAAAGAATCATACACAAATAAATATCAAAAACATACTCCTTGTGGTTTTTGTTATTATATCAAATCATCCGTTGGTGATAAATATAACAAGTTAGAGATGTATAGAGGCTCAAATACCCCAGAGGAGTTTGTGAAACGACTAGAAAAAGACTGTGTTCGATTAACCAAGATAATGAGAGAAACCAATAAACCAATGTCCTTAACAAGTAAAGAAAAAAGGGAATTTATAAAAAACAATGTCTGTCATATTTGTGAGGAGAAAATTGGTAAAGGTCTAAAGGTTAGAGACCATTGTCATCTCACTGGTAAATATAGAGGTCCGGCTCATCAAAGTTGTAATATTAATTATCAACTCCCCTCTTTCATTCCTGTCTTTCTTCATAACAACGCTCATTATGATACACATCTATTTATCAAGGAACTCTCAAAGACTTCTGGAAGTATCTCAGCAATTCCAAACACGGATCAGAAATACATTTCATTCACAAAAACAATTCACACATCTCCTATTACTCATATCAGATTTCTTGATACATTTAAATTCATGGCAAGTCCATTGGTTAACTTGGTTCAAAATCTAAAAGAGTTTCCATGTCTTTCAGAGTATTTTTTAGATAAAGATTTTCTAACACAAAAGGGAATTTACCCCTATGACTATATGGACTCATTTGAGAGATTCAATGAAACACAACTTCCTTCAAAAGAAAATTTCTATAACAAATTAAATAATAGTCATATATCTGATAAAGATTATGTACACGCACAAAATGTTTGGGAAAAATATAACATCAAGAATCTTGGCGAGTATCACGATTTGTATCTCAAAACTGATGTGCTTTTATTGGCCGATGTATTTGAAGCCTTTAGATCTGTTTGTCGCACTGGATATGGATTGGATCCTGCTCACTACTACACAGCACCTGGATTGGCCTGGAGTGCGATGTTGAAAATGACAAAACAAGATTTGGATTTGATAACCGATGTTGATATGCTTTTGATGATTGAAAAGGCAAAAAGAGGTGGAATTTCACAAGTCTGCTCGAGTAGATACGCAAAAGCAAATAACAAATATCTTCCAAATTATGATCCAACGAAAGAGAGTTCTTACTTGATGTACTATGACGCGAACAACCTGTATGGCTGGGCAATGTCTCAGGCTCTTCCTTATGGAAAACTTAGATGGGTAAAGGAAAAAGACTACAAAAACGTTTTACAAGATGTATGTATCTCTACACAAAAAGAATTGGATGAAGAAAAAGTTGGTTATTATTTTGAAATTGATTTAAAATATCCAGAGGAACTCCATAACCTACACAAAGATCTCCCATTTGCTTGTGAGAAAGAAAGTCCAAAGAAAGAATGGTTGAGTGATTATCAACGATCGTTTGATATAGGTGAATCAACAGAAAAATTACTTACTACATTATATAACAAGAAAAATTATGTTCTACACCAAAGAAATTTGCGACAATATTTATCAAAAGGTCTAAGAGTAGAGAAGATCCATAGGGTTCTAAAGTTCAATCAAAGTCATTGGTTAAAGGGGTACATTGATTTTAATACACAAAGAAGAACAGAGTCAAAAACAGATTTTGAGAAAGACTTTTATAAATTGATGAATAATGCGGTCTTTGGTAAGACTATGGAGAATGTGAGGAAAAGACAAAATATCAGACTATCAACATCTTGGGAACAAGCATCAAAATTAATTAATAGACCGAGTTTTACTCGAGCTGAGGTCTTTACTGAGAACTTTTGTGCGATCCATTTGATTAAAGAGAGTATTGAAATGAACAAACCTATTTATATTGGAACAACAATTCTTGATTTATCAAAGTCATTAATGTATGATTACTTTTATAATAACTTGAGGAAGAAATATCAAAATGATGTTAATCTACTTTATATGGATACAGATAGTTTTATTTTGAAAATTAATACCAACGATGTTTATTCAGACATGAAAAGAGACATTAATATCTATGACACGAGTAATTACAGTCCAGAGAGTGAGTTGTTCTCTTCTAAAAATAAAAAGGTGATTGGAAAGTTCAAGGATGAATTAGGAGGAAATGTTATGAGTGAATTTGTGGGATTGAGGTCAAAGGCTTATGCTTATAAATACATTGTGAATAACGTTGAAAAGACTGATAAGAAGTTAAAAGGTGTAAAGAAAAATGTTATTAAAGAAACAATAAACTTTAAGGATTATTATAACTGTTTAACAACAAAGAAAGAAGAGTTTAGAAAGATTAATGGAATAAGAAGTTATAAACATCAATTATATTCAGAAGAGATAAATAAGAAAGCATTGGGGGCTTTTGATGATAAGAGGTTTATTTTAGAAAATGGATTTGATAGTCTCCCTTATGGTTATATAAGTATATAAGTGATAAGATATATATATAAGTGATAAGATATATATAAGTGATAAGATATACATAAGTGATAAGATATATATAAGTGATAAGATATATATAAGTGATAAGTTAAAAAGGGGGGGGGGGGGGGGGGTTGGGGATTTTAACGGGCTACCGCCGCCTTTTTTACTATTATATAAATGATAGAACCAAGTATCAACCAGACTAAAGAGTGGAGGTGTAATCAACCTTGGTATATAAATGGAAAACATAATGAATGTGAAAAATATCAAATAGGTATAATTGAAAAGGCAACTGGTAAAAAAGTTCACAAAACAAATAAGAGAATTAATTTAAATACCGGTGAATTGGGTAAAAAAGATGGAAATATTTTTGAGTGGACGGAAAACTTTGATGGTTGTCAGGAAAATATATACTTTAATTTAAAAATGGTATGTGGCACTGGAGGCGCTCAAATAAGAACATTGAGGGAGGTTTACCATTTTATCTTAGCTCAGTTAAAATATCTTAATAAAGAACCAAACTCAAACATATTTTTTGTTAATGTATTAGACGGTGAGGAGAGTTGTAGGAGAATTAAATTATTTCCCACACATAAACAAATATTTGTGGGGTCGATGTTTGAGTGGGTTATATTCACCAGATGATATTAAGAGTCAAAGGTTAAAAGGTCCATAAGGTCAGAAGGATCACAGGTGTTTAAGTGGTCTAATGAATAAGGATAACATGTCAAAAGGTTAGAAGGTTCGTAAAGAACAGGGTGAGAGAAATAGAGGTCTTTAGGGTCAATATGGAAGTGAATGGGTCAAAGATTAATCTGCCAGATGATATGTAGAAGAAGGATGATAGGTCTATAAGAGAAAACAAATATTTGTAGTGTTTGAGTGGTCTAATGAACAACATTAAGGATAGGTACTACAGACAAAAGGTTCATAAAGATGAGGGTGGGAGAAATAGAGGTGTTTATGATTTTTGAAAAAGACAAGGGGGTAAATGACATTAGATAGGGATTTCCCATGTTAAACGGAGGTGTCCCAGAAGCAACATTATTACACTACTACTAACACAAGTGCGAAAAGTGTTTTTTCCACACTAATACAAGTGCAAAAGTGGTTTTTCAACACTAACACAAGTGTAAAAAGTGGTTTTTCAACACTAACACAAGTGCAAAAAGTGGTTTTTCAACACTAACACAAGTGCGAAAAGTGGTTTTTCAACACTATCACAATTGCAAAAAGTGGTTTTTCAACACTATCACAATTGCAAAAAGTGGTTTTTCAACACTATCACAAGTGCAAAAAGTGGTTTTTCAACACTATCACAAGTGCAAAAAGTGGTTTTCCACACTAATACAAGTGCGAAAAGTGGTTTTTCAACACTAATACAAGTGCAAAAGTGGTTTCCTGCACCAACACAAGTGCAAAAAGTGTTTTTTCCACACTAATACAAGTGCAAAAGTGGTTTTTCAACACTAACACAAGTGCAAAAGTGGTTTTTCAACACTAACACAAGTGTGAAAACTGGTTTTTCAACACTAACACAAGTGCGAAAAGTGGTTTTTCCACACTAATACAAGGGCAAAAGTGGTTTCCTGCACCAACACAAGTGCGAAAAGTGGTTTTTCAACACTATCACAAGTGCAAAAAGTGATTTTTCCACACTAATACAAGTGCAAAAGTGGTTTCCTGCACCAACACAAGTGTGAAAAGTGGTTTTTCAACACTAACACAAGTGCGAAAAGTGGTTTTTCAACACTAACACAAGTGCGAAAAGTGGTTTTTCAACACTAACACAAGTGCGAAAAGTGGTTTTTCCACACTAATACAAGTGCAAAAGTGGTTTCCTGCACCAACACGAGTGCGAAAAGTGGTTTTTCAACACTAATACAAGTGCGAAAAGTGTTTTTTCAACACTATCACAAGTGCAAAAAGTGTTTTTTCCACACTAATACAAGTGCAAAAGTGGTTTTTCAACACTAAGAAAAGTGCGAAAAGTGGTTTTTCCACACTAATACAAGTGCAAAAATGGTTTCCTGCACCAACACAAGTGCGAAAAGTGGTTTTTCAACACTAACACAAGTGCGAAAAGTGGTTTTTCAACACTATCACAATTGAAAAAAGTGGTTTTTCAACACTATCACAAGTGCAAAAAGTGGTTTTTCAACACTATCACAAGTGCAAAAAGTGTTTTTTCCACACTAATACAAGTGCAAAAGTGGTTTCCTGCACCAACACAAGTGTGAAAAGTGGATTTTCAACACTAACACAAGTGCGAAAAGTGGGTTTTCAACACTAACACAAGTGCGAAAAGTGTTTTTTCCACACTAATACAAGTGCAAAAGTGGTTTTTCAACACTAACACAAGTGTGAAAAGTTGTTTTTCAACACTAACACAAGTGCAAAAAGTGGTTTTTCAACACTAACACAAGTGCGAAAAGTGGTTTTTCAACACTATCACAATTGCAAAAAGTGGTTTTTCAACACTATCACAATTGCAAAAAGTGGTTTTTCAACACTATCACAAGTGCAAAAAGTGGTTTTTCAACACTATCACAAGTGCAAAAAGTGGTTTTTCCACACTAATACAAGTGCGAAAAGTGGTTTTTCAACACTAATACAAGTGCAAAAGTGGTTTCCTGCACCAACACAAGTGCAAAAAGTGTTTTTTCCACACTAATACAAGTGCAAAAGTGGTTTTTCAACACTAACACAAGTGCAAAAGTGGTTTTTCAACACTAACACAAGTGTGAAAACTGGTTTTTCAACACTAACACAAGTGCGAAAAGTGGTTTTTCCACACTAATACAAGTGCAAAAGTGGTTTCCTGCACCAACACAAGTGCGAAAAGTGGTTTTTCAACACTATCACAAGTGCAAAAAGTGATTTTTCCACACTAATACAAGTGCAAAAGTGGTTTCCTGCACCAACACAAGTGTGAAAAGTGGTTTTTCAACACTAACACAAGTGCGAAAAGTGGTTTTTCAACACTAACACAAGTGCGAAAAGTGGTTTTTCAACACTAACACAAGTGCGAAAAGTGGTTTTTCCACACTAATACAAGTGCAAAAGTGGTTTCCTGCACCAACACGAGTGCGAAAAGTGGTTTTTCAACACTAATACAAGTGCGAAAAGTGTTTTTTCAACACTATCACAAGTGCAAAAAGTGTTTTTTCCACACTAATACAAGTGCAAAAGTGGTTTTTCAACACTAAGAAAAGTGCGAAAAGTGGTTTTTCAACACTAACACAAGTGCGAAAAGTGGTTTTTCAACACTAACACAATTGCGAAAAGTGGTTTTTCCACACTAATACAAGTGCAAAAATGGTTTCCTGCACCAACACAAGTGCGAAAAGTGGTTTTTCAACACTAACACAAGTGCGAAAAGTGGTTTTTCAACACTATCACAAGTGCAAAAAGTGGTTTTTCAACACTATCACAAGTGCAAAAAGTGTTTTTTCCACACTAATACAAGTGCAAAAGTGGTTTCCTGCACCAACACAAGTGCGAAAAGTGGTTTTTCAACACTAACACAAGTGCGAAAAGTGGTTTTTCAACACTAACACAAGTGCAAAAAGTGGTTTTTCAACACTAACACAAGTGCGAAAAGTGGTTTTTCAACACTAACACAGGTGCGAAAAGTGGTTTTTCCACACTAATACAAGTGCAAAAGTGGTTTCCTGCACCAACACAAGTGCGAAAAGTGGTTTTTCAACACTAACACAAGTGCAAAAAGTGGTTTTTCCACACTAATACAAGTGCAAAAGTGGTTTCCTGCACCAACACAAGTGCGAAAAGTGGTTTTTCAACACTAATACAAGTGCGAAAAGTGGTTTTTCAACACTATCACAAGTGCAAAAAGTGTTTTTTCCACACTAATACAAGTGCAAAAGTGGTTTTTCAACACTAACACAAGTGCGAAAAGTGGTTTTTCAACACTAACACAAGTGCGAAAAGTGGTTTTTCAACACTAACACAAGTGCGAAAAGTAGTTTTTCCACACTAATACAAGTGCAAAAGTGGTTTCCTGCACCAACACAAGTGCAAAAAGTGGTTTTTCAACACTAACACAAGTGCGAAAAGTGGTTTTTCAACACTATCACAAGTGCAAAAAGTGGTTTTTCAACACTATCACAAGTGCAAAAAGTGGTTTTTCAACACTATCACAAGTGCAAAAAGTGTTTTTTCCACACTAATACAAGTGAAAAAGTGGTTTCCTGCACCAACACAAGTGTGAAAAGTGGTTTTTCAACACTACCACAAGTGCGAAAAGTGGTTTTTCAACACTAACACAAGTGCGAAAAGTGGTTTTTCAACACTAACACAGGTGCGAAAAGTGGTTTTTCCACACTAATACAAGTGCAAAAGTGGTTTCCTGCACCACCACAAGTGCGAAAAGTGGTTTTTCCACACTAATACAAGTGCAAAAGTGGTTTTTCAACACTAACACAAGTGCGAAAAGTGGTTTTTCAACACTAACACAAGTGTGAAAAGTCGTCTTTCAACACTAACACAAGTGCGAAAAGTGGTTTTTCCACACTAATACAAGTGCAAAAGTGGTTTCCTGCACCAACACAAGTGCGAAAAGTGGTTTTTCAACACTAACACAAGTGCGAAAAGTGGTTTTTCAACACTATCACAAGTGCAAAAAGTGTTTTTTCCACACTAATACAAGTGCAAAAGTGGTTTCCTGCACCAACACAAGTGCGAAAAGTGGTTTTTCAACACTAACACAAGTGCGAAAAGTGGTTTTTCAACACTAACACAAGTGCGAAAAGTGGTTTTTCAACACTAACACAAGTGCGAAAAGTGGTTTTTCAACACTAACACAGGTGCGAAAAGTGGTTTTCCACACTAATACAAGTGCAAAAGTGGTTTCCTGCACCAACACAAGTGCGAAAAGTGGTTTTTCAACACTAACACAAGTGCGAAAAGTGGTTTTCCCACACTAATACAAGTGCAAAAGTGGTTTCCTGCACCAACACAAGTGCGAAAAGTGGTTTCCTGCACCAAAACAAGTGCGAAAAGTGGTTTTTCAACACTAATACAAGTGCGAAAAGTGGTTTTTCAACACTAATACAAGTGCGAAAAGTGGTTTTTCAACACTATCACAAGTGCAAAAAGTGTTTTTTCCACACTAATACAAGTGCAAAAGTGGTTTTTCAACACTAACACAAGTGTGAAAAGTGGTTTTTCAACACTAACACAAGTGCGAAAAGTGGTTTTTCAATACTAACACAAGTGCGAAAAGTGGTTTTTCCACACTAATACAAGTGCAAAAGTGGTTTCCTGCACCAACACAAGTGCGAAAAGTGGTTTTTCAACACTAACACAAGTGCGAAAAGTGGTTTTTCAACACTATCACAAGTGCAAAAAGTGTTTTTTCCACACTAATACAAGTGCAAAAGTGGATTTTCAACACTAACACAAGTGCGAAAAGTGGTTTTTCAACACTAACACAAGTGCGAAAAGTGGTTTTTCAACACTAACACAAGTGCGAAAAGTGGTTTTTCCACACTAATACAAGTGCAAAAGTGGTTTCCTGCACCAACACAAGTGCGAAAAGTGGTTTTTCAACACTAACACAAGTGCGAAAAGTGGTTTTTCAACACTAACACAAGTGCGAAAAGTGGTTTTTCCACACTAATACAAGTGCAAAAGTGGTTTCCTGCACCAACACAAGTGCGAAAAGTGGCTTTTCAACACTAACACAAGTGCGAAAAGTGGGTTTTCAACACTAACACAAGTGCGAAAAGTGTTTTTTCCACACTAATACAAGTGCAAAAGTGGTTTTTCAACACTAACACAAGTGCGAAAAGTGGTTTTTCAACACTAACACAAGTGCGAAAAGTGATTTTTCAACACTAACACAAGTGCGAAAAGTGGTTTTTCCACACTAATACAAGTGCAAAAGTGGTTTCCTGCACCAACACAATTGCGAAAAGTGGTTTTTCAACACTAACACAAGTGCGAAAAGTGGTTTTTCCACACTAATACAAGTGCAAAAGTGGTTTCCTGCACCAACACAAGTGCGAAAAGTGGTTTTTCAACACTAACACAAGTGCGAAAAGTGGTTTTTCAACACTATCACAAGTGCAAAAAGTGTTTTTTCCACACTAATACAAGTGAAAAAGTGGTTTCCTGCACCAACACAAGTGTGAAAAGTGGTTTTTCAACACTAACACAAGTGCGAAAAGTGGTTTTTCAACACTAACACAAGTGCGAAAAGTGGTTTTTCAACACTAACACAGGTGCGAAAAGTGGTTTTTCCACACTAATACAAGTGCAAAAGTGGTTTCCTGCACCAACACAAGTGCGAAAAGTGGTTTTTCAACACTAATACAAGTGCGAAAAGTGGTTTTTCAACACTATCACAAGTGCAAAAAGTGTTTTTTCCACACTAATACAAGTGCAAAAGTGGTTTTTCAACACTAACACAAGTGTGAAAAGTGGTTTTTCAACACTAACACAAGTGCAAAAATTGGTTTTTCAACACTAACACAAGTGCGAAAAGTGGTTTTTCAACACTATCACAATTGAAAAAAGTGGTTTTTCAACACTATCACAAGTGCAAAAAGTGGTTTTTCAACACTATCACAAGTGCAAAAAGTGTTTTTTCCACACTAATACAAGTGCAAAAGTGGTTTCCTGCACCAACACAAGTGTGAAAAGTGGATTTTCAACACTAACACAAGTGCGAAAAGTGGGTTTTCAACACTAACACAAGTGCGAAAAGTGTTTTTTCCACACTAATACAAGTGCAAAAGTGGTTTTTCAACACTAACACAAGTGTGAAAAGTGGTTTTTCAACACTAACACAAGTGCAAAAAGTGGTTTTTCAACACTAACACAAGTGCAAAAAGTGATTTTTCAACACTATCACAATTGCAAAAAGTGGTTTTTCAACACTATCACAATTGCAAAAAGTGGTTTTTCAACACTATCACAAGTGCAAAAAGTGGTTTTTCAACACTATCACAAGTGCAAAAAGTGGTTTTTCCACACTAATACAAGTGCGAAAAGTGGTTTTTCAACACTAATACAAGTGCAAAAGTGGTTTCCTGCACCAACACAAGTGCAAAAAGTGTTTTTTCCACACTAATACAAGTGCAAAAGTGGTTTTTCAACACTAACACAAGTGCAAAAGTGGTTTTTCAACACTAACACAAGTGTGAAAACTGGTTTTTCAACACTAACACAAGTGCGAAAAGTGGTTTTTCCACACTAATACAAGTGCAAAAGTGGTTTCCTGCACCAACACAAGTGCGAAAAGTGGTTTTTCAACACTATCACAAGTGCAAAAAGTGATTTTTCCACACTAATACAAGTGCAAAAGTGGTTTCCTGCACCAACACAAGTGTGAAAAGTGGTTTTTCAACACCAACACAAGTGCGAAAAGTGGTTTTTCAACACTAACACAAGTGCGAAAAGTGGTTTTTCAACACTAACACAAGTGCGAAAAGTGGTTTTTCCACACTAATACAAGTGCAAAAGTGGTTTCCTGCACCAACACGAGTGCGAAAAGTGGTTTTTCAACACTAATACAAGTGCGAAAAGTGTTTTTTCAACACGATCACAAGTGCAAAAAGTGTTTTTTCCACACTAATACAAGTGCATTCGTGGTTTTTCAACACTAATACAAGTGCAAAAATGGTTTCCTGCACCAACACAAGTGCGAAAAGTGGTTTTTCAACACTAACACAAGTGCGAAAAGTGGTTTTTCAACACTATCACAAGTGCAAAAAGTGGTTTTTCAACACTATCACAAGTGCAAAAAGTGTTTTTTCCACACTAATACAAGTGCAAAAGTGGTTTCCTGCACCAACACAAGTGCGAAAAGTGGTTTTTCAACACTAACACAAGTGCGAAAAGTGGTTTTTCAACACTAACACAAGTGCAAAAAGTGGTTTTTCAACACTAACACAAGTGCGAAAAGTGGTTTTTCAACACTAACACAGGTGCGAAAAGTGGTTTTTCCACACTAATACAAGTGCAAAAGTGGTTTCCTGCACCAACACAAGTGCGAAAAGTGGTTTTTCAACACTAACACAAGTGCAAAAAGTGGTTTTTCCACACTAATACAAGTGCAAAAGTGGTTTCCTGCACCAACACAAGTGCGAAAAGTGGTTTTTCAACACTAATACAAGTGCGAAAAGTGGTTTTTCAACACTATCAAGTGCAAAAAGTGTTTTTTCCACACTAATACAAGTGCAAAAGTGGTTTTTCAACACTAACACAAGTGCGAAAAGTGGTTTTTCAACACTAACACAAGTGCGAAAAGTCGTTTTTCAACACTAACACAAGTGCGAAAAGAGGTTTTTCCACACTAATACAAGTGCAAAAGTGGTTTCCTGCACCAACACAAGTGCGAAAAGTGGTTTTTCAACACTAACACAAGTGCGAAAAGTGGTTTTTCAACACTATCACAAGTGCAAAAAGTGGTTTTTCAACACTATCACAAGTGCAAAAAGTGTTTTTTCCACACTAATACAAGTGAAAAAGTGGTTTCCTGCACCAACACAAGTGTGAAAAGTGGTTTTTCAACACTAACACAAGTGCGAAAAGTGGTTTTTCAACACTAACACAAGTGCGAAAAGTGGTTTTTCAACACTAACACAGGTGCGAAAAGTGGTTTTTCCACACTAATACAAGTGCAAAAGTGGTTTCCTGCACCAACACAAGTGCGAAAAGTGGTTTTTCCACACTAATACAAGTGCAAAAGTGGTTTTTCAACACTAACACAAGTGCGAAAAGTGGTTTTTCAACACTAACACAAGTGTGAAAAGTCGTCTTTCAACACTAACACAAGTGCGAAAAGTGGTTTTTCCACACTAATACAAGTGCAAAAGTGGTTTCCTGCACCAACACAAGTGCGAAAAGTGGTTTTTCAACACTAACACAAGTGCGAAAAGTGGTTTTTCAACACTATCACAAGTGCAAAAAGTGTTTTTTCCACACTAATACAAGTGCAAAAGTGGTTTCCTGCACCAACACAAGTGCGAAAAGTGGTTTTTCAACACTAACACAAGTGCGAAAAGTGGTTTTTCAACACTAACACAAGTGCGAAAAGTGGTTTTTCAACACTAACACAAGTGCGAAAAGTGGTTTTTCAACACTAACACAGGTGCGAAAAGTGGTTTTCCACACTAATACAAGTGCAAAAGTGGTTTCCTGCACCAACACAAGTGCGAAAAGTGGTTTTTCAACACTAACACAAGTGCGAAAAGTGGTTTTCCCACACTAATACAAGTGCAAAAGTGGTTTCCTGCACCAACACAAGTGCGAAAAGTGGTTTCCTGCACCAAAACAAGTGCGAAAAGTGGTTTTTCAACACTAATACAAGTGCGAAAAGTGGTTTTTCAACACTAATACAAGTGCGAAAAGTGGTTTTTCAACACTATCACAAGTGCAAAAAGTGTTTTTTCCACACTAATACAAGTGCAAAAGTGGTTTTTCAACACTAACACAAGTGTGAAAAGTGGTTTTTCAACACTAACACAAGTGCGAAAAGTGGTTTTTCAATACTAACACAAGTGCGAAAAGTGGTTTTTCAACACTAACACAAGTGCGAAAAGTGGTTTTTCCACACTAATACAAGTGCAAAAGTGGTTTCCTGCACCAACACAAGTGCGAAAACTGGTTTTTCAACACTAACACAAGTGCAAAAAGTGGTTTTTCAACACTAACACAAGTGCGAAAAGTGGTTTTTCCACACTAATACAAGTGCAAAAGTGGTTTCCTGCACCAACACAAGTGCGAAAAGTGGCTTTTCAACACTAACACAAGTGCGAAAAGTGGGTTTTCAACACTAACACAAGTGCGAAAAGTGTTTTTTCCACACTAATACAAGTGCAAAAGTGGTTTTTCAACACTAACACAAGTGCGAAAAGTGGTTTTTCAACACTAACACAAGTGCGAAAAGTGGTTTTTCAACACTAACACAAGTGCGAAAAGTGGTTTTTCCACACTAATACAAGTGCAAAAGTGGTTTCCAGCACCAACACAATTGCGAAAAGTGGTTTTTCAACACTAACACAAGTGCGAAAAGTGGTTTTTCAACACTATCACAAGTGCAAAAAGTGTTTTTTCCACACTAATACAAGTGAAAAAGTGGTTTCCTGCACCAACACAAGTGTGAAAAGTGGTTTTTCAACACTAACACAAGTGCGAAAAGTGGTTTTTCAACACTAACACAAGTGCGAAAAGTGGTTTTTCAACACTAACACAGGTGCGAAAAGTGGTTTTTCCACACTAATACAAGTCCAAAAGTGGTTTCCTGCACCAACACAAGTGCGAAAAGTGGTTTTTCAACACTAATACAAGTGCGAAAAGTGGTTTTTCAACACTATCACAAGTGCAAAAAGTGTTTTTTCCACACTAATACAAGTGCAAAAGTGGTTTTTCAACACTAACACAAGTGTGAAAAGTGGTTTTTCAACACTAACACAAGTGCAAAAAGTGGTTTTTCAACACTAACACAAGTGCGAAAAGTGGTTTTTCAACACTATCACAATTGAAAAAAGTGGTTTTTCAACACTATCACAAGTGCAAAAAGTGGTTTTTCAACACTATCACAAGTGCAAAAAGTGTTTTTTCCACACTAATACAAGTGCAAAAGTGGTTTCCTGCACCAACACAAGTGTGAAAAGTGGATTTTCAACACTAACACAAGTGCGAAAAGTGGGTTTTCAACACTAACACAAGTGCGAAAAGTGTTTTTTCCACACTAATACAAGTGCAAAAGTGGTTTTTCAACACTAACACAAGTGTGAAAAGTGGTTTTTCAACACTAACACAAGTGCAAAAAGTGGTTTTTCAACACTAACACAAGTGCGAAAAGTGGTTTTTCAACACTATCACAATTGCAAAAAGTGGTTTTCAACACTATCACAATTGCAAAAAGTGGTTTTTCAACACTATCACAAGTGCAAAAAGTGGTTTTTCAACACTATCACAAGTGCAAAAAGTGGTTTTTCCACACTAATACAAGTGCGAAAAGTGGTTTTTCAACACTAATACAAGTGCAAAAGTGGTTTCCTGCACCAACACAAGTGCAAAAAGTGTTTTTTCCACACTAATACAAGTGCAAAAGTGGTTTTTCAACACTAACACAAGTGCAAAAGTGGTTTTTCAACACTAACACAAGTGTGAAAACTGGTTTTTCAACACTAACACAAGTGCGAAAAGTGGTTTTTCCACACTAACACAAGTGCAAAAGTGGTTTCCTGCACCAACACAAGTGCGAAAAGTGGTTTTTCAACACTATCACAAGTGCAAAAAGTGATTTTTCCACACTAATACAAGTGCAAAAGTGGTTTCCTGCACCAACACAAGTGTGAAAAGTGGTTTTTCAACACTAACACGAGTGCGAAAAGTGGTTTTTCAACACTAACACAAGTGCGAAAAGTGGTTTTTCAACACTAACACAAGTGCGAAAAGTGGTTTTTCCACACTAATACAAGTGCAAAAGTGGTTTCCTGCACCAACACGAGTGCGAAAAGTGGTTTATCAACACTAATACAAGTGCGAAAAGTGTTTTTTCAACACTATCACAAGTGCAAAAAGTGTTTTTTCCACACTAATACAAGTGCAAAAGTGGTTTTTCAACACTAAGAAAAGTGCGAAAAGTGGTTTTTCAACACTAACACAAGTGCGAAAAGTGGTTTTTCAACACTAACACAATTGGGAAAAGTGGTTTTTCCACACTAATACAAGTGCAAAAATGGTTTCCTGCACCAACACAAGTGCGAAAAGTGGTTTTTCAACACTAACACAAGTGCGAAAAGTGGTTTTTCAACACTATCACAAGTGCAAAAAGTGGTTTTTCAACACTATCAAGTGCAAAAAGTGGTTTTTCCACACTAATACAAGTGCAAAAGTGGTTTCCTGCACCAACACAAGTGCGAAAAGTGGTTTTTCAACACTAACACAAGTGCGAAAAGTGGTTTTTCAACACTAACACAAGTGCAAAAAGTGGTTTTTCAACACTAACACAAGTGCGAAAAGTGGTTTTTCAACACTAACACAGGTGCGAAAAGTGGTTTTTCCACACTAATACAAGTGCAAAAGTGGTTTCCTGCACCAACACAAGTGCGAAAAGTGGTTTTTCAACACTAACACAAGTGCAAAAAGTGGTTTTTCCACACTAATACAAGTGCAAAAGTGGTTTCCTGCACCAACACAAGTGCGAAAAGTGGTTTTTCAACACTAATACAAGTGCGAAAAGTGGTTTTTCAACACTATCACAAGTGCAAAAAGTGTTTTTTCCACACTAATACAAGTGCAAAAGTGGTTTTTCAACACTAACACAAGTGCGAAAAGTGGTTTTTCAACACTAACACAAGTGCGAAAAGTGGTTTTTCAACACTAACACAAGTGCGAAAAGTAGTTTTTCCACACTAATACAAGTGCAAAAGTGGTTTCCTGCACCAACACAAGTGCAAAAAGTGGTTTTTCAACACTAACACAAGTGCGAAAAGTGGTTTTTCAACACTATCACAAGTGCAAAAAGTGGTTTTTCAACACTATCACAAGTGCAAAAAGTGGTTTTTCAACACTATCACAAGTGCAAAAAGTGTTTTTTCCACACTAATACAAGTGAAAAAGTGGTTTCCTGCACCAACACAAGTGTGAAAAGTGGTTTTTCAACACTACCACAAGTGCGAAAAGTGGTTTTTCAACACTAACACAAGTGCGAAAAGTGGTTTTTCAACACTAACAGAGGTGCGAAAAGTGGTTCTTCCACACTAATACAAGTGCAAAAGTGGTTTCCTGCACCACCACAAGTGCAAAAAGTGGTTTTTCCACACTAATACAAGTGCAAAAGTGGTTTTTCAACACTAACACAAGTGCGAAAAGTGGTTTTTCAACACTAACACAAGTGTGAAAAGTCGTCTTTCAACACTAACACAAGTGCGAAAAGTGGTTTTTCCACACTAATACAAGTGCAAAAGTGGTTCCCTGCACCAACACAAGTGCGAAAAGTGGTTTTTCAACACTAACACAAGTGCGAAAAGTGGTTTTTCAACACTAACACAAGTGCAAAAAGTGGTTTTTCAACACTAACACAAGTGCGAAAAGTGGTTTTTCAACACTAACACAGGTGCGAAAAGTGGTTTTTCCACACTAATACAAGTGCGAAAAGTGGTTTTTCAACACTAACACAAGTGCGAAAAGTGGTTTTTCAACACTAACACAGGTGCGAAAAGTGGTTTTCCACACTAATACAAGTGCAAAAGTGGTTTCCTGCACCAACACAAGTGCGAAAAGTGGTTTTTCAACACTAACACAAGTGCGAAAAGTGGTTTTCCCACACTAATACAAGTGCAAAAGTGGTTTCCTGCACCAACACAAGTGCGAAAAGTGGTTTCCTGCACCAAAACAAGTGCGAAAAGTGGTTTTTCAACACTAATACAAGTGCGAAAAGTGGTTTTTCAACACTAATACAAGTGCGAAAAGTGGTTTTTCAACACTATCACAAGTGCAAAAAGTGTTTTTTCCACACTAATACAAGTGCAAAAGTGGTTTTTCAACACTAACACAAGTGTGAAAAGTGGTTTTTCAACACTAACACAAGTGCGAAAAGTGGTTTTTCAATAATAACACAAGTGCGAAAAGTGGTTTTTCCACACTAATACAAGTGCAAAAGTGGTTTCCTGCACCAACACAAGTGCGAAAAGTGGTTTTTCAACACTAACACAAGTGCGAAAAGTGGTTTTTCAACACTATCACAAGTGCAAAAAGTGTTTTTTCCACACTAATACAAGTGCAAAAGTGGATTTTCAACACTAACACAAGTGCGAAAAGTGGTTTTTCAACACTAACACAAGTGCGAAAAGTGGTTTTTCAACACTAACACAAGTGCGAAAAGTGGTTTTTCCACACTAATACAAGTGCAAAAGTGGTTTCCTGCACCAACACAATTGCGAAAAGTGGTTTTTCAACACTAACACAAGTGCGAAAAGTGGTTTTTCAACACTATCACAAGTGCAAAAAGTGTTTTTTCCACACTAATACAAGTGAAAAAGTGGTTTCCTGCACCAACACAAGTGTGAAAAGTGGTTTTTCAACACTAACACAAGTGCGAAAAGTGGTTTTTCAACACTAACACAAGTGCGAAAAGTGGTTTTTCAACACTAACACAGGTGCGAAAAGTGGTTTTTCCACACTAATACAAGTGCAAAAGTGGTTTCCTGCACCAACACAAGTGCGAAAAGTGGTTTTTCAACACTAATACAAGTGCGAAAAGTGGTTTTTCAACACTATCACAAGTGCAAAAAGTGTTTTTTCCACACTAATACAAGTGCAAAAGTGGTTTTTCAACACTAACACAAGTGTGAAAAGTGGTTTTTCAACACTAACACAAGTGCAAAAAGTGGTTTTTCAACACTAACACAAGTGCGAAAAGTGGTTTTTCAACACTAACACAAGTGCGAAAAGTGGTTTTTCAACACTATCACAATTGAAAAAAGTGGTTTTTCAACACTATCACAAGTGCAAAAAGTGGTTTTTCAACACTATCACAAGTGCAAAAAGTGTTTTTTCCACACTAATACAAGTGCAAAAGTGGTTTCCTGCACCAACACAAGTGTGAAAAGTGGATTTTCAACACTAACACAAGTGCGAAAAGTGGGTTTTCAACACTAACACAAGTGCGAAAAGTGTTTTTTCCACACTAATACAAGTGCAAAAGTGGTTTTTCAACACTAACACAAGTGTGAAAAGTGGTTTTTCAACACTAACACAAGTGCAAAAAGTGGTTTTTCAACACTAACACAAGTGCGAAAAGTGGTTTTTCAACACTATCACAATTGCAAAAAGTGGTTTTCAACACTATCACAATTGCAAAAAGTGGTTTTTCAACACTATCACAAGTGCAAAAAGTGGTTTTTCAACACTATCACAAGTGCAAAAAGTGGTTTTTCCACACTAATACAAGTGCGAAAAGTGGTTTTTCAACACTAATACAAGTGCAAAAGTGGTTTCCTGCACCAACACAAGTGCAAAAAGTGTTTTTTCCACACTAATACAAGTGCAAAAGTGGTTTTTCAACACTAACACAAGTGCAAAAGTGGTTTTTCAACACTAACACAAGTGTGAAAACTGGTTTTTCAACACTAACACAAGTGCGAAAAGTGGTTTTTCCACACTAACACAAGTGCAAAAGTGGTTTCCTGCACCAACACAAGTGCGAAAAGTGGTTTTTCAACACTATCACAAGTGCAAAAAGTGATTTTTCCACACTAATACAAGTGCAAAAGTGGTTTCCTGCACCAACACAAGTGTGAAAAGTGGTTTTTCAACACTAACACAAGTGCGAAAAGTGGTTTTTCAACACTAACACAAGTGCGAAAAGTGGTTTTTCAACACTAACACAAGTGCGAAAAGTGGTTTTTCCACACTAATACAAGTGCAAAAGTGGTTTCCTGCACCAACACGAGTGCGAAAAGTGGTTTATCAACACTAATACAAGTGCGAAAAGTGTTTTTTCAACACTATCACAAGTGCAAAAAGTGTTTTTTCCACACTAATACAAGTGCAAAAGTGGTTTTTCAACACTAAGAAAAGTGCGAAAAGTGGTTTTTCAACACTAACACAAGTGCGAAAAGTGGTTTTTCAACACTAACACAATTGGGAAAAGTGGTTTTTCCACACTAATACAAGTGCAAAAATGGTTTCCTGCACCAACACAAGTGCGAAAAGTGGTTTTTCAACACTAACACAAGTGCGAAAAGTGGTTTTTCAACACTATCACAAGTGCAAAAAGTGGTTTTTCAACACTATCAAGTGCAAAAAGTGGTTTTTCCACACTAATACAAGTGCAAAAGTGGTTTCCTGCACCAACACAAGTGCGAAAAGTGGTTTTTCAACACTAACACAAGTGCGAAAAGTGGTTTTTCAACACTAACACAAGTGCAAAAAGTGGTTTTTCAACACTAACACAAGTGCGAAAAGTGGTTTTTCAACACTAACACAGGTGCGAAAAGTGGTTTTTCCACACTAATACAAGTGCAAAAGTGGTTTCCTGCACCAACACAAGTGCGAAAAGTGGTTTTTCAACACTAACACAAGTGCAAAAAGTGGTTTTTCCACACTAATACAAGTGCAAAAGTGGTTTCCTGCACCAACACAAGTGCGAAAAGTGGTTTTTCAACACTAATACAAGTGCGAAAAGTGGTTTTTCAACACTATCACAAGTGCAAAAAGTGTTTTTTCCACACTAATACAAGTGCAAAAGTGGTTTTTCAACACTAACACAAGTGCGAAAAGTGGTTTTTCAACACTAACACAAGTGCGAAAAGTGGTTTTTCAACACTAACACAAGTGCGAAAAGTAGTTTTTCCACACTAATACAAGTGCAAAAGTGGTTTCCTGCACCAACACAAGTGCAAAAAGTGGTTTTTCAACACTAACACAAGTGCGAAAAGTGGTTTTTCAACACTATCACAAGTGCAAAAAGTGTTTTTTCCACACTAATACAAGTGAAAAAGTGGTTTCCTGCACCAACACAAGTGTGAAAAGTGGTTTTTCAACACTACCACAAGTGCGAAAAGTGGTTTTTCAACACTAACACAAGTGCGAAAAGTGGTTTTTCAACACTAACAGAGGTGCGAAAAGTGGTTCTTCCACACTAATACAAGTGCAAAAGTGGTTTCCTGCACCACCACAAGTGCAAAAAGTGGTTTTTCCACACTAATACAAGTGCAAAAGTGGTTTTTCAACACTAACACAAGTGCGAAAAGTGGTTTTTCAACACTAACACAAGTGTGAAAAGTCGTCTTTCAACACTAACACAAGTGCGAAAAGTGGTTTTTCCACACTAATACAAGTGCAAAAGTGGTTCCCTGCACCAACACAAGTGCGAAAAGTGGTTTTTCAACACTAACACAAGTGCGAAAAGTGGTTTTTCAACACTAACACAAGTGCAAAAAGTGGTTTTTCAACACTAACACAAGTGCGAAAAGTGGTTTTTCAACACTAACACAGGTGCGAAAAGTGGTTTTTCCACACTAATACAAGTGCGAAAAGTGGTTTTTCAACACTAACACAAGTGCGAAAAGTGGTTTTTCAACACTAACACAGGTGCGAAAAGTGGTTTTCCACACTAATACAAGTGCAAAAGTGGTTTCCTGCACCAACACAAGTGCGAAAAGTGGTTTTTCAACACTAACACAAGTGCGAAAAGTGGTTTTCCCACACTAATACAAGTGCAAAAGTGGTTTCCTGCACCAACACAAGTGCGAAAAGTGGTTTCCTGCACCAAAACAAGTGCGAAAAGTGGTTTTTCAACACTAATACAAGTGCGAAAAGTGGTTTTTCAACACTAATACAAGTGCGAAAAGTGGTTTTTCAACACTATCACAAGTGCAAAAAGTGTTTTTTCCACACTAATACAAGTGCAAAAGTGGTTTTTCAACACTAACACAAGTGTGAAAAGTGGTTTTTCAACACTAACACAAGTGCGAAAAGTGGTTTTTCAATACTAACACAAGTGCGAAAAGTGGTTTTTCCACACTAATACAAGTGCAAAAGTGGTTTCCTGCACCAACACAAGTGCGAAAAGTGGTTTTTCAACACTAACACAAGTGCGAAAAGTGGTTTTTCAACACTATCACAAGTGCAAAAAGTGTTTTTTCCACACTAATACAAGTGCAAAAGTGGATTTTCAACACTAACACAAGTGCGAAAAGTGGTTTTTCAACACTAACACAAGTGCGAAAAGTGGTTTTTCAACACTAACACAAGTGCGAAAAGTGGTTTTTCCACACTAATACAAGTGCAAAAGTGGTTTCCTGCACCAACACAATTGCGAAAAGTGGTTTTTCAACACTAACACAAGTGCGAAAAGTGGTTTTTCAACACTATCACAAGTGCAAAAAGTGTTTTTTCCACACTAATACAAGTGAAAAAGTGGTTTCCTGCACCAACACAAGTGTGAAAAGTGGTTTTTCAACACTAACACAAGTGCGAAAAGTGGTTTTTCAACACTAACACAAGTGCGAAAAGTGGTTTTTCAACACTAACACAGGTGCGAAAAGTGGTTTTTCCACACTAATACAAGTGCAAAAGTGGTTTCCTGCACCAACACAAGTGCGAAAAGTGGTTTTTCAACACTAATACAAGTGCGAAAAGTGGTTTTTCAACACTATCACAAGTGCAAAAAGTGTTTTTTCCACGATAATACAAGTGCAAAAGTGGTTTTTCAACACTAACACAAGTGTGAAAAGTGGTTTTTCAACACTAACACAAGTGCAAAAAGTGGTTTTTCAACACTAACACAAGTGCGAAAAGTGGTTTTTCAACACTATCACAATTGAAAAAAGTGGTTTTTCAACACTATCACAAGTGCAAAAAGTGGTTTTTCAACACTATCACAAGTGCAAAAAGTGTTTTTTCCACACTAATACAAGTGCAAAAGTGGTTTCCTGCACCAACACAAGTGTGAAAAGTGGATTTTCAACACTAACACAAGTGCGAAAAGTGGGTTTTCAACACTAACACAAGTGCGAAAAGTGTTTTTTCCACACTAATACAAGTGCAAAAGTGGTTTTTCAACACTAACACAAGTGTGAAAAGTGGTTTTTCAACACTAACACAAGTGCAAAAAGTGGTTTTTCAACACTAACACAAGTGCGAAAAGTGGTTTTTCAACACTATCACAATTGCAAAAAGTGGTTTTTCAACACTATCACAATTGCAAAAAGTGGTTTTTCAACACTATCACAAGTGCAAAAAGTGGTTTTTCAACACTATCACAAGTGCAAAAAGTGGTTTTTCCACACTAATACAAGTGTGAAAAGTGGTTTTTCAACACTAATACAAGTGCAAAAGTGGTTTCCTGCACCAACACAAGTGCAAAAAGTGTTTTTTCCACACTAATACAAGTGCAAAAGTGGTTTTTCAACACTAACACAAGTGCAAAAGTGGTTTTTCAACACTAACACAAGTGTGAAAACTGGTTTTTCAACACTAACACAAGTGCGAAAAGTGGTTTTTCCACACTAATACAAGTGCAAAAGTGGTTTCCTGCACCAACACAAGTGCGAAAAGTGGTTTTTCAACACTATCACAAGTGCAAAAAGTGATTTTTCCACACTAATACAAGTGCAAAAGTGGTTTCCTGCACCAACACAAGTGTGAAAAGTGGTTTTTCAACACTAACACAAGTGCGAAAAGTGGTTTTTCAACACTAACACAAGTGCGAAAAGTGGTTTTTCAACACTAACACAAGTGCGAAAAGTGGTTTTTCCACACTAATACAAGTGCAAAAGTGGTTTCCTGCACCAACACGAGTGCGAAAAGTGGTTTATCAACACTAATACAAGTGCGAAAAGTGTTTTTTCAACACTATCACAAGTGCAAAAAGTGTTTTTTCCACACTAATACAAGTGCAAAAGTGGTTTTTCAACACTAAGAAAAGTGCGAAAAGTGGTTTTTCAACACTAACACAAGTGCGAAAAGTGGTTTTTCAACACTAACACAATTGGGAAAAGTGGTTTTTCCACACTAATACAAGTGCAAAAATGGTTTCCTGCACCAACACAAGTGCGAAAAGTGGTTTTTCAACACTAACACAAGTGCGAAAAGTGGTTTTTCAACACTATCACAAGTGCAAAAAGTGGTTTTTCAACACTATCAAGTGCAAAAAGTGTTTTTTCCACACTAATACAAGTGCAAAAGTGGTTTCCTGCACCAACACAAGTGCGAAAAGTGGTTTTTCAACACTAACACAAGTGCGAAAAGTGGTTTTTCAACACTAACACAAGTGCAAAAAGTGGTTTTTCAACACTAACACAAGTGCGAAAAGTGGTTTTTCAACACTAACACAGGTGCGAAAAGTGGTTTTTCCACACTAATACAAGTGCAAAAGTGGTTTCCTGCACCAACACAAGTGCGAAAAGTGGTTTTTCAACACTAACACAAGTGCAAAAAGTGGTTTTTCCACACTAATACAAGTGCAAAAGTGGTTTCCTGCACCAACACAAGTGCGAAAAGTGGTTTTTCAACACTAATACAGGTGCGAAAAGTGGTTTTTCAACACTATCACAAGTGCAAAAAGTGTTTTTTCCACACTAATACAAGTGCAAAAGTGGTTTTTCAACACTAACACAAGTGCGAAAAGTGGTTTTTCAACACTAACACAAGTGCGAAAAGTGGTTTTTCAACACTAACACAAGTGCGAAAAGTAGTTTTTCCACACTAATACAAGTGCAAAAGTGGTTTCCTGCACCAACACAAGTGCAAAAAGTGGTTTTTCAACACTAACACAAGTGCGAAAAGTGGTTTTTCAACACTATCACAAGTGCAAAAAGTGGTTTTTCAACACTATCACAAGTGCAAAAAGTGGTTTTTCAACACTATCACAAGTGCAAAAAGTGTTTTTTCCACACTAATACAAGTGAAAAAGTGGTTTCCTGCACCAACACAAGTGTGAAAAGTGGTTTTTCAACACTACCACAAGTGCAAAAAGTGGTTTTTCAACACTAACACAAGTGCGAAAAGTGGTTTTTCAACACTAACAGAGGTGCGAAAAGTGGTTTTTCCACACTAATACAAGTGCAAAAGTGGTTTCCTGCACCACCACAAGTGCGAAAAGTGGTTTTTCCACACTAATACAAGTGCAAAAGTGGTTTTTCAACACTAACACAAGTGCGAAAAGTGGTTTTTCAACACTAACACAAGTGTGAAAAGTCGTCTTTCAACACTAACACAAGTGCGAAAAGTGGTTTTTCCACACTAATGCAAGTGCAAAAGTGGTTCCCTGCACCAACACAAGTGCGAAAAGTGGTTTTTCAACACTAACACAAGTGCGAAAAGTGGTTTTTCAACACTATCACAAGTGCAAAAAGTGTTTTTTCCACACTAATACAAGTGCAAAAGTGGTTTCCTGCACCAACACAAGTGCGAAAAGTGGTTTTTCAACACTAACACAAGTGCGAAAAGTGGTTTTTCAACACTAACACAAGTGCGAAAAGTGGTTTTTCAACACTAACACAAGTGCGAAAAGTGGTTTTTCAACACTAACACAGGTGCGAAAAGTGGTTTTCCACACTAATACAAGTGCAAAAGTGGTTTCCTGCACCAACACAAGTGCGAAAAGTGGTTTTTCAACACTAACACAAGTGCGAAAAGTGGTTTTCCCACACTAATACAAGTGCAAAAGTGGTTTCCTGCACCAACACAAGTGCGAAAAGTGGTTTCCTGCACCAAAACAAGTGCGAAAAGTGGTTTTTCAACACTAATACAAGTGCGAAAAGTGGTTTTTCAACACTAATACAAGTGCGAAAAGTGGTTTTTCAACACTATCACAAGTGCAAAAAGTGTTTTTTCCACACTAGTACAAGTGCAAAAGTGGTTTTTCAACACTAACACAAGTGTGAAAAGTGGTTTTTCAACACTAACACAAGTGCGAAAAGTGGTTTTTCAATACTAACACAAGTGCGAAAAGTGGTTTTTCAACACTATCACAAGTGCAAAAAGTGTTTTTTCCACACTAATACAAGTGCAAAAGTGGATTTTCAACACTAACACAAGTGCGAAAAGTGGTTTTTCAACACTAACACAAGTGCGAAAAGTGGTTTTTCAACACTAACACAAGTGCGAAAAGTGGTTTTTCCACACTAATACAAGTGCAAAAGTGGTTTCCTGCACCAACACAAGTGCGAAAAGTGGTTTTTCAACACTAACACAAGTGCGAAAAGTGGTTTTTCAACACTATCACAAGTGCAAAAAGTGGTTTTTCAACACTATCACAAGTGCAAAAAGTGGTTTTTCCATACTAATACAAGTGCAAAAGTGGTTTCCTGCACCAACACAAGTGCGAAAAGTGGATTTTCAACACTAACACAGGTGCGAAAAGTGGTTTTTCCACACTAATACAAGTGCAAAAGTGGTTTCCTGCACCAACACAAGTGCGAAAAGTGGTTTTTCAACACTAACACAAGTGCAAAAAGTGGTTTTTCCACACTAATACAAGTGCAAAAGTGGTTTCCTGCACCAACACAAGTGCGAAAAGTGGTTTTTCAACACTAATACAAGTGCGAAAAGTGGTTTTTCAACACTATCACAAGTGCAAAAAGTGTTTTTTCCACACTAATACAAGTGCAAAAGTGGTTTTTCAACACTAACACAAGTGCGAAAAGTGGTTTTTCAACACTAACACAAGTGCGAAAAGTGGTTTTTCAACACTAACACAAGTGCGAAAAGTAGTTTTTCCACACTAATACAAGTGCAAAAGTGGTTTCCTGCACCAACACAAGTGCAAAAAGTGGTTTTTCAACACTAACACAAGTGCGAAAAGTGGTTTTTCAACACTATCACAAGTGCAAAAAGTGTTTTTTCCACACTAATACAAGTGAAAAAGTGGTTTCCTGCACCAACACAAGTGTGAAAAGTGGTTTTTCAACACTACCACAAGTGCGAAAAGTGGTTTTTCAACACTAACACAAGTGCGAAAAGTGGTTTTTCAACACTAACAGAGGTGCGAAAAGTGGTTCTTCCACACTAATACAAGTGCAAAAGTGGTTTCCTGCACCACCACAAGTGCAAAAAGTGGTTTTTCCACACTAATACAAGTGCAAAAGTGGTTTTTCAACACTAACACAAGTGCGAAAAGTGGTTTTTCAACACTAACACAAGTGTGAAAAGTCGTCTTTCAACACTAACACAAGTGCGAAAAGTGGTTTTTCCACACTAATACAAGTGCAAAAGTGGTTCCCTGCACCAACACAAGTGCGAAAAGTGGTTTTTCAACACTAACACAAGTGCGAAAAGTGGTTTTTCAACACTAACACAAGTGCAAAAAGTGGTTTTTCAACACTAACACAAGTGCGAAAAGTGGTTTTTCAACACTAACACAGGTGCGAAAAGTGGTTTTTCCACACTAATACAAGTGCGAAAAGTGGTTTTTCAACACTAACACAAGTGCGAAAAGTGGTTTTTCAACACTAACACAGGTGCGAAAAGTGGTTTTCCACACTAATACAAGTGCAAAAGTGGTTTCCTGCACCAACACAAGTGCGAAAAGTGGTTTTTCAACACTAACACAAGTGCGAAAAGTGGTTTTCCCACACTAATACAAGTGCAAAAGTGGTTTCCTGCACCAACACAAGTGCGAAAAGTGGTTTCCTGCACCAAAACAAGTGCGAAAAGTGGTTTTTCAACACTAATACAAGTGCGAAAAGTGGTTTTTCAACACTAATACAAGTGCGAAAAGTGGTTTTTCAACACTATCACAAGTGCAAAAAGTGTTTTTTCCACACTAATACAAGTGCAAAAGTGGTTTTTCAACACTAACACAAGTGTGAAAAGTGGTTTTTCAACACTAACACAAGTGCGAAAAGTGGTTTTTCAATACTAACACAAGTGCGAAAAGTGGTTTTTCCACACTAATACAAGTGCAAAAGTGGTTTCCTGCACCAACACAAGTGCGAAAAGTGGTTTTTCAACACTAACACAAGTGCGAAAAGTGGTTTTTCAACACTATCACAAGTGCAAAAAGTGTTTTTTCCACACTAATACAAGTGCAAAAGTGGATTTTCAACACTAACACAAGTGCGAAAAGTGGTTTTTCAACACTAACACAAGTGCGAAAAGTGGTTTTTCAACACTAACACAAGTGCGAAAAGTGGTTTTTCCACACTAATACAAGTGCAAAAGTGGTTTCCTGCACCAACACAATTGCGAAAAGTGGTTTTTCAACACTAACACAAGTGCGAAAAGTGGTTTTTCAACACTATCACAAGTGCAAAAAGTGTTTTTTCCACACTAATACAAGTGAAAAAGTGGTTTCCTGCACCAACACAAGTGTGAAAAGTGGTTTTTCAACACTAACACAAGTGCGAAAAGTGGTTTTTCAACACTAACACAAGTGCGAAAAGTGGTTTTTCAACACTAACACAGGTGCGAAAAGTGGTTTTTCCACACTAATACAAGTGCAAAAGTGGTTTCCTGCACCAACACAAGTGCGAAAAGTGGTTTTTCAACACTAATACAAGTGCGAAAAGTGGTTTTTCAACACTATCACAAGTGCAAAAAGTGTTTTTTCCACGATAATACAAGTGCAAAAGTGGTTTTTCAACACTAACACAAGTGTGAAAAGTGGTTTTTCAACACTAACACAAGTGCAAAAAGTGGTTTTTCAACACTAACACAAGTGCGAAAAGTGGTTTTTCAACACTATCACAATTGAAAAAAGTGGTTTTTCAACACTATCACAAGTGCAAAAAGTGGTTTTTCAACACTATCACAAGTGCAAAAAGTGTTTTTTCCACACTAATACAAGTGCAAAAGTGGTTTCCTGCACCAACACAAGTGTGAAAAGTGGATTTTCAACACTAACACAAGTGCGAAAAGTGGGTTTTCAACACTAACACAAGTGCGAAAAGTGTTTTTTCCACACTAATACAAGTGCAAAAGTGGTTTTTCAACACTAACACAAGTGTGAAAAGTGGTTTTTCAACACTAACACAAGTGCAAAAAGTGGTTTTTCAACACTAACACAAGTGCGAAAAGTGGTTTTTCAACACTATCACAATTGCAAAAAGTGGTTTTTCAACACTATCACAATTGCAAAAAGTGGTTTTTCAACACTATCACAAGTGCAAAAAGTGGTTTTTCAACACTATCACAAGTGCAAAAAGTGGTTTTTCCACACTAATACAAGTGTGAAAAGTGGTTTTTCAACACTAATACAAGTGCAAAAGTGGTTTCCTGCACCAACACAAGTGCAAAAAGTGTTTTTTCCACACTAATACAAGTGCAAAAGTGGTTTTTCAACACTAACACAAGTGCAAAAGTGGTTTTTCAACACTAACACAAGTGTGAAAACTGGTTTTTCAACACTAACACAAGTGCGAAAAGTGGTTTTTCCACACTAATACAAGTGCAAAAGTGGTTTCCTGCACCAACACAAGTGCGAAAAGTGGTTTTTCAACACTATCACAAGTGCAAAAAGTGATTTTTCCACACTAATACAAGTGCAAAAGTGGTTTCCTGCACCAACACAAGTGTGAAAAGTGGTTTTTCAACACTAACACAAGTGCGAAAAGTGGTTTTTCAACACTAACACAAGTGCGAAAAGTGGTTTTTCAACACTAACACAAGTGCGAAAAGTGGTTTTTCCACACTAATACAAGTGCAAAAGTGGTTTCCTGCACCAACACGAGTGCGAAAAGTGGTTTATCAACACTAATACAAGTGCGAAAAGTGTTTTTTCAACACTATCACAAGTGCAAAAAGTGTTTTTTCCACACTAATACAAGTGCAAAAGTGGTTTTTCAACACTAAGAAAAGTGCGAAAAGTGGTTTTTCAACACTAACACAAGTGCGAAAAGTGGTTTTTCAACACTAACACAATTGGGAAAAGTGGTTTTTCCACACTAATACAAGTGCAAAAATGGTTTCCTGCACCAACACAAGTGCGAAAAGTGGTTTTTCAACACTAACACAAGTGCGAAAAGTGGTTTTTCAACACTATCACAAGTGCAAAAAGTGGTTTTTCAACACTATCAAGTGCAAAAAGTGTTTTTTCCACACTAATACAAGTGCAAAAGTGGTTTCCTGCACCAACACAAGTGCGAAAAGTGGTTTTTCAACACTAACACAAGTGCGAAAAGTGGTTTTTCAACACTAACACAAGTGCAAAAAGTGGTTTTTCAACACTAACACAAGTGCGAAAAGTGGTTTTTCAACACTAACACAGGTGCGAAAAGTGGTTTTTCCACACTAATACAAGTGCAAAAGTGGTTTCCTGCACCAACACAAGTGCGAAAAGTGGTTTTTCAACACTAACACAAGTGCAAAAAGTGGTTTTTCCACACTAATACAAGTGCAAAAGTGGTTTCCTGCACCAACACAAGTGCGAAAAGTGGTTTTTCAACACTAATACAAGTGCGAAAAGTGGTTTTTCAACACTATCACAAGTGCAAAAAGTGTTTTTTCCACACTAATACAAGTGCAAAAGTGGTTTTTCAACACTAACACAAGTGCGAAAAGTGGTTTTTCAACACTAACACAAGTGCGAAAAGTGGTTTTTCAACACTAACACAAGTGCGAAAAGTAGTTTTTCCACACTAATACAAGTGCAAAAGTGGTTTCCTGCACCAACACAAGTGCAAAAAGTGGTTTTTCAACACTAACACAAGTGCGAAAAGTGGTTTTTCAACACTATCACAAGTGCAAAAAGTGGTTTTTCAACACTATCACAAGTGCAAAAAGTGGTTTTTCAACACTATCACAAGTGCAAAAAGTGTTTTTTCCACACTAATACAAGTGAAAAAGTGGTTTCCTGCACCAACACAAGTGTGAAAAGTGGTTTTTCAACACTACCACAAGTGCAAAAAGTGGTTTTTCAACACTAACACAAGTGCGAAAAGTGGTTTTTCAACACTAACAGAGGTGCGAAAAGTGGTTTTTCCACACTAATACAAGTGCAAAAGTGGTTTCCTGCACCACCACAAGTGCGAAAAGTGGTTTTTCCACACTAATACAAGTGCAAAAGTGGTTTTTCAACACTAACACAAGTGCGAAAAGTGGTTTTTCAACACTAACACAAGTGTGAAAAGTCGTCTTTCAACACTAACACAAGTGCGAAAAGTGGTTTTTCCACACTAATGCAAGTGCAAAAGTGGTTCCCTGCACCAACACAAGTGCGAAAAGTGGTTTTTCAACACTAACACAAGTGCGAAAAGTGGTTTTTCAACACTATCACAAGTGCAAAAAGTGTTTTTTCCACACTAATACAAGTGCAAAAGTGGTTTCCTGCACCAACACAAGTGCGAAAAGTGGTTTTTCAACACTAACACAAGTGCGAAAAGTGGTTTTTCAACACTAACACAAGTGCGAAAAGTGGTTTTTCAACACTAACACAAGTGCGAAAAGTGGTTTTTCAACACTAACACAGGTGCGAAAAGTGGTTTTCCACACTAATACAAGTGCAAAAGTGGTTTCCTGCACCAACACAAGTGCGAAAAGTGGTTTTTCAACACTAACACAAGTGCGAAAAGTGGTTTTCCCACACTAATACAAGTGCAAAAGTGGTTTCCTGCACCAACACAAGTGCGAAAAGTGGTTTCCTGCACCAAAACAAGTGCGAAAAGTGGTTTTTCAACACTAATACAAGTGCGAAAAGTGGTTTTTCAACACTAATACAAGTGCGAAAAGTGGTTTTTCAACACTATCACAAGTGCAAAAAGTGTTTTTTCCACACTAGTACAAGTGCAAAAGTGGTTTTTCAACACTAACACAAGTGTGAAAAGTGGTTTTTCAACACTAACACAAGTGCGAAAAGTGGTTTTTCAATACTAACACAAGTGCGAAAAGTGGTTTTTCAACACTATCACAAGTGCAAAAAGTGTTTTTTCCACACTAATACAAGTGCAAAAGTGGATTTTCAACACTAACACAAGTGCGAAAAGTGGTTTTTCAACACTAACACAAGTGCGAAAAGTGGTTTTTCAACACTAACACAAGTGCGAAAAGTGGTTTTTCCACACTAATACAAGTGCAAAAGTGGTTTCCTGCACCAACACAAGTGCGAAAAGTGGTTTTTCAACACTAACACAAGTGCGAAAAGTGGTTTTTCAACACTATCACAAGTGCAAAAAGTGGTTTTTCAACACTATCACAAGTGCAAAAAGTGGTTTTTCCATACTAATACAAGTGCAAAAGTGGTTTCCTGCACCAACACAAGTGCGAAAAGTGGATTTTCAACACTAACACAAGTGCGAAAAGTGGGTTTTCAACACTAACACAAGTGCGAAAAGTGTTTTTTCCACACTAATACAAGTGCAAAAGTGGTTTTTCAACACTAACACAAGTGCGAAAAGTGGTTTTTCAACACTAACACAAGTGCGAAAAGTGGTTTTTCAACACTAACACAAGTGCGAAAAGTGGTTTTTCCACACTAATACAAGTGCAAAAGTGGTTTCCTGCACCAACACAATTGCGAAAAGTGGTTTTTCAACACTAACACAAGTGCGAAAAGTGGTTTTTCAACACTATCACAAGTGCAAAAAGTGTTTTTTCCACACTAATACAAGTGCAAAAGTGGTTTCCTGCACCAACACAAGTGCGAAAATTGGTTTTTCAACACTAACACAAGTGCGAAAAGTGGTTTTTCAACACTAACACAAGTGCGAAAAGTGGTTTTTCAACACTAACACAAGTGCGAAAAGTGGTTTTTCAACACTAACACAAGTGCGAAAAGTGGTTTTTCAACACTAACACAAGTGCAAAAAGTGGTTTTTCAACACTAACACAAGTGCAAAAAGTGTTTTTTCTACACTAATACAAGTGCAAAAGTGGTTTTTCAACACTAACACAAGTGCGAAAAGTGGTTTTTCAACACTAACACAAGTGCGAAAAGTGGTTTTTCAACACTAACACAAGTGCGAAAAGTAGTTTTTCCACACTAATACAAGTGCAAAAGTGGTTTCCTGCACCAACACAAGTGTGAAAAGTGGATTTTCAACACTAACACAAGTGCGAAAAGTGGGTTTTCAACACTAACACAAGTGCGAAAAGTGTTTTTTCCACACTAATACAAGTGCAAAAGTGGTTTTTCAACACTAACACAAGTGCAAAAGTGGTTTTTCCACACTAATACAAGTGCAAAAGTGGTTACCTGCACCAACACAAGTGCGAAAAGTGGTTTTTCAACACTAACACAAGTGCGAAAAGTGGTTTTTCCACACTAATACAAGTGCAAAAGTGGTTTCCTGCACCAACACAAGTGCGAAAAGTGGTTTTTCAACACTAACACAAGTGCGAAAAGTGGTTTTTCAACACTATCACAAGTGCAAAAAGTGGTTTTTCAACACTATCACAAGTGCAAAAAGTGGTTTTTCCATACTAATACAAGTGCAAAAGTGGTTTCCTGCACCAACACAAGTGCGAAAAGTGGCTTTTCAACACTAACACAAGTGCGAAAAGTGGGTTTTCAACACTAACACAAGTGCGAAAAGTGTTTTTTCCACACCAATACAAGTGCAAAAGTGGTTTTTCAACACTAACACAAGTGCGAAAAGTGGTTTTTCAACACTAACACAAGTGCGAAAAGTGGTTTTTCAACACTAACACAAGTGCGAAAAGTGGTTTTTCCACACTAATACAAGTGCAAAAGTGGTTTCCTGCACCAACACAATTGCGAAAAGTGGTTTTTCAACACTAACACAAGTGCGAAAAGTGGTTTTTCAACACTATCACAAGTGCAAAAAGTGTTTTTTCCACACTAATACAAGTGAAAAAGTGGTTTCCTGCACCAACACAAGTGTGAAAAGTGGTTTTTCAACACTAACACAAGTGCGAAAAGTGGTTTTTCAACACTAACACAAGTGCGAAAAGTGGTTTTTCAACACTAACACAGGTGCGAAAAGTGGTTTTTCCACACTAATACAAGTGCAAAAGTGGTTTCCTGCACCAACACAAGTGCGAAAAGTGGTTTTTCAACACAAATACAAGTGCGAAAAGTGGTTTTTCAACACTATCACAAGTGCAAAAAGTGTTTTTTCCACACTAATACAAGTGCAAAAGTGGTTTTTCAACACTAACACAAGTGTGAAAAGTGGTTTTTCAACACTAACACAAGTGCAAAAAGTGGTTTTTCAACACTAACACAAGTGCGAAAAGTGGTTTTTCAACACTATCACAATTGAAAAAAGTGGTTTTTCAACACTATCACAAGTGCAAAAAGTGGTTTTTCAACACTATCACAAGTGCAAAAAGTGTTTTTTCCACACTAATACAAGTGCAAAAGTGGTTTCCTGCACCAACACAAGTGTGAAAAGTGGATTTTCAACACTAACACAAGTGCGAAAAGTGGGTTTTCAACACTAACACAAGTGCGAAAAGTGTTTTTTCCACACTAATACAAGTGCAAAAGTGGTTTTTCAACACTAACACAAGTGTGAAAAGTGGTTTTTCAACACTAACACAAGTGCAAAAAGTGGTTTTTCAACACTAACACAAGTGCGAAAAGTGGTTTTTCAACACTATCACAATTGCAAAAAGTGGTTTTTCAACACTATCACAATTGCAAAAAGTGGTTTTTCAACACTATCACAAGTGCAAAAAGTGGTTTTTCAACACTATCACAAGTGCAAAAAGTGGTTTTTCCACACTAATACAAGTGCGAAAAGTGGTTTTTCAACACTAATACAAGTGCAAAAGTGGTTTCCTGCACCAACACAAGTGCAAAAAGTGTTTTTTCCACACTAATACAAGTGCAAAAGTGGTTTTTCAACACTAACACAAGTGCAAAAGTGGTTTTTCAACACTAACACAAGTGTGAAAACTGGTTTTTCAACACTAACACAAGTGCGAAAAGTGGTTTTTCCACACTAATACAAGTGCAAAAGTGGTTTCCTGCACCAACACAAGTGCGAAAAGTGGTTTTTCAACACTATCACAAGTGCAAAAAGTGATTTTTCCACACTAATACAAGTGCAAAAGTGGTTTCCTGCACCAACACGAGTGCGAAAAGTGGTTTTTCAACACTAACACAAGTGCGAAAAGTGGTTTTTCAACACTAACACAAGTGCGAAAAGTGGTTTTTCCACACTAATACAAGTGCAAAAGTGGTTTCCTGCACCAACACGAGTGCGAAAAGTGGTTTTTCAACACTAATACAAGTGCGAAAAGTGTTTTTTCAACACTATCACAAGTGCAAAAAGTGTTTTTTCCACACTAATACAAGTGCAAAAGTGGTTTTTCAACACTAAGAAAAGTGCGAAAAGTGGTTTTTCAACACTAACACAAGTGCGAAAAGTGGTTTTTCAACACTAACACAATTGGGAAAAGTGGTTTTTCCACACTAATACAAGTGCAAAAATGGTTTCCTGCACCAACACAAGTGCGAAAAGTGGTTTTTCAACACTAACACAAGTGCGAAAAGTGGTTTTTCAACACTATCACAAGTGCAAAAAGTGGTTTTTCAACACTATCACAAGTGCAAAAAGTGTTTTTTCCACACTAATACAAGTGCAAAAGTGGTTTCCTGCACCAACACAAGTGCGAAAAGTGGTTTTTCAACACTAACACAAGTGCGAAAAGTGGTTTTTCAACACTAACACAAGTGCAAAAAGTGGTTTTTCAACACTAACACAAGTGCGAAAAGTGGTTTTTCAACACTAACACAGGTGCGAAAAGTGGTTTTTCCACACTAATACAAGTGCAAAAGTGGTTTCCTGCACCAACACAAGTGCGAAAAGTGGTTTTTCAACACTAACACAAGTGCAAAAAGTGGTTTTTCCACACTAATACAAGTGCAAAAGTGGTTTCCTACACCAACACAAGTGCGAAAAGTGGTTTTTCAACACTAATACAAGTGCGAAAAGTGGTTTTTCAACACTATCACAAGTGCAAAAAGTGTTTTTTCCACACTAATACAAGTGCAAAAGTGGTTTTTCAACACTAACACAAGTGCGAAAAGTGGTTTTTCAACACTAACACAAGTGCGAAAAGTGGTTTTTCAACACTAACACAAGTGCGAAAAGTAGTTTTTCCACACTAATACAAGTGCAAAAGTGGTTTCCTGCACCAACACAAGTGCAAAAAGTGGTTTTTCAACACTAACACAAGTGCGAAAAGTGGTTTTTCAACACTATCACAAGTGCAAAAAGTGGTTTTTCAACACTATCACAAGTGCAAAAAGTGTTTTTTCCACACTAATACAAGTGAAAAAGTGGTTTCCTGCACCAACACAAGTGTGAAAAGTGGTTTTTCAACACTACCACAAGTGCGAAAAGTGGTTTTTCAACACTAACACAAGTGCGAAAAGTGGTTTTTCAACACTAACAGAGGTGCGAAAAGTGGTTTTTCCACACTAATACAAGTGCAAAAGTGGTTTCCTGCACCACCACAAGTGCGAAAAGTGGTTTTTCCACACTAATACAAGTGCAAAAGTGGTTTTTCAACACTAACACAAGTGCGAAAAGTGGTTTTTCAACACTAACACAAGTGTGAAACGTCGTCTTTCAACACTAACACAAGTGCGAAAAGTGGTTTTTCCACACTAATACAAGTGCAAAAGTGGTTTCCTGCACCAACACAAGTGCGAAAAGTGGTTTTTCAACACTAACACAAGTGCGAAAAGTGGTTTTTCAACACTATCACAAGTGCAAAAAGTGTTTTTTCCACACTAATACAAGTGCAAAAGTGGTTTCCTGCACCAACACAAGTGCGAAAAGTGGTTTTTCAACACTAACACAAGTGCGAAAAGTGGTTTTTCAACACTAACACAAGTGCGAAAAGTGGTTTTTCAACACTAACACAAGTGCGAAAAGTGGTTTTTCAACACTAACACAGGTGCGAAAAGTGGTTTTCCACACTAATACAAGTGCAAAAGTGGTTTCCTGCACCAACACAAGTGCGAAAAGTGGTTTTTCAACACTAACACAAGTGCGAAAAGTGGTTTTCCCACACTAATACAAGTGCAAAAGTGGTTTCCTGCACCAACACAAGTGCGAAAAGTGGTTTCCTGCACCAAAACAAGTGCGAAAAGTGGTTTTTCAACACTAATACAAGTGCGAAAAGTGGTTTTTCAACACTAATACAAGTGCGAAAAGTGGTTTTTCAACACTATCACAAGTGCAAAAAGTGTTTTTTCCACACTAGTACAAGTGCAAAAGTGGTTTTTCAACACTAACACAAGTGTGAAAAGTGGTTTTTCAACACTAACACAAGTGCGAAAAGTGGTTTTTCAATACTAACACAAGTGCGAAAAGTGGTTTTTCCACACTAATACAAGTGCAAAAGTGGTTTCCTGCACCAACACAAGTGCGAAAAGTGGTTTTTCAACACTAACACAAGTGCGAAAAGTGGTTTTTCAACACTATCACAAGTGCAAAAAGTGTTTTTTCCACACTAATACAAGTGCAAAAGTGGATTTTCAACACTAACACAAGTGCGAAAAGTGGTTTTTCAACACTAACACAAGTGCGAAAAGTGGTTTTTCAACACTAACACAAGTGCGAAAAGTGGTTTTTCCACACTAATACAAGTGCAAAAGTGGTTTCCTGCACCAACACAAGTGCGAAAAGTGGTTTTTCAACACTAACACAAGTGCGAAAAGTGGTTTTTCAACACTATCACAAGTGCAAAAAGTGGTTTTTCAACACTATCACAAGTGCAAAAAGTGGTTTTTCCATACTAATACAAGTGCAAAAGTGGTTTCCTGCACCAACACAAGTGCGAAAAGTGGATTTTCAACACTAACACAAGTGCGAAAAGTGGGTTTTCAACACTAACACAAGTGCGAAAAGTGTTTTTTCCACACTAATACAAGTGCAAAAGTGGTTTTTCAACACTAACACAAGTGCGAAAAGTGGTTTTTCAACACTAACACAAGTGCGAAAAGTGGTTTTTCAACACTAACACAAGTGCGAAAAGTGGTTTTTCCACACTAATACAAGTGCAAAAGTGGTTTCCTGCACCAACACAATTGCGAAAAGTGGTTTTTCAACACTAACACAAGTGCGAAAAGTGGTTTTTCAACACTATCACAAGTGCAAAAAGTGTTTTTTCCACACTAATACAAGTGCAAAAGTGGTTTCCTGCACCAACACAAGTGCGAAAATTGGTTTTTCAACACTAACACAAGTGCGAAAAGTGGTTTTTCAACACTAACACAAGTGCGAAAAGTGGTTTTTCAACACTAACACAAGTGCGAAAAGTGGTTTTTCAACACTAACACAAGTGCGAAAAGTGGTTTTTCAACACTAACACAAGTGCAAAAAGTGGTTTTTCCACACTAATACAAGTGCAAAAGTGGTTTCCTGCACCAACACAAGTGCGAAAAGTGGTTTTTCAACACTATCACAAGTGCAAAAAGTGTTTTTTCTACACTAATACAAGTGCAAAAGTGGTTTTTCAACACTAACACAAGTGCGAAAAGTGGTTTTTCAACACTAACACAAGTGCGAAAAGTAGTTTTTCCACACTAATACAAGTGCAAAAGTGGTTTCCTGCACCAACACAAGTGTGAAAAGTGGATTTTCAACACTAACACAAGTGCGAAAAGTGGTTTTTCAACACTAACACAAGTGCGAAAAGTAGTTTTTCCACACTAATACAAGTGCAAAAGTGGTTTCCTGCACCAACACAAGTGTGAAAAGTGGATTTTCAACACTAACACAAGTGCGAAAAGTGGGTTTTCAACACTAACACAAGTGCGAAAAGTGTTTTTTCCACACTAATACAAGTGCAAAAGTGGTTTTTCAACACTAACACAAGTGCAAAAGTGGTTTTTCCACACTAATACAAGTGCAAAAGTGGTTTCCTGCACCAACACAAGTGCGAAAAGTGGTTTTTCAACACTAACACAAGTGCGAAAAGTGGTTTTTCAACACTATCACAAGTGCAAAAGTGGTTTCCTGCACCAACACAAGTGCGAAAAGTGGTTTTTCAACACTAACACAAGTGCGAAAAGTGGTTTTTCAACACTAACACAAGTGCGAAAAGTGGTTTTTCAACACTAACACAAGTGCGAAAAGTGGTTTTTCAACACTAACACAGGTGCGAAAAGTGGTTTTCCACACTAATACAAGTGCAAAAGTGGTTTCCTGCACCAACACAAGTGCGAAAAGTGGTTTTTCAACACTAACACAAGTGCGAAAAGTGGTTTTCCCACACTAATACAAGTGCAAAATGGTTTCCTGCACCAACACAAGTGCGAAAAGTGGTTTCCTGCACCAAAACAAGTGCGAAAAGTGGTTTTTCAACACTAATACAAGTGCGAAAAGTGGTTTTTCAACACTATCACAAGTGCAAAAAGTGTTTTTTCCACACTAGTACAAGTGCAAAAGTGGTTTTTCAACACTAACACAAGTGTGAAAAGTGGTTTTCAACACTAACACAAGTGCGAAAAGTGGTTTTTCAATACTAACACAAGTGCGAAAAGTGGTTTTTCCACACTAATACAAGTGCAAAAGTGGTTTCCTGCACCAACACAAGTGCGAAAAGTGGTTTTTCAACACTAACACAAGTGCGAAAAGTGGTTTTTCAACACTATCACAAGTGCAAAAAGTGTTTTTTCCACACTAATACAAGTGCAAAAGTGGATTTTCAACACTAACACAAGTGCGAAAAGTGGTTTTTCAACACTAACACAAGTGCGAAAAGTGGTTTTTCAACACTAACACAAGTGCGAAAAGTGGTTTTTCCACACTAATACAAGTGCAAAAGTGGTTTCCTGCACCAACACAAGTGCGAAAAGTGGTTTTTCAACACTAACACAAGTGCGAAAAGTGGTTTTTCAACACTATCACAAGTGCAAAAAGTGGTTTTTCAACACTATCACAAGTGCAAAAAGTGGTTTTTCCATACTAATACAAGTGCAAAAGTGGTTTCCTGCACCAACACAAGTGCGAAAAGTGGATTTTCAACACTAACACAAGTGCGAAAAGTGGGTTTTCAACACTAACACAAGTGCGAAAAGTGTTTTTTCCACACTAATACAAGTGCAAAAGTGGTTTTTCAACACTAACACAAGTGCGAAAAGTGGTTTTTCAACACTAACACAAGTGCGAAAAGTGGTTTTTCAACACTAACACAAGTGCGAAAAGTGGTTTTTCCACACTAATACAAGTGCAAAAGTGGTTTCCTGCACCAACACAATTGCGAAAAGTGGTTATTCAACACTAACACAAGTGCGAAAAGTGGTTTTTCAACACTATCACAAGTGCAAAAAGTGTTTTTTCCACACTAATACAAGTGCAAAAGTGGTTTCCTGCACCAACACAAGTGCGAAAATTGGTTTTTCAACACTAACACAAGTGCGAAAAGTGGTTTTTCAACACTAACACAAGTGCGAAAAGTGGTTTTTCAACACTAACAAGTGCGAAAAGTGGTTTTTCAACACTAACACAAGTGTGAAAAGTGGTTTTTCAACACTAACACAAGTGCAAAAAGTGGTTTTTCCACACTAATACAAGTGCAAAAGTGGTTTCCTGCACCAACACAAGTGCGAAAAGTGGTTTTTCAACACTATCACAAGTGCAAAAAGTGTTTTTTCTACACTAATACAAGTGCAAAAGTGGTTTTTCAACACTAACACAAGTGCGAAAAGTGGTTTTTCAACACTAACACAAGTGCGAAAAGTGGTTTTTCAACACTAACACAAGTGCGAAAAGTAGTTTTTCCACACTAATACAAGTGCAAAAGTGGTTTCCTGCACCAACACAAGTGTGAAAAGTGGATTTTCAACACTAACACAAGTGCGAAAAGTGGGTTTTCAACACTAACACAAGTGCGAAAAGTGTTTTTTCCACACTAATACAAGTGCAAAAGTGGTTTTTCAACACTAACACAAGTGCAAAAGTGGTTTTTCAACACTAACACAAGTGCGAAAACTGGTTTTTCAACACTAACACAAGTGCAAAAGTGGTTTCCTGCACCAACACAAGTGCGAAAAGTGGTTTTTCAACACTAACACAAGTGCGAAAAGTGGTTTTTCAACACAATCACAAGTGCAAAAGTGGTTTCCTGCACCAACACAAGTGCGAAAAGTGGTTTTTCAACACTAACACAAGTGCGAAAAGTGGTTTGTCAACACTAACACAAGTGCGAAAAGTGGTTTTTCAACACTAACACAAGTGCGAAAAGTGGTTTTTCAACACTAACACAAGTGTGAAAAGTGGTTTTTCAACACTAACACAAGTGCGAAAAGTGGTTTTTCCACACTAATACAAGTGCAAAAGTGGTTTCCTGCACCAACACAAGTGCGAAAAGTGGTTTTCAACACTAATACAAGTGCGAAAAGTGTTTTTTCAACACTATCACAAGTGCAAAAAGTGTTTTTTCCACACTAATACAAGTGCAAAAGTGGTTTTTCAACACTAACAAAAGTGCGAAAAGTGGTTTTTCAACACTAACACAAGTGCGAAAAGTGGTTTTTCAACACTATCACAAGTGCAAAAAGTGTTTTTTCCACACTAATACAAGTGCAAAAGTGGTTTACTGCACCAACACAAGTGCGAAAAGTGGTTTTTCAACACTAACACAAGTGCGAAAAGTGGTTTTTCAACACTAACACAAGTGCAAAAAGTGGTTTTTCAACACTAACACAAGTGCGAAAAGTGGTTTTTCAACACTAACACAGGTGCGAAAAGTGGTTTTTCCACACTAATACAAGTGCAAAAGTGGTTTCCTGCACCAACACAAGTGCGAAAAGTGGTTTTTCAACACTAACACAAGTGCAAAAAGTGGTTTTTCCACACTAATACAAGTGCAAAAGTGGTTTCCTGCACCAACACAAGTGCGAAAAGTGGTTTTTCAACACAAATACAAGTGCGAAAAGTGGTTTTTCAACACTATCACAAGTGCAAAAAGTGTTTTTTCCACACTAATACAAGTGCGAAAAGTGGTTTTTCAACACTAACACAAGTGCGAAAAGTGGTTTTTCAACACTAACACAAGTGCGAAAAGTGGTTTTTCAACACTAACACAAGTGCGAAAAGTGGTTTTTCAACACTAACAAGTGCGAAAAGTAGTTTTTCCACACTAATACAAGTGCAAAAGTGGTTTCCTGCACCAACACAAGTGCAAAAAGTGGTTTTTCAACACTAACACAAGTGCAAAAAGTGGTTTTTCAACACTAACACAAGTGCGAAAAGTGGTTTTTCAACACTATCACAAGTGCAAAAAGTGGTTTTTCCACACTAATGCAAGTGCAAAAGTGGTTTCCTGCACCAACACAAGTGTGAAAAGTGGATTTTCAACACTAACAAGCGCGAAAAGTGGGTTTTCAACACTAACACAAGTGCGAAAAGTGTTTTTTCCACACTAATACAAGTGCAAAAGTGGTTTTTCAACACTAACACAAGTGCAAAAGTGGTTTTTCAACACTAACACAAGTGTGAAAAGTGGTTTCCTGCACCAACACAAGTGTGAAAAGTGGTTTTTCAACACTAACACAAGTGCGAAAAGTGGTTTTTCAACACTATCACAAGTGCAAAAAGTGATTTTTCCACACTAATACAAGTGCAAAAGTGGTTTCCTGCACCAACACAAGTGCGAAAAGTGGTTTTTCAACACAAACACAAGTGTGAAAAGTGGTTTTTCAACACTAACACAAGTGCGAAAAGTGGTTTTTCAACACTAACACAAGTGCGAAAAGTGGTTTTTCAACACTAACACGTGCGAAAAGTGGTTTTTCAACACTAACACAAGTGCGAAAAGTGGTTTTTCAACACTAACACAAGTGCGAAAAGTGGTTTTTCCACACTAATACAAGTGCGAAAAGTGGTTTTTCAACACTAATACAAGTGCAAAAGTGGTTTTTCAACACTATCACAAGTGCAAAAAGTGTTTTTTCCACACTAATACAAGTGCAAAAGTGGTTTTTCAACACTAACACAAGTGCGAAAAGTGGTTTTTCAACACTAACATAATTGCCAAAAGTGGTTTTTCAACACTAACACAATTGCGAAAAGTGGTTTTTCCACACTAATACAAGTGCAAAAGTGGTTTCCTGCACCAACACAAGTGCGAAAAGTGGTTTTTCAACACTAACACAAGTGCGAAAAGTGGTTTTTCAACACTATCACAAGTGCAAAAAGTGGTTTTTCAACACTATCACAAGTGCAAAAAGTGTTTTTTCCACACTAATACAAGTGCAAAAGTGGTTTCCTGCACCAACACAAGTGCGAAAAGTGGTTTTTCAACACTAACACAAGTGCAAAAAGTGGTTTTTCAACACTAACACAAGTGCAAAAAGTGGTTTTTCAACACTAACACAAGTGCGAAAGTGGTTTTTCAACACTAACACAGGTGCGAAAAGTGGTTTTTCCACACTAATACAAGTGCAAAAGTGGTTTCCTGCACCAAGACAAGTGCGAAAAGTGGTTTTTCAACACTAACACAAGTGCAAAAAGTGGTTTTTCCACACTAATACAAGTGCAAAAGTGGTTTCCTGCACCAACACAAGTGCGAAAAGTGGTTTTTCAACACTAATACAAGTGCGAAAAGTGGTTTTTCAACACTATCACAAGTGCAAAAAGTGTTTTTTCCACACTAATACAACTGCAAAAGTGGTTTTTCAACACTAACACAAGTGTGAAAAGTGGTTTTTCAACACTAACACAAGTGCAAAAGTGGTTTTTCAACACTAACACAAGTGCGAAAACTCAACACTAACACAAGTGCGAAAAGTGGTTTTTCCACACTAATACAAGTGCAAAAGTGGTTTCCTGCACCAACACAAGTGTGAAAAGTGGTTTTTCAACACTAACACAAGTGCGAAAAGTGGTTTTTCAACACTAACACAAGTGCGAAAAGTGGTTTTTCAACACTAACACAAGTGCGAAAAGTGGTTTTTCCACACTAATACAATTGCAAAAGTGGTTTCCTGCACCAACACAAGTGCGAAAAGTGGTTTTTCAACACTAATACAAGTGCGAAAAGTGTTTTTTCAACACTATCACAAGTGCAAAAAGTGTTTTTTCCACACTAATACAAGTGCAAAAGTGGTTTTTCAACACTAACAAAAGTGCGAAAAGTGGTTTTTCAACACTAACACAAGTGCGAAAAGTGGTTTTTCAACACTAACACAATTGCGAAAAGTGGTTTTTCCACACTAATACAAGTGCAAAAATGGTTTCCTGCACCAACACAAGTGCGAAAAGTGGTTTTTCAACACTAACACAAGTGCGAAAAGTCGTTTTTCAACACTATCACAAGTGCAAAAAGTGGTTTTTCAACACTATCACAAGTGCAAAAAGTGTTTTTTCCACACTAATACAAGTGCAAAAGTGGTTTCCTGCACCAACACAAGTGCGAAAAGTGGTTTTTCAACACTAACACAAGTGCGAAAAGTGGTTTTTCAACACTAACACAAGTGCAAAAAGTGGTTTTTCAACACTAACACAAGTGCGAAAAGTGGTTTTTCAACACTAACACAGGTGCGAAAAGTGGTTTTTCCACACTAATACAAGTGCAAAAGTGGTTTCCTGCACCAACACAAGTGCGAAAAGTGGTTTTTCAACACTAACACAAGTGCAAAAAGTGGTTTTTCCACACTAATACAAGAGCAAAAGTGGTTTCCTGCACCAACACAAGTGCGAAAAGTGGTTTTTCAACACTAATACAAGTGCGAAAAGTGGTTTTTCAACACTAACACAAGTGCGAAAAGTGGTTTTTCAACACTAACACAAGTGCGAAAAGTGGTTTTTCAACACTAACACAAGTGCGAAAAGTAGTTTTTCCACACTAATACAAGTGCAAAAGTGGTTTCCTGCACCAACACAAGTGCAAAAAGTGGTTTTTCAACACTAACACAAGTGCGAAAAGTGGTTTTTCAACACTATCACAAGTGCAAAAAGTGGTTTTTCAACACTATCACAAGTGCAAAAAGTGTTTTTTCCACACTAATACAAGTGCAAAAGTGGTTTCCTGCACCAACACAAGTGTGAAAAGTGGATTTTCAACACTAACACAAGCGCGAAAAGTGGGTTTTCAACACTAACACAAGTGCGAAAAGTGTTTTTTCCACACTAATACAAGTGCAAAAGTGGTTTTTCAACACTAACACAAGTGCGAAAAGTGGTTTTTCAACACTAACACAAGTGCGAAAAGTGGTTTTTCAACACTATCACAAGTGCAAAAAGTGTTTTTTCCACACTAATACAAGTGCAAAAGTGGTTTTTCAACACTAACACAAGTGCGAAAAGTCGTTTTTCAACACTAACACAAGTGCGAAAAGAGGTTTTTCCACACTAATACAAGTGCAAAAGTGGTTTCCTGCACCAACACAAGTGCGAAAAGTGGTTTTTCAACACTAACACAAGTGCGAAAAGTGGTTTTTCAACACTATCACAAGTGCAAAAAGTGGTTTTTCAACACTATCACAAGTGCAAAAAGTGTTTTTTCCACACTAATACAAGTGAAAAAGTGGTTTCCTGCACCAACACAAGTGTGAAAAGTGGTTTTTCAACACTAACACAAGTGCGAAAAGTGGTTTTTCAACACTAACACAAGTGCGAAAAGTGGTTTTTCAACACTAACACAGGTGCGAAAAGTGGTTTTTCCACACTAATACAAGTGCAAAAGTGGTTTCCTGCACCAACACAAGTGCGAAAAGTGGTTTTTCCACACTAATACAAGTGCAAAAGTGGTTTTTCAACACTAACACAAGTGCGAAAAGTGGTTTTTCAACACTCACAAGTGTGAAAAGTCGTCTTTCAACACTAACACAAGTGCGAAAAGTGGTTTTTCCACACTAATACAAGTGCAAAAGTGGTTTCCTGCACCAACACAAGTGCGAAAAGTGGTTTTTCAACACTAACACAAGTGCGAAAAGTGGTTTTTCAACACTATCACAAGTGCAAAAAGTGTTTTTTCCACACTAATACAAGTGCAAAAGTGGTTTCCTGCACCAACACAAGTGCGAAAAGTGGTTTTTCAACACTAACACAAGTGCGAAAAGTGGTTTTTCAACACTAACACAAGTGCGAAAAGTGGTTTTTCAACACTAACACAAGTGCGAAAAGTGGTTTTTCAACACTAACACAGGTGCGAAAAGTGGTTTTCCACACTAATACAAGTGCAAAAGTGGTTTCCTGCACCAACACAAGTGCAAAAAGTGGTTTTTCAACACTAACACAAGTGCGAAAAGTGGTTTTCCCACACTAATACAAGTGCAAAAGTGGTTTCCTGCACCAACACAAGTGCGAAAAGTGGTTTCCTGCACCAAAACAAGTGCGAAAAGTGGTTTTTCAACACTAATACAAGTGCGAAAAGTGGTTTTTCAACACTATCACAAGTGCAAAAAGTGTTTTTTCCACACGAATACAAGCGCAAAAGTGGTTTTTCAACACTAACACAAGTGTGAAAAGTGGTTTTTCAACACTAACACAAGTGCGAAAAGTGGTTTTTCAATACTAACACAAGTGCGAAAAGTGGTTTTTCCACACTAATACAAGTGCAAAAGTGGTTTCCTGCACCAACACAAGTGCGAAAAGTGGTTTTTCAACACTAACACAAGTGCGAAGTGGTTTTTCAACACTATCACAAGTGCAAAAAGTGTTTTTTCCACACTAATACAAGTGCAAAAGTGGTTTTTCAACACTAACACAAGTGCGAAAAGTGGTTTTTCAACACTAACACAAGTGCGAAAAGTGGTTTTTCAACACTAACACAAGTGCGAAAAGTGGTTTTTCCACACTAATACAAGTGCAAAAGTGGTTTCCTGCACCAACACAAGTGCGAAAAGTGGTTTTTCAACACTAACACAAGTGCGAAAAGTGGTTTTTCAACACTATCACAAGTGCAAAAAGTGGTTTTTCAACACTATCACAAGTGCAAAAAGTGTTTTTTCCATACTAATACAAGTGCAAAAGTGGTTTCCTGCACCAACACAAGTGCGAAAAGTGGATTTTCAACACTAACACAAGTGCGAAAAGTGGGTTTTCAACACTAACACAAGTGCGAAAAGTGTTTTTTCCACACTAATACAAGTGCAAAACTGGTTTTTCAACACTAACACAAGTGCGAAAAGTGGTTTTTCAACACTAACACAAGTGCGAAAAGTGGTTTTTCAACACTAACACAAGTGCGAAAAGTGCTTTTTCCACACTAATACAAGTGCAAAAGTGGTTTCCTGCACCAACACAATTGCGAAAAGTGGTTTTTCAACACTAACACAAGTGCGAAAAGTGGTTTTTCAACACTATCACAAGTGCAAAAAGTGTTTTTTCCACACTAATACAAGTGCAAAAGTGGTTTCCTGCACCAACACAAGTGCGAAAATTGGTTTTTCAACACTAACACAAGTGCGAAAAGTGGTTTTTCAACACTAACACAAGTGCGAAAAGTGGTTTTTCAACACTAACACAAGTGCGAAAAGTGGTTTTTCAACACCAACACAAGTGCGAAAAGTGGTTTTTCCACACTAATGCAAGTGCAAAAGTGGTTTCCTGCACCAACACAAGTGCGAAAAGTGGTTTTTCAACACTAATACAAGTGCGAAAAGTGGTTTTTCAACACTATCACAAGTGCAAAAAGTGTTTTTTCCACACTAACACAAGTGCGAAAAGTGGTTTTTCAACACTAACACAAGTGCGAAAAGTGGTTTTTCAACACTAACACAAGTGCGAAAAGTAGTTTTTCCACACTAATACAAGTGCAAAAGTGGTTTCCTGCACCAACACAAGTGCAAAAAGTGGTTTTTCAACACTAACACAAGTGCAAAAAGTGGTTTTTCAAAACTAACACAAGTGCGAAAAGTGGTTTTTCAACACTATCACAATTGCAAAAAGTGGTTTTTCAACACTATCACAAGTGCAAAAAGTGGTTTTTCAACACTATCACAAGTGCAAAAAGTGTTTTTTCCACACTAATACAAGTGCAAAAGTGGTTTCCTGCACCAACACAAGTGTGAAAAGTGGATTTTCAACACTAACACAAGTGCGAAAAGTGGGTTTTCAACACTAACACAAGTGCGAAAAGTGTTTTTTCCACACTAATACAAGTGCAAAAGTGGTTTTTCAACACTAACACAAGTGCAAAAGTGGTTTTTCAACACTAACACAAGTGCGAAAACTGGTTTTTCAACACTAACACAAGTGCGAAAAGTGGTTTTTCCACACTAATACAAGTGCAAAAGTGGTTTCCTGCACCAACACAAGTGCGAAAAGTGGTTTTTCAACACTAACACAAGTGCGAAAAGTGGTTTTTCAACACTATCACAAGTGCAAAAGTGGTTTCCTGCACCAACACAAGTGCGAAAAGTGGTTTTTCAACACTAACACAAGTGCGAAAAGTGGTTTGTCAACACTAACACAAGTGCGAAAAGTGGTTTTTCAACACTAACACAAGTGCGAAAAGTGGTTTTTCAACACTAACACAAGTGTGAAAAGTGGTTTTTCAACACTAACACAAGTGCGAAAAGTGGTTTTTCCACACTAATACAAGTGCAAAAGTGGTTTCCTGCACCAACACAAGTGCGAAAAGTGGTTTTTCAACACTAATATAAGTGCGAAAAGTGTTTTTTCAACACTATCACAAGTGCAAAAAGTGTTTTTTCCACACTAATACAAGTGCAAAAGTGGTTTTTCAACACTAACAAAAGTGCGAAAAGTGGTTTTTCAACACTAACACAAGTGCGAAAAGTGGTTTTTCAACACTAACACAATTGCGAAAAGTGGTTTTTCCACACTAATACAAGTGCAAAAGTGGTTTCCTGCACCAACACAAGTGCGAAAAGTGGTTTTTCAACACAAATACAAGTGCGAAAAGTGGTTTTTCAACACTATCACAAGTGCAAAAAGTGTTTTTTCCACACTAATACAAGTGCAAAAGTGGTTTTTCAACACTAACACAAGTGCGAAAAGTGGTTTTTCAACACTAACACAAGTGCGAAAACTGGTTTTTCAACACTAACACGAGTGTGAAAAGTGGTTTTTCCACACTAATACAAGTGCAAAAGTGGTTTCCTGCACCAACACAAGTGCGAAAAGTGGTTTTTCAACACTAACACAAGTGCGAAAAGTGGTTTTTCAACACTATCACAAGTGCAAAAAGTGATTTTTCCACACTAATACAAGTGCAAAAGTGGTTTCCTGCACCAACACAAGTGCGAAAAGTGGTTTTTCAACACTAACACAAGTGCGAAAAGTGGTTTTTCAACACTAACACAAGTGTGAAAAGTGGTTTTTCAACACTAACACAAGTGCGAAAAGTGGTTTTTCCACACTAATACAAGTGCAAAAGTGGGTTTCCTGCACCAACACAAGTGCGAAAAGTGGTTTTTCAACACTAACACAAGTGCGAAAAGTGGTTTTTCAACACTAACACAAGTGCAAAAAGTGGTTTTTCAACACTAACACAAGTGCGAAAGTGGTTTTTCAACACTAACACAGGTGCGAAAAGTGGTTTTTCCACACTAATACAAGTGCAAAAGTGGTTTCCTGCACCAACACAAGTGCGAAAAGTGGTTTTTCCACACTAATACAAGTGCAAAAGTGGTTTTTCAACACTAACACAAGTGCGAAAAGTGGTTTTTCAACACTAACACAAGTGTGAAAAGTCGTCTTTCAACACTAACACAAGTGCGAAAAGTGGTTTTTCCACACTAATACAAGTGCAAAAGTGGTTTCCTGCACCAACACAAGTGCGAAAAGTGGTTTTTCAACACTAACACAAGTGCGAAAAGTGGTTTTTCAACACTATCACAAGTGCAAAAAGTGTTTTTTCCACACTAATACAAGTGCAAAAGTGGTTTCCTGCACCAACACAAGTGCGAAAAGTGGTTTTTCAACACTAACACAAGTGCGAAAAGTGGTTTTTCAACACTAACACAAGTGCGAAAAGTGGTTTTTCAACACTAACACAAGTGCGAAAAGTGGTTTTTCAACACTAACACAGGTGCGAAAAGTGGTTTTTCCACACTAATACAAGTGCAAAAGTGGTTTCCTGCACCAACACAAGTGCGAAAAGTGGTTTTTCAACACTAACACAAGTGCGAAAAGTGGTTTTCCCACACTAATACAAGTGCAAAAGTGGTTTCCTGCACCAACACAAGTGCGAAAAGTGGTTTCCTGCACCAAAACAAGTGCGAAAAGTGGTTTTTCAACACTAATACAAGTGCGAAAAGTGGTTTTTCAACACTATCACAAGTGCAAAAAGTGTTTTTTCCACACTAATACAAGTGCAAAAGTGGTTTTTCAACACTAACACAAGTGTGAAAATTGGTTTTTCAACACTAACACAAGTGCGAAAAGTGGTTTTTCAATACTAACACAAGTGTGAAAAGTGGTTTTTCCACACTAATACAAGTGCAAAAGTGGTTTCCTGCACCAACACAAGTGCGAAAAGTGGTTTTTCAACACTAACACAAGTGCGAAAAGTGGTTTTTCAACACTATCACAAGTGCAAAAAGTGTTTTTTCCACGCTAATACAAGTGCAAAAGTGGTTTTTCAACACTAACACAAGTGCGAAAAGTGGTTTTTCAACACTAACACAAGTGCGAAAAGTGGTTTTTCAACACTAACACAAGTGCGAAAAGTGGTTTTTCAACACTAACACAAGTGCGAAAAGTGGTTTTTCCACACTAATACAAGTGCAAAAGTGGTTTCCTGCACCAACACAAGTGCGAAAAGTGGTTTTTCAACACTAACACAAGTGCGAAAAGTGGTTTTTCAACACTATCACAAGTGCAAAAAGTGGTTTTTCAACACTATCACAAGTGCAAAAAGTGTTTTTTCCATACTAATACAAGTGCAAAAGTGGTTTCCTGCACCAACACAAGTGCGAAAAGTGGATTTTCAACACTAACACAAGTGCGAAAAGTGGGTTTTCAACACTAACACAAGTGCGAAAAGTGTTTTTTCCACACTAATACAAGTGCAAAAGTGGTTTTTCAACACTAACACAAGTGCGAAAAGTGGTTTTTCAACACTAACACAAGTGCGAAAAGTGGTTTTTCAACACTAACACAAGTGCGAAAAGTGGTTTTTCCACACTAATACAAGTGCAAAAGTGGTTTCCTGCACCAACACAATTGCGAAAAGTGGTTTTTCAACACTAACACAAGTGCGAAAAGTGGTTTTTCAACACTAACACAAGTGCGAAAAGTGGTTTTTCAACACTAACACAAGTGCGAAAAGTGGTTTTTCAACACTAACACAAGTGCGAAAAGTGGTTTTTCAACACTAACACAAGTGCGAAAAGTGGTTTTTCCACACTAATACAAGTGCAAAAGTGGTTTCCTGCACCAACACAAGTGCGAAAAGTGGTTTTTCAACACTAATACAAGTGCGAAAAGTGGTTTTTCAACACTATCACAAGTGCAAAAAGTGTTTTTTCCACACTAATACAAGTGCAAAAGTGGTTTTTCAACACTAACACAAGTGCGAAAAGTGGTTTTTCAACACTAACACAAGTGCGAAAAGTGGTTTTTCAACACTAACACAAGTGCGAAAAGTAGTTTTTCCACACTAATACAAGTGCAAAAGTGGTTTCCTGCACCAACACAAGTGCAAAAAGTGGTTTTTCAACACTAACACAAGTGCAAAAAGTGGTTTTTCAAAAACTAACACAAGTGCGAAAAGTGGTTTTTCAACACTATCACAATTGCAAAAAGTGGTTTTTCAACACTATCACAAGTGCAAAAAGTGGTTTTTCAACACTATCACAAGTGCAAAAAGTGGTTTTTCCACACTAATACAAGTGCAAAAGTGGTTTCCTGCACCAACACAAGTGTGAAAAGTGGATTTTCAACACTAACACAAGTGCGAAAAGTGGGTTTTCAACACTAACACAAGTGCGAAAAGTGTTTTTTCCACACTAATACAAGTGCAAAAGTGGTTTTTCAACACTAACACAAGTGCAAAAGTGGTTTTTCAACACTAACACAAGTGCGAAAACTGGTTTTTCAACACTAACACAAGTGCGAAAAGTGGTTTTTCCACACTAATACAAGTGCAAAAGTGGTTTCCTGCACCAACACAAGTGCGAAAAGTGGTTTTTCAACACTAACACAAGTGCGAAAAGTGGTTTTTCAACACTATCACAAGTGCAAAAGTGGTTTCCTGCACCAACACAAGTGCGAAAAGTGGTTTTTCAACACTAACACAAGTGCGAAAAGTGGTTTGTCAACACTAACACAAGTGCGAAAAGTGGTTTTTCAACACTAACACAAGTGCGAAAAGTGGTTTTTCAACACTAACACAAGTGTGAAAAGTGGTTTTTCAACACTAACACAAGTGCGAAAAGTGGTTTTTCCACACTAATACAAGTGCAAAAGTGGTTTCCTGCACCAACACAAGTGCGAAAAGTGGTTTTTCAACACTAATACAAGTGCGAAAAGTGTTTTTTCAACACTATCACAAGTGCAAAAAGTGTTTTTTCCACACTAATACAAGTGCAAAAGTGGTTTTTCAACACTAACAAAAGTGCGAAAAGTGGTTTTTCAACACTAACACAAGTGCGAAAAGTGGTTTTTCAACACTAACACAAGTGCGAAAAGTGGTTTTTCAACACTATCACAAGTGCAAAAAGTGTTTTTTCCACACTAATTCAAGTGCAAAAGTGGTTTCCTGCACCAACACAAGTGCGAAAAGTGGTTTTTCAACACTAACACAAGTGCAAAAAGTGGTTTTTCAACACTAACACAAGTGCAAAAAGTGGTTTTTCAACACTAACACAAGTGCGAAAAGTGGTTTTTCAACACTAACAGGTGCGAAAAGTGGTTTTTCCACACTAATACAAGTGCAAAAGTGGTTTCCTGCACCAACACAAGTGCGAAAAGTGGTTTTTCAACACTAACACAAGTGCAAAAAGTGGTTTTTCCACACTAATACAAGTGCAAAAGTGGTTTCCTGCACCAACACAAGTGCGAAAAGTGGTTTTTCAACACAAATACAAGTGCGAAAAGTGGTTTTTCAACACTATCACAAGTGCAAAAAGTGTTTTTTCCACACTAATACAAGTGCAAAAGTGGTTTTTCAACACTAACACAAGTGCGAAAAGTGGTTTTTCAACACTAACACAAGTGCGAAAACTGGTTTTTCAACACTAACACAAGTGTGAAAAGTGGTTTTTCCACACTAATACAAGTGCAAAAGTGGTTTCCTGCACCAACACAAGTGCGAAAAGTGGTTTTTCAACACTAACACAAGTGCGAAAAGTGGTTTTTCAACACTATCACAAGTGCAAAAAGTGATTTTTCCACACTAATACAAGTGCAAAAGTGGTTTCCTGCACCAACACAAGTGTGAAAAGTGGTTTTTCAACACAAACACAAGTGCAAAAAGTGGTTTTTCAACACTAACACAAGTGCGAAAAGTGGTTTTTCAACACTAACACAAGTGCGAAAAGTGGTTTTTCAACACTAACACAAGTGCGAAAAGTGGTTTTTCAACACTAACACAAGTGCGAAAAGTGGTTTTTCCACACTAATACAAGTGCGAAAAGTGGTTTTTCAACACTAATACAAGTGCAAAAGTGGTTTTTCAACACTATCACAAGTGCAAAAAGTGCTTTTTCCACACTAATACAAGTGCAAAAGTGGTTTTTCAACACTAACACAAGTGCGAAAAGTGGTTTTTCAACACTAACACAATTGCCAAAAGTGGTTTTTCAACACTAACACAATTGCGAAAAGTGGTTTTGCCACACTAATACAAGTGCAAAAGTGGTTTCCTGCACCAACACAAGTGCGAAAAGTGGTTTTTCAACACTAAAACAAGTGCGAAAAGTGGTTTTTCAACACTATCACAAGTGCAAAAAGTGGTTTTTCAACACTATCACAAGTGCAAAAAGTGTTTTTTCCACACTAATACAAGTGCAAAAGTGGTTTCCTGCACCAACACAAGTGCGAAAAGTGGTTTTTCAACACTAACACAAGTGCGAAAAGTGGTTTTTCAACACTAACACAAGTGCAAAAAGTGGTTTTTCAACACTAACACAAGTGCAAAAGTGGTTTTTCAACACTAACACAGGTGCGAAAAGTGGTTTTTCCACACTAATACAAGTGCAAAAGTGGTTTCCTGCACCAACACAAGTGCGAAAAGTGGTTTTTCAACACTAACACAAGTGCAAAAAGTGGTTTTTCCACACTAATACAAGTGCAAAAGTGGTTTCCTGCACCAACACAAGTGCGAAAAGTGGTTTTTCAACACTAACACAAGTGCGAAAAGTGGTTTTTCAACACTATCACAAGTGCAAAAGTGGTTTCCTGCACCAACACAAGTGCGAAAAGTGGTTTTTCAACACTAACACAAGTGCGAAAAGTGGTTTGTCAACACTAACACAAGTGCGAAAAGTGGTTTTTCAACACTAACACAAGTGCGAAAAGTGGTTTTTCAACACTAACACAAGTGTGAAAAGTGGTTTTTCAACACTAACACAAGTGTGAAAAGTGGTTTTTCCACACTAATACAAGTGCAAAAGTGGTTTCCTGCACCAACACAAGTGCGAAAAGTGGTTTTTCAACACTATCACAAGTGCAAAAAGTGTTTTTTCCACACTAATACAAGTGCAAAAGTGGTTTTTCAACACTAACAAAAGTGCAAAAAGTGGTTTTTCAACACTAACACAAGTGCGAAAAGTGGTTTTTCAACACTAACACAATTGCGAAAAGTGGTTTTTCCACACTAATACAAGTGCAAAAGTGGTTTCCTGCACCAACACAAGTGCGAAAAGTGGTTTTTCAACACAAATACAAGTGCGAAAAGTGGTTTTTCAACACTATCACAAGTGCAAAAAGTGTTTTTTCCACACTAATACAAGTGCAAAAGTGGTTTTTCAACACTAACACAAGTGCGAAAAGTGGTTTTTCAACACTAACACAAGTGCGAAAACTGGTTTTTCAACACTAACACAAGTGTGAAAAGTGGTTTTTCCACACTAATACAAGTGCAAAAGTGGTTTCCTGCACCAACACAAGTGCGAAAAGTGGTTTTTCAACACTAACACAAGTGCGAAAAGTGGTTTTTCAACACTATCACAAGTGCAAAAAGTGATTTTTCCACACTAATACAAGTGCAAAAGTGGTTTCCTGCACCAACACAAGTGCGAAAAGTGGTTTTTCAACACTAACACAAGTGCGAAAAGTGGTTTTTCAACACTAACACAAGTGCGAAAAGTGGTTTTTCAACACTAACACAAGTGCGAAAAGTGGTTTTTCAACACTAACACAAGTGCGAAAAGTGGTTTTTCCACACTAATACAAGTGCGAAAAGTGGTTTTTCAACACTAATACAAGTGCAAAAGTGGTTTTTCAACACTATCACAAGTGCAAAAAGTGTTTTTTCCACACTAATACAAGTGCAAAAGTGGTTTTTCAACACTAACACAAGTGCGAAAAGTGGTTTTTCAACACTAACACAATTGCCAAAAGTGGTTTTTCAACACTAACACAATTGCGAAAAGTGGTTTTTCCACACTAATACAAGTGCAAAAGTGGTTTCCTGCACCAACACAAGTGCGAAAAGTGGTTTTTCAACACTAACACAAGTGCGAAAAGTGGTTTTTCAACACTATCACAAGTGCAAAAAGTGGTTTTTCAACACTATCACAAGTGCAAAAAGTGTTTTTTCCACACTAATACAAGTGCAAAAGTGGTTTCCTGCACCAACACAAGTGCGAAAAGTGGTTTTTCAACACTAACACAAGTGCGAAAAGTGGTTTTTCAACACTAACACAAGTGCAAAAAGTGGTTTTTCAACACTAACACAAGTGCGAAAGTGGTTTTTCAACACTAACACAGGTGCGAAAAGTGGTTTTTCCACACTAATACAAGTGCAAAAGTGGTTTCCTGCACCAACACAAGTGCGAAAAGTGGTTTTTCTACACTAATACAAGTGCAAAAGTGGTTTTTCAACACTAACACAAGTGCGAAAAGTGGTTTTTCAACACTAACACAAGTGTGAAAAGTCGTCTTTCAACACTAACACAAGTGCGAAAAGTGGTTTTTCCACACTAATACAAGTGCAAAAGTGGTTTCCTGCACCAACACAAGTGCGAAAAGTGTTTTTTCAACACTAACACAAGTGCGAAAAGTGGTTTTTCAACACTATCACAAGTGCAAAAAGTGTTTTTTCCACACTAATACAAGTGCAAAAGTGGTTTCCTGCACCAACACAAGTGCGAAAAGTGGTTTTTCAACACTAACACAAGTGCGAAAAGTGGTTTTTCAACACTAACACAAGTGCGAAAAGTGGTTTTTCAACACTAACACAAGTGCGAAAAGTGGTTTTTCAACACTAACACAGGTGCGAAAAGTGGTTTTTCCACACTAATACAAGTGCAAAAGTGGTTTCCTGCACCAACACAAGTGCGAAAAGTGGTTTTTCAACACTAACACAAGTGCGAAAAGTGGTTTTCCCACACTAATACAAGTGCAAAAGTGGTTTCCTGCACCAACACAAGTGCGAAAAGTGGTTTCCTGCACCAAAACAAGTGCGAAAAGTGGTTTTTCAACACTAATACAAGTGCGAAAAGTGGTTTTTCAACACTATCACAAGTGCAAAAAGTGTTTTTTCCACACTAATACAAGTGCAAAAGTGGTTTTTCAACACTAACACAAGTGTGAAAAGTGGTTTTTCAACACTAACACAAGTGCGAAAAGTGGTTTTTCAATACTAACACAAGTGCGAAAAGTGGTTTTTCCACACTAATACAAGTGCAAAAGTGGTTTCCTGCACCAACACAAGTGCGAAAAGTGGTTTTTCAACACTAACACAAGTGCGAAAAGTGGTTTTTCAACACTATCACAAGTGCAAAAAGTGTTTTTTCCACACTAATACAAGTGCAAAAGTGGTTTTTCAACACTAACACAAGTGCGAAAAGTGGTTTTTCAACACTAACACAAGTGCGAAAAGTGGTTTTTCAACACTAACACAAGTGCGAAAAGTGGTTTTTCAACACTAACACAAGTGCGAAAAGTGGTTTTTCCACACTAATACAAGTGCAAAAGTGGTTTCCTGCACCAACACAAGTGCGAAAAGTGGTTTTTCAACACTAACACAAGTGCGAAAAGTGGTTTTTCAACACTATCACAAGTGCAAAAAGTGGTTTTTCAACACTATCACAAGTGCAAAAAGTGTTTTTTCCACACTAATACAAGTGCAAAAGTGGTTTCCTGCACCAACACAAGTGCGAAAAGTGGATTTTCAACACTAACACAAGTGCGAAAAGTGGGTTTTCAACACTAACACAAGTGCGAAAAGTGTTTTTTCCACACTAATACAAGTGCAAAAGTGGTTTTTCAACACTAACACAAGTGCGAAAAGTGGTTTTTCAACACTAACACAAGTGCGAAAAGTGGTTTTTCAACACTAACACAAGTGCGAAAAGTGGTTTTTCCACACTAATACAAGTGCAAAAGTGGTTTCCTGCACCAACACAATTGCAAAAAGTGGTTTTTCAACACTAACACAAGTGCGAAAAGTGGTTTTTCAACACTATCACAAGTGCAAAAAGTGTTTTTTCCACACTAATACAAGTGCAAAAGTGGTTTCCTGCACCAACACAAGTGCGAATATTGGTTTTTCAACACTAACACAAGTGCGAAAAGTGGTTTTTCAACACTAACACAAGTGCGAAAAGTGGTTTTTCAACACTAACACAAGTGCGAAAAGTGGTTTTTCAACACTAACACAAGTGCGAAAAGTGGTTTTTCAACACTAACACAAGTGCGAAAAGTGGTTTTTCCACACTAATACAAGTGCAAAAGTGGTTTCCTGCACCAACACAAGTGCGAAAAGTGGTTTTTCAACACTAATACAAGTGCGAAAAGTGGTTTTTCAACACTATCACAAGTGCAAAAAGTGTTTTTTCCACACTAATACAAGTGCAAAAGTGGTTTTTCAACACTAACACAAGTGCGAAAAGTGGTTTTTCAACACTAACACAAGTGCGAAAAGTAGTTTTTCCACACTAATACAAGTGCAAAAGTGGTTTCCTGCACCAACACAAGTGCAAAAAGTGGTTTTTCAACACTAACACAAGTGCAAAAAGTGGTTTTTCAAAAACCAACACAAGTGCGAAAAGTGGTTTTTCAACACTATCACAATTGCAAAAAGTGGTTTTTCAACACTATCACAAGTGCAAAAAGTGGTTTTTCAACACTATCACAAGTGCAAAAAGTGTTTTTTCCACACTAATACAAGTGCAAAAGTGGTTTCCTCCACCAACACAAGTGTGAAAAGTGGATTTTCAACACTAACACAAGTGCGAAAAGTGGGTTTTCAACACTAACACAAGTGCGAAAAGTGTTTTTTCCACACTAATACAAGTGCAAAAGTGGTTTTTCAACACTAACACAAGTGCAAAAGTGGTTTTTCAACACTAACACAAGTGCGAAAACTGGTTTTTCAACACTAACACAAGTGCGAAAAGTGGTTTTTCCACACTAATACAAGTGCAAAAGTGGTTTCCTGCACCAACACAAGTGCGAAAAGTGGTTTTTCAACACTAACACAAGTGCGAAAAGTGGTTTTTCAACACTATCACAAGTGCAAAAGTGGTTTCCTGCACCAACACAAGTGCGAAAAGTGGTTTTTCAACACTAACACAAGTGCGAAAAGTGGTTTGTCAACACTAACACAAGTGCGAAAAGTGGTTTTTCAACACTAACACAAGTGCGAAAAGTGGTTTTTCAACACTAACACAAGTGTGAAAAATGGTTTTTCAACACTAACACAAGTGTGAAAAGTGGTTTTTCCACACTAATACAAGTGCAAAAGTGGTTTCCTGCACCAACACAAGTGCGAAAAGTGGTTTTTCAACACTAATACAAGTGCGAAAAGTGTTTTTTCAACACTATCACAAGTGCAAAAAGTGTTTTTTCCACACTAATACAAGTGCAAAAGTGGTTTTTCAACACTAACAAAAGTGCGAAAAGTGGTTTTTCAACACTAACACAAGTGCGAAAAGTGGTTTTTCAACACTAACACAATTGCGAAAAGTGGTTTTTCCACACTAATACAAGTGCGAAAGTGGTTTCCTGCACCAACACAAGTGCGAAAAGTGGTTTTTCAACACTAACACAAGTGCAAAAAGTGGTTTTTCCACACTAATACAAGTGCAAAAGTGGTTTCCTGCACCAACACAAGTGCGAAAAGTGGTTTTTCAACACAAATACAAGTGCGAAAAGTGGTTTTTCAACACTATCACAAGTGCAAAAAGTGTTTTTTCCACACTAATACAAGTGCAAAAGTGGTTTTTCAACACTAACACAAGTGCGAAAAGTGGTTTTTCAACACTAACACAAGTGCGAAAACTGGTTTTTCAACACTAACACAAGTGTGAAAAGTGGTTTTTCCACACTAATACAAGTGCAAAAGTGGTTTCCTGCACCAACACTAACACAAGTGCGAAAAGTGGTTTTTCAACACTATCACAAGTGCAAAAAGTGATTTTTCCACACTAATACAAGTGCAAAAGTGGTTTCCTGCACCAACACAAGTGTGAAAAGTGGTTTTTCAACACAAACACAAGTGCGAAAAGTGGTTTTTCAACACTAACACAAGTGCGAAAAGTGGTTTTTCAACACTAACACAAGTGCGAAAAGTGGTTTTTCAACACTAACACAAGTGCGAAAAGTGGTTTTTCAACACTAACACAAGTGCGAAAAGTGGTTTTTCCACACTAATACAAGTGCGAAAAGTGGTTTTTCAACACTAATACAAGTGCAAAAGTGGTTTTTCAACACTATCACAAGTGCAAAAAGTGTTTTTTCCACACTAATACAAGTGCAAAAGTGGTTTTTCAACACTAACACAAGTGCGAAAAGTGGTTTTTCAACACTAACACAATTGCCAAAAGTTGTTTTTCAACACTAACACAATTGCGAAAAGTGGTTTTGCCACACTAATACAAGTGCAAAAGTGGTTTCCTGCACCAACACAAGTGCGAAAAGTGGTTTTTCAACACTAACACAAGTGCGAAAAGTGGTTTTTCAACACTATCACAAGTGCAAAAAGTGGTTTTTCAACACTATCACAAGTGCAAAAAGTGTTTTTTCCACACTAATACAAGTGCAAAAGTGGTTTCCTGCACCAACACAAGTGCGAAAAGTGGTTTTTCAACACTAACAGAAGTGCGAAAAGTGGTTTTTCAACACTAACACAAGTGCAAAAAGTGGTTTTTCAACAATAACACAAGTGCGAAAGTGGTTTTTCAACACTAACACAGGTGCGAAAAGTGGTTTTTCCACACTAATACAAGTGCAAAAGTGGTTTCCTGCACCAACACAAGTGCGAAAAGTGGTTTTTCAACACTAACACAAGTGCAAAAAGTGGTTTTTCCACACTAATACAAGTGCAAAAGTGGTTTCCTGCACCAACACAAGTGCGAAAAGTGGTTTTTCAACACTAATACAAGTGCGAAAAGTGGTTTTTCAACACTAACACAAGTGCAAAAAGTCTTTTTTCCACACTAATACAAGTGCAAAAAGTGTTTTTTCCACACTAATACAAGTGCAAAAGTGGTTTCCTGCACCAACACAAGTGCGAAAAGTGGTTTTTCAACACTAACACAAGTGCGAAAAGTGGTTTTTCAACACTATCACAAGTGCAAAAAGTGTTTTTTCCACACTAATACAAGTGCAAAAGTGGTTTCCTGCACCAACACAAGTGCGAAAATTGGTTTTTCAACACTAACACAAGTGCGAAAAGTGGTTTTTCAACACTAACACAAGTGCGAAAAGTGGTTTTTCAACACTAACACAAGTGCGAAAAGTGGTTTTTCAACACTAACACAAGTGCGAAAAGTGGTTTTTCCACACTAATACAAGTGCGAAAAGTGTTTTTTCCACACTAATACAAGTGCAAAAGTGGTTTTTCAACACTAACACAAGTGCGAAAAGTGGTTTTTCAACACTAACACAAGTGCGAAAAGTGGTTTTTCAACACTTACATAAGTGCGAAAAGTAGTTTTTCCACACTAATACAAGTGCAAAAGTGGTTTCCTGCACCAACACAAGTGCAAAAAGTGGTTTTTCAACACTAACACAAGTGCAAAAAGTGGTTTTTCAAAAACTAACAAGTGCGAAAAGTGGTTTTTCAACACTATCACAATTGCAAAAAGTGGTTTTTCAACACTATCACAAGTGCAAAAAGTGGTTTTTCAACACTATCACAAGTGCAAAAAGTGTTTTTTCCACACTAATACAAGTGCAAAAGTGGTTTCCTGCACCAACACAAGTGTGAAAAGTGGATTTTCAACACTAACACAAGTGCGAAAAGTGGGTTTTCAACACTAACAAGTGCGAAAAGTGTTTTTTCCACACTAATACAAGTGCAAAAGTGGTTTTTCAACACTAACACAAGTGCAAAAGTGGTTTTTCAACACTAACACAAGTGCGAAAACTGGTTTTTCAACACTAACACAAGTGCGAAAAGTGGTTTTTCCACACTAATACAAGTGCAAAAGTGGTTTCCTGCACCAACACAAGTGCGAAAAGTGGTTTTTCAACACTAACACAAGTGCGAAAAGTGGTTTTTCAACACTATCACAAGTGCAAAAGTGGTTTCCTGCACCAACACAAGTGCGAAAAGTGGTTTTTCAACACTAACACAAGTGCGAAAAGTGGTTTGTCAACACTAACACAAGTGCGAAAAGTGGTTTTTCAACACTAACACAAGTGCGAAAAGTGGTTTTTCAACACTAACACAAGTGTGAAAAGTGGTTTTTCAACACTAACACAAGTGCGAAAAGTGGTTTTTCCACACTAATACAAGTGCAAAAGTGGTTTCCTGCACCAACACAAGTGCGAAAAGTGGTTTTTCAACACTAATACAAGTGCGAAAAGTGTTTTTTCAACACTATCACAAGTGCAAAAAGTGTTTTTTCCACACTAATACAAGTGCAAAAGTGGTTTTTCAACACTAACAAAAGTGCGAAAAGTGGTTTTTCAACACTAACACAAGTGCGAAAAGTGGTTTTTCAACACTAACACAATTGCGAAAAGGGGTTTTTCCACACTAATACAAGTGCAAAAGTGGTTTCCTGCACCAACACAAGTGCGAAAAGTGGTTTTTCAACACTAACACAAGTGCGAAAAGTGGTTTTTCAACACTATCACAAGTGCAAAAAGTGTTTTTTCCACACTAATACAAGTGCAAAAGTGGTTTCCTGCACCAACACAAGTGCGAAAAGTGGTTTTTCAACACTAACACAAGTGCAAAAAGTGTTTTTTCAACACTAACACAAGTGCGAAAAGTGGTTTTTCAACACTATCACAAGTGCAAAAGTGGTTTCCTGCACCAACACAAGTGCGAAAAGTGGTTTTTCAACACTAACCAAGTGCGAAAAGTGGGTTTTCAACACTAACAAGTGCGAAAAGTGTTTTTTCCACACTAATACAAGTGCAAAAGTGGATTTTCAACACTAACACAAGTGCGAAAAGTGGGTTTTCAACACTAACAAGTGCGAAAAGTGTTTTTTCCACACTAATACAAGTGCAAAAGTGGTTTTTCAACACTAACACAAGTGCAAAAGTGGTTTTTCAACACTAACACAAGTGCGAAAACTGGTTTTTCAACACTAACACAAGTGCGAAAAGTGGTTTTTCAACACTAACACAAGTGCGAAAAGTGGTTTTTCCACACTAATACAAGTGCGAAAAGTGTTTTTTCCACACTAATACAAGTGCAAAAGTGGTTTTTCAACACTAACACAAGTGCGAAAAGTGGTTTTTCAACACTAACACAAGTGCGAAAAGTGGTTTTTCAACACTAACATAAGTGCGAAAAGTAGTTTTTCCACACTAATACAAGTGCAAAAGTGGTTTCCTGCACCAACACAAGTGCAAAAAGTGGTTTTTCAACACTAACACAAGTGCAAAAAGTGGTTTTTCAAAAACTAACAAGTGCGAAAAGTGGTTTTTCAACACTATCACAATTGCAAAAAGTGGTTTTTCAACACTATCACAAGTGCAAAAAGTGGTTTTTCAACACTATCACAAGTGCAAAAAGTGTTTTTTCCACACTAATACAAGTGCAAAAGTGGTTTCCTGCACCAACACAAGTGTGAAAAGTGGATTTTCAACACTAACACAAGTGCGAAAAGTGGGTTTTCAACACTAACAAGTGCGAAAAGTGTTTTTTCCACACTAATACAAGTGCAAAAGTGGTTTTTCAACACTAACACAAGTGCAAAAGTGGTTTTTCAACACTAACACAAGTGCGAAAACTGGTTTTTCAACACTAACACAAGTGCGAAAAGTGGTTTTTCCACACTAATACAAGTGCAAAAGTGGTTTCCTGCACCAACACAAGTGCGAAAAGTGGTTTTTCAACACTAACACAAGTGCGAAAAGTGGTTTTTCAACACTATCACAAGTGCAAAAGTGGTTTCCTGCACCAACACAAGTGCGAAAAGTGGTTTTTCAACACTAACACAAGTGCGAAAAGTGGTTTGTCAACACTAACACAAGTGCGAAAAGTGGTTTTTCAACACTAACACAAGTGCGAAAAGTGGTTTTTCAACACTAACACAAGTGTGAAAAGTGGTTTTTCAACACTAACACAAGTGCGAAAAGTGGTTTTTCCACACTAATACAAGTGCAAAAGTGGTTTCCTGCACCAACACAAGTGCGAAAAGTGGTTTTTCAACACTAATACAAGTGCGAAAAGTGTTTTTTCAACACTATCACAAGTGCAAAAAGTGTTTTTTCCACACTAATACAAGTGCAAAAGTGGTTTTTCAACACTAACAAAAGTGCGAAAAGTGGTTTTTCAACACTAACACAAGTGCGAAAAGTGGTTTTTCAACACTAACACAATTGCGAAAAGGGGTTTTTCCACACTAATACAAGTGCAAAAGTGGTTTCCTGCACCAACACAAGTGCGAAAAGTGGTTTTTCAACACTAACACAAGTGCGAAAAGTGGTTTTTCAACACTATCACAAGTGCAAAAAGTGTTTTTTCCACACTAATACAAGTGCAAAAGTGGTTTCCTGCACCAACACAAGTGCGAAAAGTGGTTTTTCAACACTAACACAAGTGCAAAAAGTGTTTTTTCAACACTAACACAAGTGCGAAAAGTGGTTTTTCAACACTATCACAAGTGCAAAAGTGGTTTCCTGCACCAACACAAGTGCGAAAAGTGGTTTTTCAACACTAACACAAGTGCGAAAAGTGGTTTGTCAACACTAACACAAGTGCGAAAAGTGGTTTTTCAACACTAACACAAGTGCGAAAAGTGGTTTTTCAACACTAACACAAGTATGAAAAGTGGTTTTTCAACACTAACACAAGTGCGAAAAGTGGTTTTTCCACACTAATACAAGTGCAAAAGTGGTTTCCTGCACCAACACAAGTGCGAAAAGTGGTTTTTCAACACTAATACAAGTGCGAAAAGTGTTTTTTCAACACTATCACAAGTGCAAAAAGTGTTTTTTCCACACTAATACAAGTGCAAAAGTGGTTTTTCAACACTAACAAAAGTGCGAAAAGTGGTTTTTCAACACTAACACAAGTGCAAAAAGTGGTTTTTCAACACTAACACAATTGCGAAAAGTGGTTTTTCCACACTAATACAAGTGCAAAAGTGGTTTCCTGCACCAACACGTGCGAAAAGTGGTTTTTCAACACTAACACAAGTGCGAAAAGTGGTTTTTCAACACTATCACAAGTGCAAAAAGTGTTTTTTCCACACTAATACAAGTGCAAAAGTGGTTTCCTGCACCAACACAAGTGCGAAAAGTGGTTTTTCAACACTAACACAAGTGCAAAAAGTGGTTTTTCAACACTAACACAAGTGCAAAAAGTGGTTTTTCAACACTAACACAAGTGCGAAAAGTGGTTTTTCAACACTAACACAGGTGCGAAAAGTGGTTTTTCCACACTAATACAAGTGCAAAAGTGGTTTCCTGCACCAACACAAGTGCGAAAAGTGGTTTTTCAACACTAACACAAGTGCAAAAAGTGGTTTTTCCACACTAATACAAGTGCAAAAGTGGTTTCCTGCACCAACACAAGTGCGAAAAGTGGTTTTTCAACACAAATACAAGTGCGAAAAGTGGTTTTTCAACACTATCACAAGTGCAAAAAGTGTTTTTTCCACACTAATACAAGTGCAAAAGTGCTTTTTCAACACTAACACAAGTGCGAAAAGTGGTTTTTCAACACTAACACAAGTGCGAAAACGGTTTTTCAACACTAACACAAGTGTGAAAAGTGGTTTTTCCACACTAATACAAGTGCAAAAGTGGTTTCCTGCACCAACACAAGTGCGAAAAGTGGTTTTTCAACACTAACACAAGTGCGAAAAGTGGTTTTTCAACACTATCACAAGTGCAAAAAGTGATTTTTCCACACTAATACAAGTGCAAAAGTGGTTTCCTGCACCAACACAAGTGTGAAAAGTGGTTTTTCAACACAAACACAAGTGCGAAAAGTGGTTTTTCAACACTAACACAAGTGCGAAAAGTGGTTTTTCAACACTAACACAAGTGCGAAAAGTGGTTTTTCAACACTATCACAAGTGCAAAAAGTGATTTTTCCACACTAATACAAGTGCAAAAGTGGTTTCCTGCACCAACACAAGTGTGAAAAGTGGTTTTTCAACACAAACACAAGTGCGAAAAGTGGTTTTTCAACACTAACACAAGTGCGAAAAGTGGTTTTTCAACACTAACACAAGTGCGAAAAGTGGTTTTTCAACACTAACACAAGTGCGAAAAGTGGTTTTTCAACACTAACACAAGTGCGAAAAGTGGTTTTTCAACACTAACACAAGTGCGAAAAGTGGTTTTTCCACACTAATACAAGTGCGAAAAGTGGTTTTTCAACACTAATACAAGTGCAAAAGTGGTTTTTCAACACTATCACAAGTGCAAAAAGTGTTTTTTCCACACTAATACAAGTGCAAAAGTGGTTTTTCAACACTAACACAAGTGCGAAAAGTGGTTTTTCAACACTAACACAATTGCCAAAAGTGGTTTTTCAACACTAACACAATTGCGAAAAGTGGTTTTGCCACACTAATACAAGTGCAAAAGTGGTTTCCTGCACCAACACAAGTGCGAAAAGTGGTTTTTCAACACTAACACAAGTGCGAAAAGTGGTTTTTCAACACTATCACAAGTGCAAAAAGTGGTTTTTCAACACTATCACAAGTGCAAAAAGTGTTTTTTCCACACTAATACAAGTGCAAAAGTGGTTTCCTGCACCAACACAAGTGCGAAAAGTGGTTTTTCAACACTAACACAAGTGCGAAAAGTGGTTTTTCAACACTAACACAAGTGCAAAAAGTGGTTTTTCAACACTAACACAAGTGCGAAAGTGGTTTTTCAACACTAACACAGGTGCGAAAAGTGGTTTTTCCACACTAATACAAGTGCAAAAGTGGTTTCCTGCACCAACACAAGTGCGAAAAGTGGTTTTTCAACACTAACACAAGGGCAAAAAGTGGTTTTTCCACACTAATACAAGTGCAAAAGTGGTTTCCTGCACCAACACAAGTGCGAAAAGTGGTTTTTCAACACTAATACAAGTGCGAAAAGTGGTTTTTCAACACTAACACAAGTGCAAAAAGTCTTTTTTCCACACTAATACAAGTGCAAAAAGTGTTTTTTCCACACTAATACAAGTGCAAAAGTGGTTTCCTGCACCAACACAAGTGCGAAAAGTGGTTTTTCAACACTAACACAAGTGCGAAAAGTGGTTTTTCAACACTAACACAAGTGCGAAAAGTGGTTTTTCAACACTAACACAAGTGCGAAAAGAGGTTTTTCAACACTATCACAAGTGCGAAAAGTGGTTTTTCAACACTAACACAAGTGCAAAAAGTGGTTTTTCAACACTAACACAAGTGCGAAAAGTGGTTTTTCAACACTAACACAAGTGCGAAAAGTGGTTTTTCAACACTAACACAAGTGCGAAAAGTGGTTTTTCAACACTAACACAAGTGCGAAAAGTGGTTTTCCACACTAATACAAGTGCAAAAGTGGTTTCCTGCACCAACACAAGTGCGAAAAGTGGTTTTTCAACACTAACACAAGTGCGAAAAGTGGTTTTTCAACACTATCACAAGTGCAAAAAGTGTTTTTTCCACACTAATACAAGTGCAAAAGTGGTTTTTCAACACGAACACAAGTGCGAAAAGTGGTTTTTCAACACTAACACAAGTGCGAAAAGTGGTTTTTCAACACTATCACAAGTGCAAAAAGTGGTTTTTCAACACTATCACAAGTGCAAAAAGTGTTTTTTCCACACTAATACAAGTGCAAAAGTGGTTTCCTGCACCAACACAAGTGCGAAAAGTGGTTTTTCAACACTAACACAAGTGCGAAAAGTGGTTTTTCAACACTAACACAAGTGCAAAAAGTGGTTTTTCAACACTAACACAAGTGCGAAAGTGGTTTTTCAACACTAACACAGGTGCGAAAAGTGGTTTTTCCACACTAATACAAGTGCAAAAGTGGTTTCCTGCACCAACACAAGTGCGAAAAGTGGTTTTTCAACACTAACACAAGTGCAAAAAGTGGTTTTTCCACACTAATACAAGTGCAAAAGTGGTTTCCTGCACCAACACAAGTGCGAAAAGTGGTTTTTCAACACTAATACAAGTGCGAAAAGTGGTTTTTCAACACTAACACAAGTGCAAAAAGTCTTTTTTCCACACTAATACAAGTGCAAAAAGTGTTTTTTCCACACTAATACAAGTGCAAAAGTGGTTTCCTGCACCAACACAAGTGCGAAAAGTGGTTTTTCAACACTAACACAAGTGCGAAAAGTGGTTTTTCAACACTAACACAAGTGCGAAAAGAGGTTTTTCAACACTATCACAAGTGCGAAAAGTGGTTTTTCAACACTAACACAAGTGCAAAAAGTGGTTTTTCAACACTAACACAAGTGCGAAAAGTGGTTTTTCAACACTAACACAAGTGCGAAAAGTGGTTTTTCAACACTAACACAAGTGCGAAAAGTGGTTTTTCAACACTAACACAAGTGCGAAAAGTGGTTTTCCACACTAATACAAGTGCAAAAGTGGTTTCCTGCACCAACACAAGTGCGAAAAGTGGTTTTTCAACACTAACACAAGTGCGAAAAGTGGTTTTTCAACACTATCACAAGTGCAAAAAGTGTTTTTTCCACACTAATACAAGTGCAAAAGTGGTTTTTCAACACGAACACAAGTGCGAAAAGTGGGTTTTCAACACTAACACAAATGCGAAAAGTGTTATTTCCACACTAATACAAGTGCAAAAGTGGTTTTTCAACACTAACGCAAGTGCGAAAAGTGGTTTTTCAACACTAACATAAGTGCGAAAAGTGGTTTTTCAACACTGACACAAGTGCGAAAAGTGGTTTTTCCACACTAATACAAGTGCAAAAGTGGTTTCCTGCACCAACACAAGTGCGAAAAGTGGTTTTTCAACACTAACACAAGTGCGAAAAGTGGTTTTTCAACACTATCACAAGTGCAAAAAGTGGTTTTTCAACACTATCACAGGTGCAAAAAGTGTTTTTTCCACACTAATACAAGTGCAAAAGTGGTTTCCTGCACCAACACAAGTGCGAAAAGTGGTTTTTCAACACTAATACAAGTGCGAAAAGTGGTTTTTCAACACTATCACAAGTGCAAAAAGTGTTTTTTCCACACTAATACAAGTGCACAAGTGGTTTTTCAACACTAACACAAGTGTGAAAAGTGGTTTTTCCACACTAATACAAGTGCAAAAGTGGTTTCCTGCACCAACACAAGTGCGAAAAGTGGTTTTTCAACACTAATACAAGTGCGAAAAGTGGTTTTTCAACACTATCACAAGTGCAAAAAGTGTTTTTTCCACACTAATACAAGTGCAAAAGTGGTTTTTCAACACTAACACAAGTGCGAAAAGTGGTTTTTCAACACTATCACAAGTGCAAAAAGTGTTTTTTCCACACTAATACAAGTGCAAAATTGGTTTCCTGCACCAACACAAGTGCGAAAAGTGGTTTTTCAACACTAACACAAGTGCGAAAAGTGGTTTTTCAACACTAACACAAGTGCGAAAAGAGGTTTTTCAACACTATCACAAGTGCGAAAAGTGGTTTTTCAACACTAACACAAGTGCAAAAAGTGGTTTTTCAACACTAACACAAGTGCGAAAAGTGGTTTTTCAACACTAACACAAGTGCGAAAAGTGGTTTTTCAACACTAACACAAGTGCGAAAAGTGGTTTTTCCACACTAATACAAGTGCAAAAGTGGTTTCCTGCACCAACACAAGTGCGAAAAGTGGTTTTTCAACACTAACACAAGTGCGAAAAGTGGTTTTTCAACACTATCACAAGTGCAAAAAGTGTTTTTTCCACACTAATACAAGTGCAAAAGTGGTTTTTCAACACTAACACAAGTGCGAAAAGTGGGTTTTCAACACTAACACAAATGCGAAAAGTGTTATTTCCACACTAATACAAGTGCAAAAGTGGTTTTTCAACACTAACACAAGTGCGAAAAGTGGTTTTTCAACACTAACACAAGTGCGAAAAGTGGTTTTTCAACACTGACACAAGTGCGAAAAGTGGTTTTTCCACACTCATACAAGTGCAAAAGTGGTTTCCTGCACCAACACAAGTGCGAAAAGTGGTTTTTCAACACTAACACAAGTGCGAAAAGTGGTTTTTCAACACTATCACAAGTGCAAAAAGTGGTTTTTCGACACTATCACAGGTGCAAAAAGTATTTTTTCCACACTAATACAAGTGCAAAAGTGGTTTCCTGCACCAACACAAGTGCGAAAAGTGGATTTTCAACACTAACACAAGTGCGAAAAGTGGGTTTTCAACACTAACACAAGTGCGAAAAGTGGTTTTTCAACACTAACACAAGTGCGAAAAGTGGTTTTTCAACACTAACACAAGTGTGAAAAGTGGTTTTTCAACACTAACACAAGTGCGAAAAGTGGTTTTTCAACACTAACACAATTGCGAAAAGTGGTTTTTCCACACGAATACAAGTGCAAAAGTGGTTTCCTGCACCAACACAAGTGCGAAAAGTGGTTTTTCAACACTAACACAAGTGCGAAAAGTGGTTTTTCAACACTAACACAAGTGCAAAAAGTGTTTTTTCCACACTAATACAAGTGCAAAAGTGGTTTCCTGCACCAACACAAGTGCGAAAAGTGGTTTTTCAACACTAACACAAGTGCGAAAAGTGGTTTTTCAACACTAACACAAGTGCAAAAAGTGGTTTTTCAACACTAACACAAGTGCGAAAGTGGTTTTTCAACACTAACACAGGTGCGAAAAGTGGTTTTTCAACACTAACACAAGTGCAAAAAGTGGTTTTTCCACACTAATACAAGTGCGAAAAGTGGTTTTTCAACACTATCACAAGTGCAAAAAGTGTTTTTTCCACACTAATACAAGTGCAAAAGTGGTTTTTCAACACTAACACAAGTGTGAAAAGGGGTTTTTCAACACTAACACAAGTGCGAAAAGTGGTTTTTCAACACTAACACAAGTGCGAAAAGTGGTTTTTCCACACTAATACAAGTGCAAAAGTGGTTTCCTGCACCAACACAAGTGCGAAAAGTGGTTTTTCAACACTAACACAAGTGCGAAAAGTGGTTTTTCAACACTATCACAAGTGCAAAAAGTGGTTTTTCAACACTATCACAAGTGCAAAAAGTGTTTTTTCCACACTAATACAAGTGCAAAAGTGGTTTCCTGCACCAACACAAGTGCGAAAAGTGGTTTTTCAACACTAACACAATTGCGAAAAGTGGTTTTTCCACACTAATACAAGTGCAAAAGTGGTTTCCTGCACCAACACAAGTGCGAAAAGTGGTTTTTCAACACTAACACAAGTGCGAAAAGTTGTTTTTCAACACTAACACAAGTGCGAAAAGAGGTTTTTCAACACTATCACAAGTGCGAAAAGTGGTTTTTCAACACTAACACAAGTGCAAAAAGTGTTTTTTCCACACTAATACAAGTGCAAAAGTGGTTTCCTGCACCAACACAAGTGCGAAAAGTGGTTTTTCAACACTAACACAAGTGCGAAAAGTGGTTTTTCAACACTAACACAAGTGCAAAAAGTGGTTTTTCAACACTAACACAAGTGCGAAAGTGGTTTTTCAACACTAACACAGGTGCGAAAAGTGGTTTTTCAACACTAACACAAGTGCAAAAAGTGGTTTTTCCACACTAATACAAGTGCGAAAAGTGGTTTTTCAACACTATCACAAGTGCAAAAAGTGTTTTTTCCACACTAATACAAGTGCAAAAGTGGTTTTTCAACACTAACACAAGTGTGAAAAGGGGTTTTTCAACACTAACACAAGTGCGAAAAGTGGTTTTTCAACACTAACACAAGTGCGAAAAGTGGTTTTTCCACACTAATACAAGTGCAAAAGTGGTTTCCTGCACCAACACAAGTGCGAAAAGTGGTTTTTCAACACTAACACAAGTGCGAAAAGTGGTTTTTCAACACTATCACAAGTGCAAAAAGTGGTTTTTCAACACTATCACAAGTGCAAAAAGTGTTTTTTCCACACTAATACAAGTGCAAAAGTGGTTTCCTGCACCAACACAAGTGCGAAAAGTGGTTTTTCAACACTAACACAATTGCGAAAAGTGGTTTTTCCACACTAATACAAGTGCAAAAGTGGTTTCCTGCACCAACACAAGTGCGAAAAGTGGTTTTTCAACACTAACACAAGTGCGAAAAGTGGTTTTTCAACACTAACACAAGTGCGAAAAGAGGTTTTTCAACACTATCACAAGTGCGAAAAGTGGTTTTTCAACACTAACACAAGTGCGAAAAGTGGTTTTTCAACACTAACACAAGTGCGAAAAGTGGTTTTTCAACACTAACACAAGTGCGAAAAGTGGTTTTTCAACACTAATACAAGTGCAAAAGTGGTTTCCTGCACCAACACAAGTGCGAAAAGTGATTTTTCAACACTAACACAAGTGCGAAAAGTGGTTTTTCAACACTATCACAAGTGCAAAAAGTGTTTTTTCCACACTAATACAAGTGCAAAAGTGGTTTTTCAACACTAACACAAGTGCGAAAAGTCGTTTTTCAACACTAACGCAAGTGCGAAAAGTGGTTTTTCAACACTGACACAAGTGCGAAATGTGGTTTTTCCACACTAATACAAGTGCAAAAGTGGTTTCCTGCACCAACACAAGTGCGAAAAGTGGTTTTTCAACACTAACACAAGTGCGAAAAGTGTTATTTCCACACTAATACAAGTGCAAAAGTGGTTTCCTGCACCAACACAAGTGCTAAAAGTGGTTTTTCAACACTAACACAAGTGCGAAAAGTGGTTTTTCAACACTATCACAGGTGCAAAAAGTGTTTTTTCCACACTAATACAAGTGCAAAAGTGGTTTCCTGCACCAACACAAGTGCGAAAAGTGGTTTTTCAACACTAACACAAGTGCGAAAAGTGGTTTTTCAACACTATCACAAGTGCAAAAAGTGTTTTTTCCACACTAATACAAGTGCAAAAGTGGTTTTTCAACACTAACACAAGTGCGAAAAGTGGGTTTTCAACACTAACACAAATGCGAAAAGTGTTATTTCCACACTAATACAAGTGCAAAAGTGGTTTCCTGCACCAACACAAGTGCGAAAAGTGGTTTTTCAACACTAACACAAGTGCGAAAAGTGTTATTTCCACACTAATACAAGTGCAAAAGTGGTTTCCTGCACCAACACAAGTGCTAAAAGTGGTTTTTCAACACTAACACAAGTGCGAAAAGTGGTTTTCAACACTAACACAAGTGCGAAAAGTGGTTTTTCAACACTGACAAGTGCGAAAAGTGGTTTTTCCACACTAATACAAGTGCAAAAGTGGTTTCCTGCACCAACACAAGTGCGAAAAGTGGTTTTTCAACACTAACACAAGTGCAAAAAGTGGTTTTTCAACACTATCACAAGTGCAAAAAGTGGTTTTTCAACACTATCACAGGTGCAAAAAGTGTTTTTTCCACACTAATACAAGTGCAAAAGTGGTTTCCTGCACCAACACAAGTGCGAAAAGTGGATTTTCAACACTAACACAAGTGCGAAAAGTGGGTTTTCAACACTAACACAAGTGCGAAAAGTGGTTTTTCAACACTAACACAAGTGCGAAAAGTGGTTTTTCAACACTAACACAAGTGCGAAAAGTGGTTTTTCAACACTAACACAAGTGCAAAAGTGGTTTCCTGCACCAACACAAGTGCGAAAAGTGGTTTTTCAACACTAACACAAGTGCGAAAAGTGGTTTTTCAACACTAACACAAGTGCAAAAAGTGGTTTTTCAACACTAACACAAGTGCGAAAGTGGTTTTTCAACACTAACACAGGTGCGAAAAGTTGTTTTTCAACACTAACACAAGTGCAAAAAGTGGTTTTTCCACACTAATACAAGTGCGAAAAGTGGTTTTTCAACACTATCACAAGTGCAAAAAGTGTTTTTTCCACACTAATACAAGTGCAAAAGTGGTTTTTCAACACTAACACAAGTGTGAAAAGGGGTTTTTCAACACTAACACAAGTGCGAAAAGTGGTTTTTCAACACTAACACAAGTGCGAAAAGTGGTCTTTCCACACTAATACAAGTGCAAAAGTGGTTTCCTGCACCAACACAAGTGCGAAAAGTGGTTTTTCAACACTAACACAAGTGCGAAATGTGGTTTTTCAACACTATCACAAGTGCAAAAAGTGGTTTTTCAACACTATCACAAGTGCAAAAAGTGTTTTTTCCACACTAATACAAGTGCAAAAGTGGTTTCCTGCACCAACACAAGTGCGAAAAGTGGTTTTTCAACACTAACACAAGTGCGAAAAGTGGTTTTTCAACACTAACACAAGTGCAAAAAGTGGTTTTTCAACACTAACACAAGTGCGAAAAGTGGTTTTTCAACACTAACACAGGTGCGAAAAGTGGTTTTTCCACACTAATACAAGTGCAAAAGTGGTTTCCTGCACCAACACAAGTGTGAAAAGTGGTTTTTCAACACTAATACAAGTGCAAAAAGTGGTTTTTCCACACTAATACAAGTGCAAAAGTGGTTTCCTGCACCAACACAAGTGCAAAAAGTGGTTTTTCAACACTAATACAACTGCGAAAAGTGGTTTTTCAACACTATCACAAGTGCAAAAAGTGTTTTTTCCACACTAATACAAGTGCAAAAGTGGTTTTTCAACACTAACACAAGTGCGAAAAGTGGTTTTTCAACACTAACACAAGTGCGAAAAGTGGTTTTTCAACACTAACACAAGTGCGAAAAGTGGTTTTTCAACACTAACACAAGTGTGAAAAGTAGTTTTTCCACACTAATACAAGTGCAAAAGTGGTTTCCTGCACCAACACAAGTGCGAAAAGTGGTTTTTCAACACTAACACAAGTGCAAAAAGTGGTTTTTCCACACTAATACAAGTGCAAAAGTGGTTTCCTGCACCAACACAAGTGCGAAAAGTGGTTTTTCAACACTAACACAAGTGCGAAAAGTGGTTTTTCAACACTAACACAAGTGCAAAAAGTGGTTTTTCAACACTAACACAGGTGCGAAAAGTGGTTTTTCCACACTAATACAAGTGAAAAAGTGGTTTCCTGCACCAACACAAGTGTGAAAAGTGGTTTTTCAACACTAACACAAGTGCGAAAAGTGGTTTTTCAACACTAACACAAGTGCGAAAAGTGGTTTTTCAACACTAACACAGGTGCGAAAAGTGGTTTTGCCACACTAATACAAGTGCAAAAGTGGTTTCCTGCACCAACACAAGTGCGAAAAGTGGTTTTTCCACACTAATACAAGTGCAAAAGTGGTTTTTCAACACTAACACAAGTGTGAAAAGTGGTTTTTCAACACTAACACAAGTGTGAAAAGTCGTCTTTCAACACTAACACAAGTGCGAAAAGTGGTTTTTCCACACTAATACAAGTGCAAAAGTGGTTTCCTGCACCAACACAAGTGCGAAAAGTGGTTTTTCAACACTAACACAAATGCGAAAAGTGGTTTTTCAACACTATCACAAGTGCAAAAAGTGTTTTTTCCACACTAATACAAGTGCAAAAGTGGTTTCCTGCACCAACACAAGTGCGGAAAGTGGTTTTTCAACACTAACACAAGTGCGAAAAGTGGTTTTTTCAACACTAACACAAGTGCGAAAAGTGGTTTTTCAACACTAACACAAGTGCGAAAAGTGGTTTTTCAACACTAACACAAGTGCGAAAAGTGGTTTTTCAACACTAACACAGGTGCGAAAAGTGGTTTTTCCACACTAATACAAGTGCAAAAGTGGTTTCCTGCACCAACACAAGTGCGAAAAGTGGTTTCCTGCACCAAAACAAGTGCGAAAAGTGGTTTTTCAACACTAATACAAGTGCGAAAAGTGGTTTTTCAACACTATCACAAGTGCAAAAAGTGTTTTTTCCACACTAATACAAGTGCAAAAGTGGTTTTTCAACACTAACACAAGTGCGAAAAGTGGTTTTTCAACACTAACACAAGTGCGAAAAGTGGTTTTTCAACACTATCAAGTGCAAAAAGTGTTTTTTCCACACTAATACAAGTGCAAAAGTGGTTTTTCAACACTAACACAAGTGCGAAAAGTGGTTTTTCAACACTAACACAAGTGCGAAAAGTGGTTTTTCAACACTAACACAAGTGCGAAAAGTGGTTTTTCAACACTAACACAGGTGCGAAAAGTGGTTTTTCCACACTAATACAAGTGCAAAAGTGGTTTCCTGCACCAACACAAGTGCGAAAAGTGGTTTTTCAACACTAACACAAGTGCGAAAAGTGGTTTTCCCACACTAATACAAGTGCAAAAGTGGTTTCCTGCACCAACACAAGTGCGAAAAGTGGTTTCCTGCACCAAAACAAGTGCGAAAAGTGGTTTTTCAACACTAATACAAGTGCGAAAAGTGGTTTTTCAACACTATCACAAGTGCAAAAAAGTGTTTTTTCCACACTAATACAAGTGCAAAAGTGGTTTTTCAACACTAACACAAGTGCGAAAAGTGGTTTTTCAACACTATCACAAGTGCAAAAAGTGGTTTTTCAACACTATCACAAGTGCAAAAAGTGTTTTTTCCATACTAATACAAGTGCAAAAGTGGTTTCCTGAACCAACACAAGTGCGAAAAGTGGATTTTCAACACTAACACAAGTGCGAAAAGTGGGTTTTCAACACTAACACAAGTGCGAAAAGTGTTTTTTTCCACACTAATACAAGTGCAAAAGTGGTTTTTCAACACTAACACAAGTGCGAAAAGTGGTTTTTCAACACTAACCACAAGTGCAAAAAGTGGTTTTTCAACACTAACACAAGTGCGAAAAGTGGTTTTTCCACACTAATACAAGTGCAAAAGTGGTTTCCTGCACCAACACAATTGCGAAAAGTGGTTTTTCAACACTAACACAAGTGCGAAAAGTGGTTTTTCAACACTATCACAAGTGCAAAAAGTGTTTTTTCCACACTAATACAAGTGCAAAAGTGGTTTCCTGCACCAACACAAGTGCGAAAATTGGTTTTTCAACACTAACACAAGTGCGAAAAGTGGTTTTTCAACACTAACACAAGTGCGAAAAGTGGTTTTTCAACACTAACACAAGTGCGAAAAGTGGTTTTTCAACACTAACACAAGTGCGAAAAGTGGTTTTTCAACACTAACACAAGTGCGAAAAGTGGTTTTTGCACACTAATACAAGTGCAAAAGTGGTTTCCTGCACCAACACAAGTGCGAAAAGTGGTTTTTCAACACTAATACAAGTGCGAAAAGTGGTTTTTCAACACTATCACAAGTGCAAAAAGTGTTTTTTCCACACTAATACAAGTGCAAAAGTGGTTTTTCAACACTAACACAAGTGCGAAAAGTGGTTTTTCAACACTATCACAAGTGCAAAAAGTGGTTTTTCAACACTATCACAGGTGCAAAAAGTGTTTTTTCCAGACTAATACAAGTGCAAAAGTGGTTTCCTGCACCAACACAAGTGCGAAAAGTGGATTTTCAACACTAACACAAGTGCGAAAAGTGGGTTTTCAACACTAACACAAGTGCGAAAAGTGGTTTTTCAACACTAACACAAGTTCGAAAAGTGGTTTTTCAACACTAACACAAGTGCGAAAAGTGGTTTTTCAACACTAGCACAAGTGCGAAAAGTGGTTTTTCAACACTAACACAATTGCGAAAAGTGGTTTTTCCACACTAATACAAGTGCAAAAGTGGTTTCCTGCACCAACACAAGTGCGAAAAGTGGTTTTTCAACACTAACACAAGTGCGAAAAGTGGTTTTTCAACACTATCACAAGTGCAAAAAGTGTTTTTTCCACACTAATACAAGTGCAAAAGTGGTTTCCTGCACCAACACAAGTGCGAAAAGTGGTTTTTCAACACTAACACAAGTGCGAAAAGTGGTTTTTCAACACTATCACAAGTGCAAAAAGTGGTTTTTCAACACTATCACAGGTGCAAAAAGTGTTTTTTCCACACTAATACAAGTGCAAAAGTGGTTTCCCTGCACCAACACAAGTGCGAAAAGTGGTTTTTCAACACTAACACAAGTGCGAAAAGTGGTTTTTCAACACTATCACAAGTGCAAAAAGTGTTTTTTCCACACTAATACAAGTGCAAAAGTGGTTTTTCAACACTAACACAAGTGCGAAAAGTGGGTTTTCAACACTAACACAAATGCGAAAAGTGTTATTTCCACACTAATACAAGTGCAAAAGTGGTTTTTCAACACTAACACAAGTGCGGAAAGTGGTTTTTCAACACTAACACAAGTGCGAAAAGTGGTTTTTCAACACTGACACAAGTGCGAAAAGTGGTTTTTCCACACTAATACAAGTGCAAAAGTGGTTTCCTGCACCAACACAAGTGCGAAAAGTGGTTTTTCAACACTAACACAAGTGCGAAAAGTGGTTTTTCAACACTATCACAAGTGCAAAAAGTGGTTTTTCAACACTATCACAGGTGCAAAAAGTGTTTTTTCCACACTAATACAAGTGCAAAAGTGGTTTCCTGCACCAACACAAGTGCGAAAAGTGGATTTTCAACACTAACACAAGTGCGAAAAGTGGGTTTTCAACACTAACACAAGTGCGAAAAGTGGTTTTTCAACACTAACACAAGTGCGAAAAGTGGTTTTTCAACACTAACACGAGTGCGAAAAGTGGTTTTTCAACACTAACACAATTGCGAAAAGTGGTTTTTCCACACTAATACAAGTGCAAAAGTGGTTTCCTGCACCAACACAAGTGCGAAAAGTGGTTTTTCAACACTAACACAAGTGCGAAAAGTGGTTTTTCAACACTATCACAAGTGCAAAAAGTGTTTTTTCCACACTAATACAAGTGCAAAAGTGGTTTCCTGCACCAACACAAGTGCGAAAAGTGGTTTTTCAACACTAACACAAGTGCGAAAAGTGGTTTTTCAACACTAACACAAGTGCAAAAAGTGGTTTTTCAACACTATCACAAGTGCAAAAAGTGGTTTTTCAACACTATCACAAGTGCAAAAAAGTGTTTTTTCCACACTAATACAAGTGCAAAAGTGGTTTTTCAACACTAACACAAGTGCGGAAAGTGGTTTTTCAACACTAACACAAGTGCGAAAAGTGGTTTTTCAACACTAACACAAGTGCGAAAAGTGGTTTTTCAACACTATCACAAGTGCGAAAAGTGGTTTTTCAACACTAACACAAGTGCGAAAGGTGGTTTTTCAACACTAACACAAGTGCGAAAAGTGGTTTTTCAACACTAACACAAGTGCGAAAAGTGGTTTTTGCACACTAATACAAGTGCAAAAGTGGTTTCCTGCACCAACACAAGTGCGAAAAGTGGTTTTTCAACACTAATACAAGTGCGAAAAGTGGTTTTTCAACACTATCACAAGTGCAAAAAGTGTTTTTTCCACACTAATACAAGTGCAAAAGTGGTTTTTCAACACTAACACAAGTGCGAAAAGTGGTTTTTCAACACTATCACAAGTGCAAAAAGTGGTTTTTCAACACTATCACAGGTGCAAAAAGTGTTTTTTCCAGACTAATACAAGTGCAAAAGTGGTTTCCTGCACCAACACAAGTGCGAAAAGTGGATTTTCAACACTAACACAAGTGCGAAAAGTGGGTTTTCAACACTAACACAAGTGCGAAAAGTGGTTTTTCAACACTAACACAAGTGCGAAAAGTGGTTTTTCAACACTAACACAAGTGCGAAAAGTGGTTTTTCAACACTAGCACAAGTGCGAAAAGTGGTTTTTTCAACACTAACACAATTGCGAAAAGTGGTTTTTCCACACTAATACAAGTGCAAAAGTGGTTTCCTGCACCAACACAAGTGCGAAAAGTGGTTTTTCAACACTAACACAAGTGCGAAAAGTGGTTTTTCAACACTATCACAAGTGCAAAAAGTGTTTTTTCCACACTAATACAAGTGCAAAAGTGGTTTCCTGCACCAACACAAGTGCGAAAAGTGGTTTTTCAACACTAACACAAGTGCGAAAAGTGGTTTTTCAACACTATCACAAGTGCAAAAAGTGGTTTTTCAACACTATCACAGGTGCAAAAAAGTGTTTTTTCCACACTAATACAAGTGCAAAAGTGGTTTCCTGCACCAACACAAGTGCGAAAAGTGGTTTTTCAACACTAACACAAGTGCGAAAAGTGGGTTTTTCAACACTATCACAAGTGCAAAAAGTGTTTTTTCCACACTAATACAAGTGCAAAAGTGGTTTTTCAACACTAACACAAGTGCGAAAAGTGGGTTTTCAACACTAACACAAATGCGAAAAGTGTTATTTCCACACTAATACAAGTGCAAAAGTGGTTTTTCAACACTAACACAAGTGCGGAAAGTGGTTTTTCAACACTAACACAAGTGCGAAAAGTGGTTTTTCAACACTGACACAAGTGCGAAAAGTGGTTTTTCCACACTAATACAAGTGCAAAAGTGGTTTCCTGCACCAACACAAGTGCGAAAAGTGGTTTTTCAACACTAACACAAGTGCGAAAAGTGGTTTTTCAACACTATCACAAGTGCAAAAAGTGGTTTTTCAACACTATCACAGGTGCAAAAAGTGTTTTTTTCCACACTAATACAAGTGCAAAAGTGGTTTCCTGCACCAACACAAGTGCGAAAAGTGGATTTTCAACACTAACACAAGTGCGAAAAGTGGGTTTTCAACACTAACACAAGTGCGAAAAGTGGTTTTTCAACACTAACACAAGTGCGAAAAGTGGTTTTTCAACACTAACACGAGTGCGAAAAGTGGTTTTTCAACACTAACACAATTGCGAAAAGTGGTTTTTCCACACTAATACAAGTGCAAAAGTGGTTTCCTGCACCAACACAAGTGCGAAAAGTGGTTTTTCAACACTAACACAAGTGCGAAAAGTGGTTTTTCAACACTATCACAAGTGCAAAAAGTGTTTTTTCCACACTAATACAAGTGCAAAAGTGGTTTCCTGCACCAACACAAGTGCGAAAAGTGGTTTTTCAACACTAACACAAGTGCGAAAAGTGGTTTTTCAACACTAACACAAGTGCAAAAAGTGGTTTTTCAACACTAACACAAGTGCGAAAGTGGTTTTTCAACACTAACACAGGTGCGAAAAGTGGTTTTTCAACACTAACACAAGTGCAAAAAGTGGTTTTTCCACACTAATACAAGTGTGAAAAGTGGTTTTTCAACACTATCACAAGTGCAAAAAGTGTTTTTTCCACACTAATACAAGTGCAAAAGTGGTTTTTCAACACTAACACAAGTGTGAAAAGGGGTTTTTCAACACTAACACAAGTGCGAAAAGTGGTTTTTCAACACTAACACAAGTGCGAAAAGTGGTTTTTCCACACTAATACAAGTGCAAAAGTGGTTTCCTGCACCAACGACAAGTGCGAAAAGTGGTTTTTCAACACTAACACAAGTGCGAAAAGTGGTTTTTCAACACTATCACAAGTGCAAAAAGTGGTTTTTCAACACTATCACAAGTGCAAAAAGTGTTTTTTCCACACTAATACAAGTGCAAAAGTGGTTTCCTGCACCAACACAAGTGTGAAAAGTGGTTTTTCAACACTAACACAAGTGCGAAAAGTGGTTTTTCAACACTATCAAAGTGCAAAAAGTGGTTTTTCAACACTATCACAAGTGCAAAAAGTGGTTTTTCAACACTATCACAAGTGCAAAAAGTGTTTTTTCCACACTAATACAAGTGCAAAAGTGGTTTCCTGCACCAACACAAGTGCAAAAGTGGTTTTTCAACACTAACACAAGTGCGAAAAGTGGTTTTTCAACACTAACACAAGTGCAAAAAGTGGTTTTTCAACACTAACACAAGTGCGAAAAGTGGTTTTTCAACACTAACACAGGTGCGAAAAGTGGTTTTTCCACACTAATACAAGTGCAAAAGTGGTTTCCTGCACCAACACAAGTGCGAAAAGTGGTTTTTCAACACTAACACAAGTGCAAAAAGTGGTTTTTCCACACTAATACAAGTGCAAAAGTGGTTTCCTGCACCAACACAAGTGCGAAAAGTGGTTTTTCAACACTAATACAACTGCGAAAAGTGGTTTTTCAACACTATCACAAGTGCAAAAAGTGTTTTTTCCACACTAATACAAGTGCAAAAGTGGTTTTTCAACACTAACACAAGTGCGAAAAGTGGTTTTCAACACTAACACAAGTGCGAAAAGTCGTTTTTCAACACTAACACAAGTGCGAAAAGTGGTTTTTCAACACTAACACAAGTGCGAAAAGTAGTTTTTCCACACTAATACAAGTGCAAAAGTGGTTTCCTGCACCAACACAAGTGCGAAAAGTGGTTTTTCAACACTAACACAATTGCGAAAAGTGGTTTTTCCACACTAATACAAGTGCAAAAGTGGTTTCCTGCACCAACACAAGTGCGAAAAGTGGTTTTTCAACACTAACACAAGTGCGAAAAGTGGTTTTTCAACACTATCAAAGTGCGAAAAGTGGTTTTTCAACACTATCACAAGTGCAAAAAGTGTTTTTTCCACACTAATACAAGTGCAAAAGTGGTTTCCTGCACCAACACAAGTGCGAAAAGTGGTTTTTCAACACTAACACAAGTGCGAAAAGTGGTTTTTCAACACTAACACAAGTGCAAAAAGTGGTTTTTCAACACTAACACAAGTGCAAAAAGTGGTTTTTCAACACTAACATAGGTGCGAAAAGTGGTTTTTCCACACTAATACAAGTGCAAAAGTGGTTTCCTGCACCAACACAAGTGCGAAAAGTGGTTTTTCAACACTAACACAAGTGCAAAAAGTGGTTTTTCCACACTAATACAAGTGCAAAAGTGGTTTCCTGCACCAACACAAGTGCGAAAAGTGGTTTTTCAACACCAATACAAGTGCGAAAAGTGGTTTTTCAACACTATCACAAGTGCAAAAAGTGTTTTTTCCACACTAATACAAGTGCAAAAGTGGTTTTTCAACACTAACACAAGTGTGAAAAGTGGTTTTTCCACACTAATACAAGTGCAAAAGTGGTTTCCTGCACCAACACAAGTGCGAAAAGTGGTTTTTCAACACTAACACAAGTGCGAAAAGTGGTTTTTCAACACTAACACAAGTGCAAAAAGTGGTTTTTCAACACTAACACAAGTGCGAAAAGTGGTTTTTCAACACTAACACAGGTGCGAAAAGTGGTTTTTCCACACTAATACAAGTGAAAAAGTGGTTTCCTGCACCAACACAAGTGTGAAATGTGGTTTTTCAACACTAACACAAGTGCGAAAAGTGGTTTTTCAACACTAACACAAGTGCGAAAAGTGGTTTTTCAACACTAACACAGGTGCGAAAAGTGGTTTTTCCACACTAATACAAGTGCAAAAGTGGTTTCCTGCACCAACACAAGTGCGAAAAGTGGTTTTTCCACACTAATACAAGTGCAAAAGTGGTTTTTCAACACTAACACAAGTGCGAAAAGTGGTTTTTCAACACTAACACAAGTGTGAAAAGTCGTCTTTCAACACTAACACAAGTGCGAAAAGTGGTTTTTCCACACTAATACAAGTGCAAAAGTGGTTTCCTGCACCAACACAGGTGCAAAAAGTGGTTTTTCAACACTAACACAACTGCGAAAAGTGGTTTTTCAACACTATCACAAGTGCAAAAAGTGTTTTTTCCACACTAATACAAGTGCAAAAGTGGTTTCCTGCACCAACACAAGTGCGGAAAGTGGTTTTTCAACACTAACACAAGTGGGAAAAGTGGTTTTTCAACACTTACACAAGTGCGAAAAGTGGTTTTCAACACTAACACAAGTGCGAAAAGTGGTTTTTCAACACTAACACAGGTGCGAAAAGTGGTTTTTCCACACTAATACAAGTGCAAAAGTGGTTTCCTGCACCAACACAAGTGCGAAAAGTGGTTTTTCAACACTAACACAAGTGCGAAAAGTGGTTTTTCCACACTAATACAAGTGCAAAAGTGGTTTTTCAACACTAACACAAGTGCGAAAAGTGGTTTTTCAACACTAACACAAGTGCGAAAAGTCGTCTTTCAACACTAACACAAGTGCGAAAAGTGGTTTTTCAACACTAACACAAGTGCAAAAAGTGGTTTTTCAACACTAACACAAGTGCGAAAAGTGGTTTTTCAACACTAACACAGGTGCGAAAAGTGGTTTTTCCACACTAATACAAGTGCAAAAGTGGTTTCCTGCACCAACACAAGTGCGAAAAGTGGTTTTTCCACACTAATACAAGTGCAAAAGTGGTTTTTCAACACTAACACAAGTGCGAAAAGTGGTTTTTCAACACTAACACAAGTGTGAAAAGTCGTCTTTCAACACTAACACAAGTGCGAAAAGTGGTTTTTCCACACTAATACAAGTGCAAAAGTGGTTTCCTGCACCAACACAAGTGCGAAAAGTGGTTTTTCAACACTAACACAAGTGCGAAAAGTGGTTTTTCAACACTATCACAAGTGCAAAAAGTGTTTTTTCCACACTAATACAAGTGCAAAAGTGGTTTCCTGCACCAACACAAGTGCGAAAATTGGTTTTTCAACACTAACACAAGTGCGAAAAGTGGTTTTTCAACACTAACACAAGTGCGAAAAGTGGTTTTTCAACACTAACACAAGTGCGAAAAGTGGTTTTTCAACACTAACACAAGTGCGAAAAGTGGTTTTTCAACACTAACACAAGTGCGAAAAGTGGTTTTTCCACACTAATACAAGTGCAAAAGTGGTTTCCTGCACCAACACAAGTGCGAAAAGTGGTTTTTCAACACTAATACAAGTGCGAAAAGTGGTTTTTCAACACTATCACAAGTGCAAAAAGTGTTTTTTCCACACTAATACAAGTGCAAAAGTGGTTTTTCAACACTAACACAAGTGCGAAAAGTGGTTTTTCAACACTATCACAAGTGCAAAAAGTGGTTTTTCAACACTATCACAGGTGCAAAAAGTGTTTTTTCCACACTAATACAAGTGCAAAAGTGGTTTCCTGCACCAACACAAGTGCGAAAAGTGGATTTTCAACACTAACACAAGTGCGAAAAGTGGGTTTTCAACACTAACACAAGTGCGAAAAGTGGTTTTTCAACACTAACACAAGTGCGAAAAGTGGTTTTTCAACACTAACACAAGTGCGAAAAGTGGTTTTTCAACACCAGCACAAGAGCGAAAAGTGGTTTTTCAACACTAACACAATTGCGAAAAGTGGTTTTTCCACACTAATACAAGTGCAAAAGTGGTTTCCTGCACCAACACAAGTGCGAAAAGTGGTTTTTCAACACTAACACAAGTGCGAAAAGTGGTTTTTCAACACTATCACAAGTGCAAAAAGTGTTTTTTCCACACTAATACAAGTGCAAAAGTGGTTTCCTGCACCAACACAAGTGCGAAAAGTGGTTTTTCAACACTAACACAAGTGCGAAAAGTGGTTTTTCAACACTATCACAAGTGCAAAAAGTGGTTTTTCAACACTATCACAGGTGCAAAAAGTGTTTTTTCCACACTAATACAAGTGCAAAAGTGGTTTCCTGCACCAACACAAGTGCGAAAAGTGGGTTTTCAACACTAACACAAGTGCGAAAAGTGGTTTTTCAACACTAACACAAGTGCGAAAAGTGGTTTTTCCACACTAATACAAGTGCAAAAGTGGTTTCCTGCACCAACACAAGTGCGAAAAGTGGTTTTTCAACACTAATACAAGTGCGAAAAGTGGTTTTTCAACACTATCACAAGTGCAAAAAGTGTTTTTTCCACACTAATACAAGTGCAAAAGTGGTTTTTCAACACTAACACAAGTGCGAAAAGTGGTTTTTCAACACTATCACAAGTGCAAAAAGTGGTTTTTCAACACTATCACAGGTGCAAAAAGTGTTTTTTCCACACTAATACAAGTGCAAAAGTGGTTTCCTGCACCAACACAAGTGCGAAAAGTGGATTTTCAACACTAACACAAGTGCGAAAAGTGGGTTTTCAACACTAACACAAGTGCGAAAAGTGGTTTTTCAACACTAACACAAGTGCGAAAAGTGGTTTTTCAACACTAACACAAGTGCGAAAAGTGGTTTTTCAACACCAGCACAAGAGCGAAAAGTGGTTTTTCAACACTAACACAATTGCGAAAAGTGGTTTTTCCACACTAATACAAGTGCAAAAGTGGTTTCCTGCACCAACACAAGTGCGAAAAGTGGTTTTTCAACACTAACACAAGTGCGAAAAGTGGTTTTTCAACACTATCACAAGTGCAAAAAGTGTTTTTTCCACACTAATACAAGTGCAAAAGTGGTTTCCTGCACCAACACAAGTGCGAAAAGTGGTTTTTCAACACTAACACAAGTGCGAAAAGTGGTTTTTCAACACTATCACAAGTGCAAAAAGTGGTTTTTCAACACTATCACAGGTGCAAAAAGTGTTTTTTCCACACTAATACAAGTGCAAAAGTGGTTTCCTGCACCAACACAAGTGCGAAAAGTGGGTTTTCAACACTAACACAAGTGCGAAAAGTGGTTTTTCAACACTAATACAAGTGCAAAAAGTGGTTTTTCAACACTAACACAACTGCGAAAAGTGGTTTTTCAACACTATCACAAGTGCAAAAAGTGTTTTTTCCACACTAATACAAGTGCAAAAGTGGTTTCCTGCACCAACACAAGTGCGGAAAGTGGTTTTTCAACACTAACACAAGTGGGAAAAGTGGTTTTTCAACACTTACACAAGTGCGAAAAGTGGTTTTCAACACTAACACAAGTGCGAAAAGTGGTTTTTCAACACTAACACAGGTGCGAAAAGTGGTTTTTCCACACTAATACAAGTGCAAAAGTGGTTTCCTGCACCAACACAAGTGCGAAAAGTGGTTTTTCAACACTAACACAAGTGCGAAAAGTGGTTTTTCCACACTAATACAAGTGCAAAAGTGGTTTTTCAACACTAACACAAGTGCGAAAAGTGGTTTTTCAACACTAACACAAGTGCGAAAAGTCGTCTTTCAACACTAACACAAGTGCGAAAAGTGGTTTTTCCACACTAATACAAGTGCAAAAGTGGTTTCCTGCACCAACACAAGTGCGAAAAGTGGTTTTTCAACACTAACACAAGTGCGAAAAGTGGTTTTTCAACACTAACACAAGTGCAAAAAGTGGTTTTTCAACAAGTGCGAAAAGTGGTTTTTCAACACTAACACAGGTGCGAAAAGTGGTTTTTCCACACTAATACAAGTGCAAAAGTGGTTTCCTGCACCAACACAAGTGCGAAAAGTGGTTTTTCCACACTAATACAAGTGCAAAAGTGGTTTTTCAACACTAACACAAGTGCGAAAAGTGGTTTTTCAACACTAACACAAGTGTGAAAAGTCGTCTTTCAACACTAACACAAGTGCGAAAAGTGGTTTTTCCACACTAATACAAGTGCAAAAGTGGTTTCCTGCACCAACAAGTGCGAAAAGTGGTTTTTCAACACTAACACAAGTGCGAAAAGTGGTTTTTCAACACTATCACAAGTGCAAAAAGTGTTTTTTCCACACTAATACAAGTGCAAAAGTGGTTTCCTGCACCAACACAAGTGCGAAAATTGGTTTTTCAACACTAACACAAGTGCGAAAAGTGGTTTTTCAACACTAACACAAGTGCGAAAAGTGGTTTTTCAACACTAACACAAGTGCGAAAAGTGGTTTTTCAACACTAACACAAGTGCGAAAAGTGGTTTTTCAACACTAACACAAGTGCGAAAAGTGGTTTTTCCACACTAATACAAGTGCAAAAGTGGTTTCCTGCACCAACACAAGTGCGAAAAGTGGTTTTTCAACACTAATACAAGTGCGAAAAGTGGTTTTTCAACACTATCACAAGTGCAAAAAGTGTTTTTTCCACACTAATACAAGTGCAAAAGTGGTTTTTCAACACTAACACAAGTGCGAAAAGTGGTTTTTCAACACTATCACAAGTGCAAAAAGTGGTTTTTCAACACTATCACAGGTGCAAAAAGTGTTTTTTCCACACTAATACAAGTGCAAAAGTGGTTTCCTGCACCAACACAAGTGCGAAAAGTGGATTTTCAACACTAACACAAGTGCGAAAAGTGGGTTTTCAACACTAACACAAGTGCGAAAAGTGGTTTTTCAACACTAACACAAGTGCGAAAAGTGGTTTTTCAACACTAACACAAGTGCGAAAAGTGGTTTTTCAACACCAGCACAAGAGCGAAAAGTGGTTTTTCAACACTAACACAATTGCGAAAAGTGGTTTTTCCACACTAATACAAGTGCAAAAGTGGTTTCCTGCACCAACACAAGTGCGAAAAGTGGTTTTTCAACACTAACACAAGTGCGAAAAGTGGTTTTTCAACACTATCACAAGTGCAAAAAGTGTTTTTTCCACACTAATACAAGTGCAAAAGTGGTTTCCTGCACCAACACAAGTGCGAAAAGTGGTTTTTCAACACTAACACAAGTGCGAAAAGTGGTTTTTCAACACTATCACAAGTGCAAAAAGTGTTTTTTCCACACTAATACAAGTGCAAAAGTGGTTTTTCAACACTAACACAAGTGCGAAAAGTGGGTTTTCAACACTAACACAAATGCGAAAAGTGTTATTTCCACACTAATACAAGTGCAAAAGTGGTTTTTCAACACTAACACAAGTGCGAAAAGTGGTTTTTCAACACTAACACAAGTGCGAAAAGTGGTTTTTCAACACTGACAAGTGCGAAAAGTGGTTTTTCCACACTAATACAAGTGCAAAAGTGGTTTTTCAACACTAACACAAGTGCGAAAAGTGGTTTTTCAACACTATCACAAGTGCAAAAAGTGGTTTTTCAACACTATCACAGGTGCAAAAAGTGTTTTTTCCACACTAATACAAGTGCAAAAGTGGTTTCCTGCACCAACACAAGTGCGAAAAGTGGATTTTCAACACTAACACAAGTGCGAAAAGTGGGTTTTCAACACTAACACAAGTGCGAAAAGTGGTTTTTCAACACTAACACAAGTGTGAAAAGTGGTTTTTCAACACTAACACAAGTGCGAAAAGTGGTTTTTCAACACTAACACAATTGCGAAAAGTGGTTTTTCCACACTAATACAAGTGCAAAAGTGGTTTCCTGCACCAACACAAGTGCGAAAAGTGGTTTTTCAACACTAACACAAGTGCAAAAAGTGGTTTTTCAACACTAACACAAGTGCGAAAGTGGTTTTTCAACACTAACACAGGTGCGAAAAGTGGTTTTTCAACACTAACACAAGTGCAAAAAGTGGTTTTTCCACACTAATACAAGTGCGAAAAGTGGTTTTTCAACACTATCACAAGTGCAAAAAGTGTTTTTTCCACACTAATACAAGTGCAAAAGTGGTTTTTCAACACTAACACAAGTGTGAAAAGGGGTTTTTCAACACTAACACAAGTGCGAAAAGTGGTTTTTCAACACTAACACAAGTGCGAAAAGTGGTTTTTCCACACTAATACAAGTGCAAAAGTGGTTTCCTGCACCAACACAAGTGCGAAAAGTGGTTTTTCAACACTAACACAAGTGCGAAAAGTGGTTTTTCAACACTATCACAAGTGCAAAAAGTGGTTTTTCAACACTATCACAAGTGCAAAAAGTGTTTTTGCCACACTAATACAAGTGCAAAAGTGGTTTCCTGCACCAACACAAGTGCGAAAAGTGGTTTTTCAACACTAACACAAGTGCAAAAAGTGGTTTTTCAACACTAACACAAGTGCGAAAAGTGGTTTTTCAACACTAATACAAGTGCAAAAGTGGTTTCCTGCACCAACACAAGTGCGAAAAGTGGTTTTTCAACACTAACACAAGTGCAAAAAGTGGTTTTTCCACACTAATACAAGTGCAAAAGTGGTTTCCTGCACCAACACAAGTGCGAAAAGTGGTTTTTCAACACTAATACAACTGTGAAAAGTGGTTTTTCAACACTAATACAACTGTGAAAAGTGGTTTTTCAACACTATCACAAGTGCAAAAAGTGTTTTTTCCACACTAATACAAGTGCAAAAGTGGTTTTTCAACACTAACACAAGTGCGAAAAGTGGTTTTTCAACACTAACACAAGTGCAAAAAGTGGTTTTTCAACACTAACACAAGTGCGAAAAGTGGTTTTTCAACACTAACACAAGTGCGAAAAGTAGTTTTTCCACACTAATACAAGTGCAAAAGTGGTTTCCTGCACCAACACAAGTGCGAAAAGTGGTTTTTCAACACTAACACAATTGCGAAAAGTGGTTTTTCCACACTAATACAAGTGCAAAAGTGGTTTCCTGCACCAACACAAGTGCGAAAAGTGGTTTTTCAACACTAACACAAGTGCGAAAAGTGGTTTTTCAACACTATCAAAATGCGAAAAGTGGTTTTTCAACACTATCACAAGTGCAAAAAGTGTTTTTTTCCACACTAATACAAGTGCAAAAGTGGTTTCCTGCACCAACACAAGTGCGAAAAGTGGTTTTTCAACACTAACACAAGTGCGAAAAGTGGTTTTTCAACACTAACACAAGTGCAAAAAGTGGTTTTTCAACACTAACACAAGTGCAAAAAGTGGTTTTTCAACACTAACACAGGTGCGAAAAGTGGTTTTTCCACACTAATACAAGTGCAAAAGTGGTTTCCTGCACCAACACAAGTGCGAAAAGTGGTTTTTCAACACTAATACAAGTGCGAAAAGTGGTTTTTCAACACTATCACAAGTGCAAAAAGTGTTTTTTCCACACTAATACAAGTGCAAAAGTGGTTTTTCAACACTAACACAAGTGTGAAAAGTGGGTTTTTCCACACTAATACAAGTGCAAAAGTGGTTTCCTGCACCAACACAAGTGCGAAAAGTGGTTTTTCAACACTAACACAAGTGCAAAAAGTGGTTTTTCAACACTAACACAAGTGCGAAAAGTGGTTTTTCAACACTAACACAGGTGCGAAAAGTGGTTTTTCCACACTAATACAAGTGAAAAAGTGGTTTCCTGCACCAACACAAGTGTGAAAAGTGGTTTTTCAACACTAACACAAGTGCGAAAAGTGGTTTTTCAACACTAACACAAGTGCGAAAAGTGGTTTTTCAACACTAACACAGGTGCGAAAAGTGGTTTTTCCACACTAATACAAGTGCAAAAGTGGTTTCCTGCACCAACACAAGTGCGAAAAGTGGTTTTTCCACACTAATACAAGTGCAAAAGTGGTTTTTCAACACTAACACAAGTGCGAAAAGTGGTTTTTCAACACTAACACAAGTGTGAAAAGTCGTCTTTCAACACTAACACAAGTGCGAAAAGTGGTTTTTCCACACTAATACAAGTGCAAAAGTGGTTTCCTGCACCAACACAAGTGCGAAAAGTGGTTTTTCAACACTAACACAAGTGCGAAAAGTGGTTTTTCAACACTATCACAAGTGCAAAAAGTGTTTTTTCCACACTAATACAAGTGCAAAAGTGGTTTCCTGCACCAACACAAGTGCGGAAAGTGGTTTTTCAACACTAACACAAGTGCGAAAAGTGGTTTTTCAACACTAACACAAGTGCGAAAAGTGGTTTTTCAACACTAACACAAGTGCGAAAAGTGGTTTTTCAACACTAACACAGGTGCGAAAAGTGGTTTTTCCACACTAATACAAGTGCAAAAGTGGTTTCCTGCACCAACACAAGTGCGAAAAGTGGTTTTTCAACACTAACACAAGTGCGAAAAGTGGTTTTCCCACACTAATACAAGTGCAAAAGTGGTTTCCTGCACCAACACAAGTGCGAAAAGTGGTTTCCTGCACCAAAACAAGTGCGAAAAGTGGTTTTTCAACACTAATACAAGTGCGAAAAGTGGTTTTTCAACACTATCACAAGTGCAAAAAGTGTTTTTTCCACACTAATACAAGCGCAAAAGTGGTTTTTCAACACTAACACAAGTGTGAAAAGTGGTTTTTCAACACTAACACAAGTGCGAAAAGTGGTTTTTCAATACTAACAAGTGCGAAAAGTGGTTTTTTCCACACTAATACAAGTGCAAAAATGGTTTCCTGCACCAACACAAGTGCGAAAAGTGGTTTTTCAACACTAACACAAGTGCGAAAAGTGGTTTTTCAACACTATCATAAGTGCAAAAAGTGTTTTTTCCACACTAATACAAGTGCAAAAGTGGTTTTTCAACACTAACACAAGTGCGAAAAGTGGTTTTTCAACACTAACACAAGTGCGAAAAGTGGTTTTTCAACACTAACACAAGTGCCAAAAGTGGTTTTTCCACACTAATACAAGTGCAAAAGTGGTTTCCTGCACCAACACAAGTGTGAAAAGTGGATTTTCAACACTAATACAAGTGCGAAAAGTGTTTTTTCCACACTAATACAAGTGCAAAAGTGGTTTTTCAACACTAACACAAGTGCGAAAAGTGGTTTTTCAACACTAACACAAGTGCGAAAAGTGGTTTTTCAACACTAACACAAGTGCGAAAAGTGGTTTTTCCACACTAATACAAGTGCAAAAGTGGTTTCCTGCACCAACACAATTGCGAAAAGTGGTTTTTCAACACTAACACAAGTGCGAAAAGTGGGTTTTCAACACTAACACAAGTGCGAAAAGTGGTTTTTCCACACTAATACAAGTGCAAAAGTGGTTTTTCAACACTAACACAAGTGCGAAAAGTGGTTTTTCAACACTATCACAAGTGCAAAAAGTGGTTTTTCAACACTATCACAGGTGCAAAAAGTGTTTTTTCCACACTAATACAAGTGCAAAAGTGGTTTCCTGCACCAACACAAGTGCGAAAAGTGGATTTTCAACACTAACACAAGTGCGAAAAGTGGTTTTTCAACACTATCACAAGTGCAAAAAGTGTTTTTTCCACACTAATACAAGTGCAAAAGTGGTTTCCTGCACCAACACAAGTGCGAAAAGTGGTTTTTCAACACTAACACAAGTGCGAAAAGTGGTTTTTCAACACTAACACAAGTGCAAAAAGTGGTTTTTCAACACTAACACAAGTGCGAAAGTGGTTTTTCAACACTAACACAGGTGCGAAAAGTGGTTTTTCAACACTAACACAAGTGCAAAAAGTGGTTTTTCCACACTAATACAAGTGCGAAAAGTGGTTTTTCAACACTATCACAAGTGCAAAAAGTGTTTTTTCCACACTAATACAAGTGCAAAAGTGGTTTTTCAACACTAACACAAGTGTGAAAAGGGGTTTTTCAACACTAACACAAGTGCGAAAAGTGGTTTTTCAACACTAACACAAGTGCGAAAAGTGGTTTTTCCACACTAATACATGTGCAAAAGTGGTTTCCTGCACCAACACAAGTGCGAAAAGTGGTTTTTCAACACTAACACAAGTGCGAAAAGTGGTTTTTCAACACTATCACAAGTGCAAAAAGTGGTTTTTCAACACTATCACAAGTGCAAAAAGTGTTTTTTCCACACTAATACAAGTGCAAAAGTGGTTTCCTGCACCAACACAAGTGCGAAAAGTGGTTTTTCAACACTAACACAATTGCGAAAAGTGGTTTTTCCACACTAATACAAGTGCAAAAGTGGTTTCCTGCACCAACACAAGTGCGAAAAGTGGTTTTTCAACACTAACACAAGTGCGAAAAGTGGTTTTTCAACACTATCAAAGTGCAAAAAGTGGTTTTTCAACACTATCACAAGTGCAAAAAGTGGTTTTTCAACACTATCACAAGTGCAAAAAGTGTTTTTTCCACACTAATACAAGTGCAAAAGTGGTTTCCTGCACCAACACAAGTGCGAAAAGTGGTTTTTCAACACTGACAAGTGCGAAAAGTGGTTTTTCAACACTAACACAAGTGCAAAAAGTGGTTTTTCAACACTAACACAAGTGCGAAAAGTGGTTTTTCAACACTAACACAGGTGCGAAAAGTGGTTTTTCCACACTAATACAAGTGCAAAAGTGGTTTCCTGCACCAACACAAGTGCGAAAAGTGGTTTTTCAACACTAATACAACTGCGAAAAGTCGTTTTTCAACACTATCACAAGTGCAAAAAGTGTTTTTTCCACACTAATACAAGTGCAAAAGTGGTTTTTCAACACTAACACAAGTGCGAAAAGTGGTTTTTCAACACTAACACAAGTGCGAAAAGTGGTTTTTCAACACTAACACAAGTGCGAAAAGTGGTTTTTCAACACTAACAAGTGCGAAAAGTAGTTTTTCCACACTAATACAAGTGCAAAAGTGGTTTCCTGCTCCAACACAAGTGCGAAAAGTGGTTTTTCAACACTAACACAATTGCGAAAAGTGGTTTTTCCACACTAATACAAGTGCAAAAGTGGTTTCCTGCACCAACACAAGTGCGAAAAGTGGTTTTTCAACACTAACACAAGTGCGAAAAGTGGTTTTTCAACACTATCAAAGTGCGAAAAGTGGTTTTTCAACACTATCACAAGTGCAAAAAGTGTTTTTTCCACACTAATACAAGTGCAAAAGTGGTTTCCTGCACCAACACAAGTGCGAAAAGTGGTTTTTCAACACTAATACAAGTGCGAAAAGTGGTTTTTCAACACTATCACAAGTGCAAAAAGTGTTTTTTCCACACTAATACAAGTGCAAAAGTGGTTTTTCAACACTAACACAAGTGTGAAAAGTGGTTTTTCCACACTAATACAAGTGCAAAAGTGGTTTCCTGCACCAACACAAGTGCGAAAAGTGGTTTTTCAACACTAACACAAGTGCGAAAAGTGGTTTTTCAACACTAACACAAGTGCGAAAAGTGGTTTTTCAACACTAACACAAGTGCGAAAAGTGGTTTTTCAACACTAACACAAGTGCGAAAAGTGGTTTTTCAACACTAACACAAGTGCGAAAAGTGGTTTTTCAACACTAACACAAGTGCGAAAAGTGGGTTTTCCACACTAATACAAGTGCAAAAGTGGTTTCCTGCACCAACACAAGTGCGAAAAGTGGTTTTTCAACACTAACACAAGTGCGAAAAGTGGTTTTTCAACACTAACACAAGTGCGAAAAGTGGTTTTTCAACACTAACACAAGTGCGAAAAGTGGTTTTTCAACACTAACACAAGTGCGAAAAGTGGTTTTTCAACACTAACACAAGTGCGAAAAGTGGGTTTTCCACACTAATACAAGTGCAAAAGTGGTTTCCTGCACCAACACAAGTGCGAAAAGTGGTTTTTCAACACTAACACAAGTGCGAAAAGTGGTTTTTCAACACTAACACAAGTGCGAAAAGTGGTTTTTCAACACTAACACAAGTGCGAAAAGTAGTTTTTCCACACTAATACAAGTGCAAAAGTGGTTTCCTGCACCAACACAAGTGCAAAAAGTGGTTTTTCAACACTAACACAAGTGCAAAAAGTGGTTTTTCAACACTATCACAATTGCAAAAAGTGGTTTTTCAACACTATCACAAGTGCGAAAAGTGGTTTTTCAACACTAACACAAGTGCGAAAAGTAGTTTTTCCACACTAATACAAGTGCAAAAGTGGTTTCCTGCACCAACACAAGTGCGAAAAGTGGTTTTTCAACACTAACACAATTGCGAAAAGTGGTTTTTCCACACTAATACAAGTGCAAAAGTGGTTTCCTGCACCAACACAAGTGCGAAAAGTGGTTTTTCAACACTAACACAAGTGCGAAAAGTGGTTTTTCAACACTATCAAAGTGCGAAAAGTGGTTTTTCAACACTATCACAAGTGCAAAAAGTGTTTTTTCCACACTAATACAAGTGCAAAAGTGGTTTCCTGCACCAACACAAGTGCGAAAAGTGGTTTTTCAACACTAACACAAGTGCAAAAAGTGGTTTTTCCACACTAATACAAGTGCAAAAGTGGTTTCCTGCACCAACACAAGTGCAAAAAGTGGTTTTTCAACACTAACACAAGTGCAAAAAGTGGTTTTTCAACACTAACACAAGTGCGAAAAGTGGTTTTTCAACACTAACACAGGTGCGAAAAGTGGTTTTTCCACACTAATACAAGTGCAAAAGTGGTTTCCTGCACCAACACAAGTGCAAAAAGTGGTTTTTCAACACTAACACAACTGCGAAAAGTGGTTTTTCAACACTATCACAAGTGCAAAAAGTGGTTTTTCAACACTATCACAAGTGCAAAAAGTGGTTTTTCAACACTATCACAAGTGCAAAAAGTGTTTTTTCCACACTAATACAAGTGCAAAAGTGGTTTCCTGCACCAACACAAGTGTGAAAAGTGGATTTTCAACACTAACACAAGTGCGAAAAGTGGTTTTTCAACACTATCACAAGTGCAAAAAGTGGTTTTTCAACACTATCACAAGTGCAAAAAGTGTTTTTTCAACACTAACACAGGCGCGAAATGTGGTTTTTCAACACTAACACAGGCGCGAAATGTGGTTTTTCAACACTAACACAAGTGCGAAAAGTGTTTTTTCAACACTAACACAGGCGCGAAATGTGGTTTTTCCACACTAATACAAGTGCAAAAGTGGTTTCCTGCACCAACACAAGTGCGAAAAGTGGTTTTTCCACACTAATACAAGTGCAAAAGTGGTTTTTCAACACTAACACAAGTGCGAAAAGTGGTTTTTCAACACTAACACAAGTGTGAAAAGTCGTCTTTCAACACTAACACAAGTGCGAAAAGTGGTTTTTCCACACTAATACAAGTGCAAAAGTGGTTTCCTGCACCAACACAAGTGCGAAAAGTGGTTTTTCAACACTAACACAAGTGCGAAAAGTGGTTTTTCAACACTATCACAAGTGCAAAAAGTGTTTTTTCCACACTAATACAAGTGCAAAAGTGGTTTCCTGCACCAACACAAGTGCGAAAAGTGGTTTTTCAACACTAACACAAGTGCGAAAAGTGGTTTTTCAACACTAACACAAGTGCGAAAAGTGGTTTTTCAACACTAACACAAGTGCGAAAAGTGGTTTTTCAACACTAACACAGGTGCGAAAAGTGGTTTTTCCACACTAATACAAGTGCAAAAGTGGTTTCCTGCACCAACACAAGTGCGAAAAGTGGTTTTTCAACACTAACACAAGTGCGAAAAGTGGTTTTCCCACACTAATACAAGTGCAAAAGTGGTTTCCTGCACCAACACAAGTGCGAAAAGTGGTTTCCTGCACCAAAACAAGTGCGAAAAGTGGTTTTTCAACACTAATACAAGTGCGAAAAGTGGTTTTTCAACACTATCACAAGTGCAAAAAGTGTTTTTTCCACACTAATACAAGTGCAAAAGTGGTTTTTCAACACTAACACAAGTGTGAAAAGTGGTTTTTCAACACTAACACAAGTGCGAAAAGTGGTTTTTCAATACTAACACAAGTGCGAAAAGTGATTTTTCCACACTAATACAAGTGCAAAAGTGGTTTCCTGCACCAACACAAGTGCGAAAAGTGGTTTTTCAACACTAACACAAGTGCGAAAAGTGGTTTTTCAACACTATCACAAGTGCAAAAAGTGTTTTTTCCACACTAATACAAGTGCAAAAGTGGTTTTTCAACACTAACACAAGTGCGAAAAGTGGTTTTTCAACACTAACACAAGTGCGAAAAGTGGTTTTTCAACACTAACACAAGTGCGAAAAGTGGTTTTTCCACACTAATACAAGTGCAAAAGTGGTTTCCTGCACCAACACAAGTGCGAAAAGTGGTTTTTCAACACTAACACAAGTGCGAAAAGTGGTTTTTCAACACTATCACAAGTGCAAAAAGTGGTTTTTCAACACTATCACAAGTGCAAAAAGTGTTTTTTCCATACTAATACAAGTGCAAAAGTGGTTTCCTGCACCAACACAAGTGCGAAAAGTGGATTTTCAACACTAACACAAGTGCGAAAAGTGGGTTTTCAACACTAACACAAGTGCGAAAAGTGTTTTTTCCACACTAATACAAGTGCAAAAGTGGTTTTTCAACACTAACACAAGTGCGAAAAGTGGTTTTTCAACACTAACACAAGTGCGAAAAGTGGTTTTTCAACACTAACACAAGTGCAAAAAGTGGTTTTTCAACACTAACACAAGTGCGAAAAGTGGTTTTTCCACACTAATACAAGTGCAAAAGTGGTTTCCTGCACCAACACAATTGCGAAAAGTGGTTTTTCAACACTAACACAAGTGCGAAAAGTGGTTTTTCAACACTATCACAAGTGCAAAAAGTGTTTTTTCCACACTAATACAAGTGCAAAAGTGGTTTCCTGCACCAACACAAGTGCGAAAATTGGTTTTTCAACACTAACACAAGTGCGAAAAGTGGTTTTTCAACACTAACACAAGTGCGAAAAGTGGTTTTTCAACACTAACACAAGTGCGAAAAGTGGTTTTTCAACACTAACACAAGTGAGAAAAGTGGTTTTTCAACACTAACACAAGTGCGAAAAGTGGTTTTTCAACACTAACACAAGTGCGAAAAGTGGTTTTTCAACACTAATACAAGTGCGAAAAGTGGTTTTTCAACACTATCACAAGTGCAAAAAGTGTTTTTTCCACACTAATACAAGTGCAAAAGTGGTTTTTCAACACTAACACAAGTGCGAAAAGTGGTTTTTCAACACTAACACAAGTGCGAAAAGTGGTTTTTCAACACTAACACAAGTGCGAAAAGTAGTTTTTCCACACTAATACAAGTGCAAAAGTGGTTTCCTGCACCAACACAAGTGCAAAAAGTGGTTTTTCAACACTAACACAAGTGCAAAAAGTGGTTTTTCAAAACTAACACAAGTGCGAAAAGTGGTTTTTCAACACTATCACAATTGCAAAAAGTGGTTTTTCAACACTATCACAAGTGCAAAAAGTGGTTTTTCAACACTATCACAAGTGCAAAAAGTGTTTTTTCCACACTAATACAAGTGCAAAAGTGGTTTCCTGCACCAACACAAGTGTGAAAAGTGGATTTTCAACACTAACACAAGTGCGAAAAGTGGGTTTTCAACACTAACACAAGTGCGAAAAGTGTTTTTTCCACACTAATACAAGTGCAAAAGTGGTTTTTCAACACTAACACAAGTGCAAAAGTGGTTTTTCAACACTAACACAAGTGCGAAACTGGTTTTTCAACACTAACACAAGTGCGAAAAGTGGTTTTTCCACACTAATACAAGTGCAAAAGTGGTTTCCTGCACCAACACAAGTGCGAAAAGTGGTTTTTCAACACTAACACAAGTGCGAAAAGTGGTTTTTCAACACTATCACAAGTGCAAAAGTGGTTTCCTGCACCAACACAAGTGCGAAAAGTGGTTTTTCAACACTAACACAAGTGCGAAAAGTGGTTTTTCAACACTAACACAATTGCGAAAAGTGGTTTTTCCACACTAATACAAGTGCAAAAGTGGTTTCCTGCACCAACACAAGTGCGAAAAGTGGTTTTTCAACACTAACACAAGTGCGAAAAGTGGTTTTTCAACACTATCACAAGTGCAAAAAGTGTTTTTTCCACACTAATACAAGTGCAAAAGTGGTTTCCTGCACCAACACAAGTGCGAAAAGTGGTTTTTCAACACTAACACAAGTGCAAAAAGTGGTTTTTCAACACTAACACAAGTGCAAAAAGTGGTTTTTCAACACTAACACAAGTGCGAAAAGTGGTTTTTCAACACTAACACAGGTGCGAAAAGTGGTTTTTCCACACTAACACAGGTGCGAAAAGTGGTTTTTCCACACTAACACAAGTGCAAAAGTGGTTTCCTGCACCAACACAAGTGCGAAAAGTGGTTTTTCAACACTAACACAAGTGCAAAAAGTGGTTTTTCCACACTAATACAAGTGCAAAAGTGGTTTCCTGCACCAACACAAGTGCGAAAAGTGGTTTTTCAACACAAATACAAGTGCGAAAAGTGGTTTTTCAACACTATCACAAGTGCAAAAAGTGTTTTTTCCACACTAATACAAGTGCAAAAGTGGTTTTTCAACACTAACACAAGTGCGAAAAGTGGTTTTTCAACACTAACACAAGTGCGAAAACTGGTTTTTCAACACTAACACAAGTGTGAAAAGTGGTTTTTCCACACTAATACAAGTGCAAAAGTGGTTTCCTGCACCAACACAAGTGCGAAAAGTGGTTTTTCAACACTAACACAAGTGCGAAAAGTGGTTTTTCAACACTATCACAAGTGCAAAAAGTGATTTTTCCACACTAATACAAGTGCAAAAGTGGTTTCCTGCACCAACACAAGTGCGAAAAGTGGTTTTTCAACACAAACACAAGTGCGTAAAGTGGTTTTTCAACACTAACACAAGTGCGAAAAGTGGTTTTTCAACACTAACACAAGTGCGAAAAGTGGTTTTTCAACACTAACACAAGTGCGAAAAGTGGTTTTTCAACACTAACACAAGTGCAAAAAGTGGTTTTTCCACACTAATACAAGTGCGAAAAGTGGTTTTTCAACACTAATACAAGTGCAAAAGTGGTTTTTCAACACTATCACAAGTGCAAAAAGTGTTTTTTCCACACTAATACAAGTGCAAAAGTGGTTTTTCAACACTAACACAAGTGCGAAAAGTGGTTTTTCAACACTAACACAATTGCCAAAAGTGGTTTTTCAACACTAACACAATTGCGAAAAGTGGTTTTTCCACACTAATACAAGTGCAAAAGTGGTTTCCTGCAACAACACAAGTGCGAAAAGTGGTTTTTCAACACTAACACAAGTGCGAAAAGTGGTTTTTCAACACTATCACAAGTGCAAAAAGTGGTTTTTCAACACTATCACAAGTTCAAAAAGTGTTTTTTCCACACTAATACAAGTGCAAAAGTGGTTTCCTGCACCAACACAAGTGCGAAAAGTGGTTTTTCAACACTAACACAAGTGCGAAAAGTGGTTTTTCAACACTAACACAAGTGCAAAAAGTGGTTTTTCAACACTAACACAAGTGCGAAAGTGGTTTTTCAACACTAACACAGGTGCAAAAAGTGGTTTTTCCACACTAATACAAGTGCAAAAGTGGTTTCCTGCACCAACACAAGTGCGAAAAGTGGTTTTTCAACACTAACACAAGTGTGAAAAGTGGTTTTTCCACACTAATACAAGTGCAAAAGTGGTTTCCTGCACCAACACAAGTGCGAAAAGTGGTTTTTCAACACTAATACAAGTGCGAAAAGTGGTTTTTCAACACTAACACAAGTGCAAAAAGTGTTTTTTCCACACTAATACAAGTGCAAAAAGTGTTTTTTCCACACTAATACAAGTGCAAAAGTGGTTTCCTGCACCAACACAAGTGCGAAAAGTGGTTTTTCAACACTAACACAAGTGCGAAAAGTGGTTTTTCAACACTAACACAAGTGCGAAAAGAGGTTTTTCAACACTATCACAAGTGCGAAAAGTGGTTTTTCAACACTAACACAAGTGCGAAAAGTGGTTTTTCAACTCTAACACAAGTGCGAAAAGTGGTTTTTCAACACTAACACAAGTGCGAAAAGTGGTTTTTCCACACTAATACAAGTGCAAAAGTGGTTTCCTGCACCAACACAAGTGCGAAAAGTGGTTTTTCAACACTAACACAAGTGCGAAAAGTGGTTTTTCAACACTATCACAAGTGCAAAAAGTGTTTTTTCCACACTAATACAAGTGCAAAAGTGGTTTTTCAACACGAACACAAGTGCGAAAAGTGGGTTTTCAACACTAACACAAATGCGAAAAGTGTTATTTCCACACTAATACAAGTGCAAAAGTGGTTTTTCAACACTAACACAACTGCGAAAAGTGGTTTTTCAACACTGACACAAGTGCGAAAAGTGGTTTTTCCACACTAATACAAGTGCAAAAGTGGTTTCCTGCACCAACACAAGTGCGAAAAGTGGTTTTTCCACACTAATACAAGTGCAAAAGTGGTTTCCTGCACCAACACAAGTGCGAAAAGTGGTTTTTCAACACAAACACAAGTGCGAAAAGTGGTTTTTCAACACTATCACAAGTGCAAAAAGTGGTTTTTCAACACTATCACAGGTGCAAAAAGTGTTTTTTCCACACTAATACAAGTGCAAAAGTGGTTTCCTGCACCAACACAAGTGCGAAAAGTGGTTTTTCAACACTAATACAAGTGCGAAAAGTGGTTTTTCAACACTATCACAAGTGCAAAAAGTGTTTTTTCCACACTAATACAAGTGCAAAAGTGGTTTTTCAACACTAACACAAGTGTGAAAATGGGTTTTTCCACACTAATACAAGTGCAAAAGTGGTTTCCTGCACCAACACAAGTGCGAAAAGTGGTTTTTCAACACTAATACAAGTGCGAAAAGTGGTTTTTCAACACTATCACAAGTGCAAAAAGTGTTTTTTCCACACTAATACAAGTGCAAAAGTGGTTTTTCAACACTAACACAAGTGCGAAAAGTGGTTTTTCAACACTATCACAAGTGCAAAAAGTGTTTTTTCCACACTAATACAAGTGCAAAAGTGGTTTCCTGCACCAACACAAGTGCGAAAAGTGGTTTTTCAACACTAACACAAGTGCGAAAAGTGGTTTTTCAACACTAACACAAGTGCGAAAAGAGGTTTTTCAACACTATCACAAGTGCGAAAAGTGGTTTTTCAACACTAACACAAGTGCGAAAAGTGGTTTTTCAACACTAACACAAGTGCGAAAAGTGGTTTTTCAACACTAACACAAGTGCGAAAAGTGGTTTTTCCACACTAATACAAGTGCAAAAGTGGTTTCCTGCACCAACACAAGTGCGAAAAGTGGTTTTTCAACACTAACACAAGTGCGAAAAGTGGTTTTTCAACACTATCACAAGTGCAAAAAGTGTTTTTTCCACACTAATACAAGTGCAAAAGTGGTTTTTCAACACTAACACAAGTGCGAAAAGTGGGTTTTCAACACTAACACAAATGCGAAAAGTGTTATTTCCACACTAATACAAGTGCAAAAGTGGTTTTTCAACACTAACACAAGTGCAAAAAGTGGTTTTTCAACACTAACACAAGTGCGAAAAGTGGTTTTTCAACACTGACAAGTGCGAAAAGTGGTTTTTCCACACTAATACAAGTGCAAAAGTGGTTTCCTGCACCAACACAAGTGCGAAAAGTGGTTTTTCAACACTAACACAAGTGCGAAAATTGGTTTTTCAACACTATCACAAGTGCAAAAAGTGGTTTTTCAACACTATCACAGGTGCAAAAAGTGTTTTTGCCACACTAATATAAGTGCAAAAGTGGTTTCCTGCACCAACACAAGTGCGAAAAGTGGATTTTCAACACTAACACAAGTGCGAAAAGTGGGTTTTCAACACTAACACAAGTGCGAAAAGTGGTTTTTCAACACTAACACAAGTGCGAAAAGTGGTTTTTCAACACTAACACAAGTGCGAAAAGTGGTTTTTCAACACTAACCCAATTGCGAAAAGTGGTTTTTCCACACTAATACAAGTGCAAAAGTGGTTTGCTGCACCAACACAAGTGCGAAAAGTGGTTTTTCAACACTAACACAAGTGCGAAAAGTGGTTTTTCAACACTATCACAAGTGCAAAAAGTGTTTTTTCCACACTAATACAAGTGCAAAAGTGGTTTCCTGCACCAACACAAGTGCGAAAAGTGGTTTTTCAACACTAACACAAGTGCGAAAAGTGGTTTTTCAACACTAACACAAGTGCAAAAAGTGGTTTTTCAACACTAACACAAGTGCGAAAGTGGTTTTTCAACACTAACACAGGTGCGAAAAGTGGTTTTTCAACACTAACACAAGTGCAAAAAGTGGTTTTTCCACACTAATACAAGTGCGAAAAGTGGTTTTTCAACACTATCACAAGTGCAAAAAGTGTTTTTTCCACACTAATACAAGTGCAAAAGTGGTTTTTCAACACTAACACAAGTGTGAAAAGGGGTTTTTCAACACTAACACAAGTGCGAAAAGTGGTTTTTCAACACTAACACAAGTGCGAAAAGAGGTTTTTCCACACTAATACAAGTGCAAAAGTGGTTTCCTGCACCAACACAAGTGCGAAAAGTGGTTTTTCAACACTAACACAAGTGCGAAAAGTGGTTTTTCAACACTATCACAAGTGCAAAAAGTGGTTTTTCAACACTATCACAAGTGCAAAAAGTGTTTTTTCCACACTAACACAAGTGCGAAAAGTGGTTGTTCAACACTAACACAAGTGCGAAAACTGGTTTTTCCACACTAATACAAGTGCAAAAGTGGTTTCCTGCACCAACACAAGTGCGAAAAGTGGTTTTTCAACACTAACACAAGTGCAAAAAGTGGTTTTTCCACACTAATACAAGTGCAAAAGTGGTTTCCTGCACCAACACAAGTGCGAAAAGTGGTTTTTCAACACTATCAAAGTGCAACAAGTGGTTTTTCAACACTATCACAAGTGCAAAAAGTGGTTTTTCAACACTATCACAAGTGCAAAAAGTGGTTTTTCAACACTATCACAAGTGCAAAAAGTGTTTTTTCCACACTAATACAAGTGCAAAAGTGGTTTCCTGCACCAACACAAGTGCGAAAAGTGGTTTTTCAACACTAACACAAGTGCGAAAAGTGGTTTTTCAACACTAACACAAGTGCAAAAAGTGGTTTTTCAACACTAACACAAGTGCGAAAAGTGGTTTTTCAACACGAACACAGGTGCGAAAAGTGGTTTTTCCACACTAATACAAGTGCAAAAGTGGTTTCCTGCACCAACACAAGTGCGAAAAGTGGTTTTTCAACACTAACACAAGTGCAAAAAGTGGTTTTTCCACACTAATACAAGTGCAAAAGTGGTTTCCTGCACCAACACAAGTGCGAAAAGTGGTTTTTCAACACTAATACAACTGCGAAAAGTGGTTTTTCAACACTATCACAAGTGCAAAAAGTGTTTTTTCCACACTAATACAAGTGCAAAAGTGGTTTTTCAACACTAACACACGTGCGAAAAGTGGTTTTTCAACACTAACACAAGTGCGAAAAGTGGTTTTTCAACACTAACACAAGTGCGAAAAGTGGTTTTTCAACACTAACACAAGTGCGAAAAGTGGTTTTTCAACACTAACACAAGTGCGAAAAGTAGTTTTTCCACACTAATACAAGTGCAAAAGTGGTTTCCTGCACCAACACAAGTGCGAAAAGTGGTTTTTCAACACTAACACAATTGCGAAAAGTGGTTTTTCCACACTAATACAAGTGCAAAAGTGGTTTCCTGCACCAACACAAGTGCGAAAAGTGGTTTTTCAACACTAACACAAGTGCGAAAAGTGGTTTTTCAACACTATCACAAGTGCAAAACGTGTTTTTTCCACACTAATACAAGTGCAAAAGTGGTTTCCTGCACCAACACAAGTGCGAAAAGTGGTTTTTCAACACTAACACAAGTGCAAAAAGTGGTTTTTCAACACTAACACAAGTGCGAAAGTGGTTTTTCAACACTAACACAGGTGCGAAAAGTGGTTTTTCAACACTAACACAAGTGCAAAAAGTGGTTTTTCCACACTAATACAAGTGCGAAAAGTGGTTTTTCAACACTATCACAAGTGCAAAAAGTGTTTTTTCCACACTAATACAAGTGCAAAAGTGGTTTTTCAACACTAACACAAGTGTGAAAAGTGGTTTTTCAACACTAACACAAGTGCGAAAAGTGGTTTTTCAACACTATCACAAGTGCGAAAAGTGGTTTTTCAACACTATCACAAGTGCAAAAAGTGGTTTTTCAACACTATCACAAGTGCAAAAAGTGGTTTTTCAACACTATCACAAGTGCAAAAAGTGTTTTTTCCACACTAATACAAGTGAAAAAGTGGTTTCCTGCACCAACACAAGTGTGAAAAGTGGATTGTCAACACTAACACAAGCGCGAAAAGTGGGTTTTCAACACTAACACAAGTGCGAAAAGTGGTTTTTCAATACTAACACAAGTGCGAAAAGTGGTTTTTCCACACTAATACAAGTGCAAAAGTGGTTTCCTGCACCAACACAAGTGTGAAAAGTGGTTTTTCAACACTAACACAAGTGCGAAAAGTGGTTTTTCAACACTATCACAAGTGCAAAAAGTGTTTTTTCCACACTAATACAAGTGCAAAAGTGGTTTTTCAACACTAACACAAGTGCGAAAAGTGGTTTTTCAACACTAACACAAGTGCGAAAAGTGGTTTTTCCACACTAATACAAGTGCAAAAGTGGTTTCCTGCACCAACACAAGTGCGAAAAGTGGTTTTTCAACACTAACACAAGTGCGAAAAGTGGTTTTTCAACACTATCACAAGTGCAAAAAGTGGTTTTTCAACACGATCACAAGTGCAAAAAGTGTTTTTTCCATACTAATACAAGTGCAAAAGTGGTTTCCTGCACCAACACAAGTGCGAAAAGTGGATTTTCAACACTAACACAAGTGCGAAAAGTGGGTTTTCAACACTAACACAAGTGCGAAAAGTGTTTTTTCCACACTAATACAAGTGCAAAAGTGGTTTTTCAACACTAACACAAGTGCAAAAAGTGGTTTTTCAACACTAACACAAGTGCGAAAAGTGGTTTTTCAACACGAACACAAGTGCGAAAAGTGGTTTTTCCACACTAATACAAGTGCAAAAGTGGTTTCCTGCACCAACACAATTGCGAAAAGTGGTTTTTCAACACTAACACAAGTGCGAAAAGTGGTTTTTCAACACTATCACAAGTGCAAAAAGTGTTTTTTCCACACTAATACAAGTGCAAAAGTGGTTTCCTGCACCAACACAAGTGCGAAAATTGGTTTTTCAACACTAACACAAGTGCGAAAAGTGGTTTTTCAACACTAACACAAGTGCGAAAAGTGGTTTTTCAACACTAACACAAGTGCGAAAAGTGGTTTTTCAACACTAACACAAGTGCGAAAAGTGGTTTTTCAACACTAACACAAGTGCGAAAAGTGGTTTTTCAACACTAACAAGTGCGAAAAGTGGTTTTTCCACACTAATACAAGTGCAAAAGTGGTTTCCTGCACCAACACAAGTGCGAAAAGTGGTTTTTCAACACTAATACAAGTGCGAAAAGTGGTTTTTCAACACTATCACAAGTGCAAAAAGTGTTTTTTCCACACTAATACAAGTGCAAAAGTGGTTTTTCAACACTAACACAAGTGCGAAAAGTGGTTTTTCAACACTAACACAAGTGCGAAAAGTGGTTTTTCAACACTAACACAAGTGCAAAAAGTAGTTTTTCCACACTAATACAAGTGCAAAAGTGGTTTCCTGCACCAACACAAGTGCAAAAAGTGGTTTTTCAACACTAACACAAGTGCAAAAAGTGGTTTTTCAAAACTAACACAGGTGCGAAAAGTGGTTTTTCAACACTATCACAATTGCAAAAAGTGGTTTTTCAACACTATCACAAGTGCAAAAAGTGGTTTTTCAACACTATCACAAGTGCAAAAAGTGTTTTTTCCACACTAATACAAGTGCAAAAGTGGTTTCCTGCACCAACACAAGTGTGAAAAGTGGATTTTCAACACTAACACAAGTGCGAAAAGTGGGTTTTCAACACTAACACAAGTGCAAAAGTGGTTTTTCAACACTAACACAAGTGCAAAAGTGGTTTTTCAACACTAACACAAGTGCGAAACTGGTTTTTCAACACTAACACAAGTGCGAAAAGTGGTTTTTCCACACTAATACAAGTGCAAAAGTGGTTTCCTGCACCAACACAAGTGCGAAAAGTGGTTTTTCAACACTAACACAAGTGCGAAAAGTGGTTTGTCAACACTAACACAAGTGCGAAAAGTGGTTTTTCAACACTAACACAAGTGCGAAAAGTGGTTTTTCAACACTAACACAAGTGTGAAAAGTGGTTTTTCAACACTAATACAAGTGCAAAAGTGGTTTCCTGCACCAACACAAGTGCGAAAAGTGGTTTTTCAACACTAATACAAGTGCGAAAAGTGTTTTTTCAACACTATCACAAGTGCAAAAAGTGTTTTTTCCGCACTAATACAAGTGCAAAAGTGGTTTTTCAACACTAACAAAAGTGCGAAAAGTGGTTTTTCAACACTAACACAAGTGCGAAAAGTGGTTTTTCAACACTAACACAATTGCGAAAAGTGGTTTTTCCACACTAATACAAGTGCAAAAGTGGTTTCCTGCACCAACACAAGTGCGAAAAGTGGTTTTTCAACACTATCACAAGTGCAAAAAGTGTTTTTTCCACACTAATACAAGTGCAAAAGTGGTTTCCTGCACCAACACAAGTGCGAAAAGTGGTTTTTCAACACTAACACAAGTGCAAAAAGTGGTTTTTCAACACTAACACAAGTGCAAAAAGTGGTTTTTCAACACTAACACAAGTGCGAAAAGTGGTTTTTCAACACTAACACAGGTGCGAAAAGTGGTTTTTCCACACTAATACAAGTGCAAAAGTGGTTTCCTGCACCAACACAAGTGCGAAAAGTGGTTTTTCAACACTAACACAAGTGCAAAAAGTGGTTTTTCCACACTAATACAAGTGCAAAAGTGGTTTCCTGCACCAACACAAGTGCGAAAAGTGGTTTTTCAACACAAATACAAGTGTGAAAAGTGGTTTTTCAACACTATCACAAGTGCAAAAAGTGTTTTTTCCACACTAATACAAGTGCAAAAGTGGTTTTTCAACACTAACACAAGTGCGAAAAGTGGTTTTTCAACACTAACACAAGTGCGAAAACTGGTTTTTCAACACTAACACAAGTGTGAAAAGTGGTTTTTCCACACTAATACAAGTGCAAAAGTGGTTTCCTGCACCAACACAAGTGCGAAAAGTGGTTTTTCAACACTAACACAAGTGCAAAAAGTGGTTTTTCAACACTATCACAAGTGCAAAAGTGGTTTCCTGCACCAACACAAGTGCGAAAAGTGGTTTTTCAACACAAACACAAGTGCGAAAAGTGGTTTTTCAACACTAACACAAGTGCGCAAAGTGGTTTTTCAACACTAACACAAGTGCGAAAAGTGGTTTTTCCACACTAATACAAGTGCGAAAAGTGGTTTTTCAACACTAATACAAGTGCAAAAGTGGTTTTTCAACACTATCACAAGTGCAAAAAGTGTTTTTTCCACACTAATACAAGTGCAAAAGTGGTTTTTCAACACTAACACAAGTGCGAAAAGTGGTTTTTCAACACTAACACAATTGCCAAAAGTGGTTTTTCCACACTAATACAAGTGCAAAAGTGGTTTCCTGCACCAACACAAGTGCGAAAAGTGGTTTTTCCACACTAATACAAGTGCGAAAAGTGGTTTTTCAACACTAACACAAGTGCGAAAAGTGGTTTTTCAACACTATCACAAGTGCAAAAAGTGGTTTTTCAACACTATCACAAGTGCAAAAAGTGTTTTTTCCACACCAACACAAGTGCGAAAAGTGGTTTTTCAACACTAACACAAGTGCGAAAAGTGGTTTTTCAACACTAACACACGTGCAAAAAGTGGTTTTTCAACACTAACACAAGTGCGAAAGTGGTTTTTCAACACTAACACAGGTGCAAAAAGTGGTTTTTCCACACTAATACAAGTGCAAAAGTGGTTTCCTGCACCAACACAAGTGCGAAAAGTGGTTTTTCAACACTAAAACAAGTGTGAAAAGTGGTTTTTCCACACTAATACAAGTGCAAAAGTGGTTTCCTGCACCAACACAAGTGCGAAAAGTGGTTTTTCAACACTAATACAAGTGCGAAAAGTGGTTTTTCAACACTAACACAAGTGCAAAAAGTGTTTTTCCACACTAATACAAGTGCAAAAAGTGTTTTTTCCACACTAATACAAGTGCAAAAGTGGTTTCCTGCACCAACACAAGTGCGAAAAGTGGTTTTTCAACACTAACACAAGTGCGAAAAGTGGTTTTTCAACACTAACACAAGTGCGAAAAGAGGTTTTTCAACACTATCACAAGTGCGAAAAGTGGTTTTTCAACACTAACACAAGTGCGAAAAGTGGTTTTTCAACACTAACACAAGTGCGAAAAGTGGTTTTTCAACACTAACACAAGTGCGAAAAGTGGTTTTTCAACACTAACACAAGTGCGAAAAGTGGTTTTTCAACACTAACACAAGTGCGAAAAGTGGTTTTTCCACACTAATACAAGTGCAAAAGTGGTTTCCTGCACCAACACAAGTGCGAAAAGTGGTTTTTCAACACTAACACAAGTGCGAAAAGTGGTTTTTCAACACTATCACAAGTGCAAAAAGTGTTTTTTCCACACTAATACAAGTGCAAAAGTGGTTTTTCAACACTAACACAAGTGCGAAAAGTGGGTTTTCAACACTAACACAAATGCGAAAAGTGTTATTTCCACACTAATACAAGTGCAAAAGTGGTTTTTCAACACTAACACAAGTGCGAAAAGTGGTTTTTCAACACTAACACAAGTGCGAAAAGTGGTTTTTCAACACTGACAAGTGCGAAAAGTGGTTTTTCCACACTAATACAAGTGCAAAAGTGGTTTCCTACACCAACACAAGTGCGAAAAGTGGTTTTTCAACACTATCACAAGTGCAAAAAGTGTTTTTTCCACACTAATACAAGTGCAAAAGTGGTTTTTCAACACTAACACAAGTGTGAAAAGTGGTTTTTCCACACTAATACAAGTGCAAAAGTGGTTTCCTGCACCAACACAAGTGCGAAAAGTGGTTTTTCAACACTAATACAAGTGCGAAAAGTGTTTTTTCAACACTATCACAAGTGCAAAAAGTGTTTTTTCCACACTAATACAAGTGCAAAAGTGGTTTTTCAACACTAACAAAAGTGCGAAAAGTGGTTTTTCAACACTAACACAAGTGCGAAAAGTGGTTTTTCAACACTAACACAATTGCGAAAAGTGGTTTTTCCACACTAATACAAGTGCAAAAGTGGTTTCCTGCACCAACACAAGTGCGAAAAGTGGTTTTTCAACACTAACACAAGTGCGAAAAGTGGTTTTTCAACACTATCACAAGTGCAAAAAGTGTTTTTTTCCACACTAATACAAGTGCAAAAGTGGTTTCCTGCACCAACACAAGTGCGAAAAGTGGTTTTTCAACACTAACACAAGTGCAAAAAGTGGTTTTTCAACACTAACACAAGTGCAAAAAGTGGTTTTTCAACACTAACACAAGTGCGAAAAGTGGTTTTTCAACACTAACACAGGTGCGAAAAGTGGTTTTTCCACACTAATACAAGTGCAAAAGTGGTTTCCTGCACCAACACAAGTGCGAAAAGTGGTTTTTCAACACTATCACAAGTGCAAAAAGTGTTTTTTCCACACTAATACAAGTGCAAAAGTGGTTTTTCAACACTAACACAAGTGCGAAAAGTGGTTTTTCAACACTAACACAAGAGCGAAAACTGGTTTTTCAACACTAACACAAGTGTGAAAAGTGGTTTTTCCACACTAATACAAGTGCAAAAGTGGTTTCCTGCACCAACACAAGTGCGAAAAGTGGTTTTTCAACACTAACACAAGTGCAAAAAGTGGTTTTTCAACACTATCACAAGTGCAAAAAGTGATTTTTCCACACTAATACAAGTGCAAAAGTGGTTTCCTGCACCAACACAAGTGCGAAAAGTGGTTTTTCAACACAAACACAAGTGCAAAAAGTGGTTTTTCAACACTAACACAAGTGCGAAAAGTGGTTTTTCAACACTAACACAAGTGCGAAAAGTGGTTTTTCAACACTAACACAAGTGCGAAAAGTGGTTTTTCAACACTAACACAAGTGCGAAAAGTGGTTTTTCAACACTAATACAAGTGCAAAAGTGGTTTTTCAACACTATCACAAGTGCAAAAAGTGTTTTTTCCACACTAACACAAGTGCGAAAAGTGGTTTTTCAACACTAACACAAGTGCGAAAAGTGGTTTTTCAACACTAACACAAGTGCGAAAAGTGGTTTTTCCACACTAATACAAGTGCAAAAGTGGTTTCCTGCACCAACACAAGTGCAAAAAGTGGTTTTTCAACACTAACACAAGTGCAAAAAGTGGTTTTTCAACACTAACACAAGTGCGAAAAGTGGTTTTTCAACACTAACACAGGTGCGAAAAGTGGTTTTTCCACACTAATACAAGTGCAAAAGTGGTTTCCTGCACCAACACAAGTGCGAAAAGTGGTTTTTCAACACTATCACAAGTGCAAAAAGTGTTTTTTCCACACTAATACAAGTGCAAAAGTGGTTTTTCAACACTAACACAAGTGCGAAAAGTGGTTTTTCAACACTAACACAAGAGCGAAAACTGGTTTTTCAACACTAACACAAGTGTGAAAAGTGGTTTTTCCACACTAATACAAGTGCAAAAGTGGTTTCCTGCACCAACACAAGTGCGAAAAGTGGTTTTTCAACACTAACACAAGTGCAAAAAGTGGTTTTTCAACACTATCACAAGTGCAAAAAGTGATTTTTCCACACTAATACAAGTGCAAAAGTGGTTTCCTGCACCAACACAAGTGCGAAAAGTGGTTTTTCAACACAAACACAAGTGCGAAAAGTGGTTTTTCAACACTAACACAAGTGCGAAAAGTGGTTTTTCCACACTAATACAAGTGCAAAAGTGGTTTCCTGCACCAACACAAGTGCAAAAAGTGGTTTTTCAACACTAACACAAGTGCGAAAAGTGGTTTTTCAACACTAACACAAGTGCGAAAAGTGGTTTTTCAACACTAACACAAGTGCGAAAAGTGGTTTTTCAACACTAACACAAGTGCGAAAAGTGGTTTTTCAACACTAATACAAGTGCAAAAGTGGTTTTTCAACACTATCACAAGTGCAAAAAGTGTTTTTTCCACACTAATACAAGTGCAAAAGTGGTTTTTCAACACTATCACAAGTGCAAAAAGTGTTTTTTCCACACTAATACAAGTGCAAAAGTGGTTTTTCAACACTATCACAAGTGCAAAAAGTGTTTTTTCCACACTAATACAAGTGCAAAAGTGGTTTCCTGCACCAACACAAGTGCGAAAAGTGGTTTTTCAACACTAACACAAGTGCGAAAAGTGGTTTTTCAACACTAACACAAGTGCGAAAGTGGTTTTTCAACACTAACACAGGTGCAAAAAGTGGTTTTTCCACACTAATACAAGTGCAAAAGTGGTTTCCTGCACCAACACAAGTGCGAAAAGTGGTTTTTCCACACTAACACAAGTGTGAAAAGTGGTTTTTCCACACTAATACAAGTGCAAAAGTGGTTTCCTGCACCAACACAAGTGCGAAAAGTGGTTTTTCAACACTAATACAAGTGCGAAAAGTGGTTTTCAACACTAACACAAGTGCAAAAAGTGTTTTTTCCACACTAATACAAGTGCAAAAAGTGTTTTTTCCACACTAATACAAGTGCAAAAGTGGTTTCCTGCACCAACACAAGTGCGAAAAGTGGTTTTTCAACACTAACACAAGTGCGAAAAGTGGTTTTTCAACACTAACACAAGTGCGAAAAGAGGTTTTTCAACACTATCACAAGTGCGAAAAGTGGTTTTTCAACACTAACACAAGTGCGAAAAGTGGTTTTTCAACACTAACACAAGTGCGAAAAGTGGTTTTTCAACACTAACACAAGTGCGAAAAGTGGTTTTTCAACACTAACACAAGTGCGAAAAGTGGTTTTTCCACACTAATACAAGTGCAAAAGTGGTTTCCTGCACCAACACAAGTGCGAAAAGTGGTTTTTCAAAACTAACACAAGTGCGAAAAGTGGTTTTTCAACACTATCACAAGTGCAAAAAGTGGTTTTTCAACACTATCACAGGTGCAAAAAGTGTTTTTCCACACTAATACAAGTGCAAAAGTGGTTTCCTGCACCAACACAAGTGCGAAAAGTGGTTTTTCAACACTAATACAAGTGCGAAAAGTGGTTTTTCAACACTATCACAAGTGCAAAAAGTGTTTTTTCCACACTAATACAAGTGCAAAAGTGGTTTTTCAACACTAACACAAGTGTGAAAAGTAGTTTTTCCACACTAATACAAGTGCAAAAGTGGTTTCCTGCACCAACACAAGTGCGAAAAGTGGTTTTTCAACACTAATACAAGTGCGAAAAGTGGTTTTTCAACACTATCACAAGTACAAAAAGTGTTTTCTCCACACTAATACAAGTGCAAAAGTGGTTTTTCAACACTAACACAAGTGCGAAAAGTGGTTTTTCAACACTAACACAAGTGCGAAAAGTGGTTTTTCAACACTAACACAAGTGCGAAAAGTGGTTTTTCAACACTAACACAAGTGCGAAAAGTGGTTTTTCAACACTAACACAAGTGCGAAAAGTGGTTTTTCCACACTAATACAAGTGCAAAAGTGGTTTCCTGCACCAACACAAGTGCGAAAAGTGGTTTTTCAACACTAACACAAGTGCGAAAAGTGGTTTTTCAACACTATCACAAGTGCAAAAAGTGTTTTTTCCACACTAATACAAGTGCAAAAGTGATTTTTCAACACTAACACAAGTGCGAAAAGTGGGTTTTGAACACTAACACAAATGCGAAAAGTGTTATTTCCACACTAATACAAGTGCAAAAGTGGTTTTTCAACACTAACACAAGTGCGAAAAGTGGTTTTTCAACACTAACACAAGTGCGAAAAGTGGTTTTTCAACACTGACACAAGTGCGAAAAGTGGTTTTTCCACACTAATACAAGTGCAAAAGTGGTTTCCTGCACCAACACAAGTGCGAAAAGTGGTTTTTCAACACTAACACAAGTGCGAAAAGTGGTTTTTCAACACTATCACAAGTGCAAAAAGTGGTTTTTCAACACTATCACAGGTGCAAAAAGTGTTTTTTCCACACTAATACAAGGGCAAAAGTGGTTTCCTGCACCAACACAAGTGCGAAAAGTGGATTTTCAACACTAACACAAGTGCGAAAAGTGGGTTTTCAACACTAACACAAGTGCGAAAAGTGGTTTTTCAACACTAACACAAGTGCGAAAAGTGGTTTTTCAACACTAACACAAGTGCGAAAAGTGGTTTTTCAACACTAACACAAGTGCGAAAAGTGGTTTTTCAACACTAACACAATTGCGAAAAGTGGTTTTTCCACACTAATACAAGTGCAAAAGTGGTTTGCTGCACCAACACAAGTGCGAAAAGTGGTTTTTCAACACTAACACAAGTGCGAAAAGTGGTTTTTCAACACTATCACAAGTGCAAAAAGTGTTTTTTCCACACTAATACAAGTGCAAAAGTGGTTTCCTGCACCAACACAAGTGCGAAAAGTGGTTTTTCAACACTAACACAAGTGCAAAAAGTGGTTTTTCAACACTAACACAAGTGCGAAAGTGGTTTTTCAACACTAACACAGGTGCGAAAAGTGGTTTTTCAACACTAACACAAGTGCAAAAAGTGGTTTTTCCACACTAATACAAGTGCGAAAAGTGGTTTTTCAACACTATCACAAGTGCAAAAAGTGTTTTTTCCACACTAATACAAGTGCAAAAGTGGTTTTTCAACACTAACACAAGTGTGAAAAGGGGTTTTTCAACACTAACACAAGTGCGAAAAGTGGTTTTTCAACAATAACACAAGTGCGAAAAGAGGTTTTTCCACACTAATACAAGTGCAAAAGTGGTTTCCTGCACCAACACAAGTGCGAAAAGTGGTTTTTCAACACTAACACAAGTGCGAAAAGTGGTTTTTCAACACTATCACAAGTGCAAAAAGTGTTTTTTCCACACTAATACAAGTGCAAAAGTGATTTTTCAACACTAACACAAGTGCGAAAAGTGGGTTTTGAACACTAACACAAATGCGAAAAGTGTTATTTCCACACTAATACAAGTGCAAAAGTGGTTTTTCAACACTAACACAAGTGCGAAAAGTGGTTTTTCAACACTAACACAAGTGCGAAAAGTGGTTTTTCAACACTGACACAAGTGCGAAAAGTGGTTTTTCCACACGAATACAAGTGCAAAAGTGGTTTCCTGCACCAACACAAGTGCGAAAAGTGGTTTTTCAACACTAACACAAGTGCGAAAAGTGGTTTTTCAACACTATCACAAGTGCAAAAAGTGGTTTTTCAACACTATCACAGGTGCAAAAAGTGTTTTTTCCACACTAATACAAGGGCAAAAGTGGTTTCCTGCACCAACACAAGTGCGAAAAGTGGATTTTCAACACTAACACAAGTGCGAAAAGTGGGTTTTCAACACTAACACAAGTGCGAAAAGTGGTTTTTCAACACTAACACAAGTGCGAAAAGTGGTTTTTCAACACTAACACAAGTGCGAAAAGTGGTTTTTCAACACTAACACAAGTGCGAAAAGTGGTTTTTCAACACTAACACAATTGCGAAAAGTGGTTTTTCCACACTAATACAAGTGCAAAAGTGGTTTGCTGCACCAACACAAGTGCGAAAAGTGGTTTTTCAACACTAACACAAGTGCGAAAAGTGGTTTTTCAACACTATCACAAGTGCAAAAAGTGTTTTTTCCACACTAATACAAGTGCAAAAGTGGTTTCCTGCACCAACACAAGTGCGAAAAGTGGTTTTTCAACACTAACACAAGTGCAAAAAGTGGTTTTTCAACACTAACACAAGTGCGAAAGTGGTTTTTCAACACTAACACAGGTGCGAAAAGTGGTTTTTCAACACTAACACAAGTGCAAAAAGTGGTTTTTCCACACTAATACAAGTGCGAAAAGTGGTTTTTCAACACTATCACAAGTGCAAAAAGTGTTTTTTCCACACTAATACAAGTGCAAAAGTGGTTTTTCAACACTAACACAAGTGTGAAAAGGGGTTTTTCAACACTAACACAAGTGCGAAAAGTGGTTTTTCAACAATAACACAAGTGCGAAAAGAGGTTTTTCCACACTAATACAAGTGCAAAAGTGGTTTCCTGCACCAACACAAGTGCGAAAAGTGGTTTTTCAACACTAACACAAGTGCGAAAAGTGGTTTTTCAACACTAACACAAGTGCGAAAAGTGGTTTTTCAACACTATCAAAGTGCAAAAAGTGGTTTTTCAACACTATCACAAGTGCAAAAAGTGGTTTTTCAACACTATCACAAGTGCAAAAAGTGGTTTTTCCACACTAATACAAGTGCAAAAGTGGTTTCCTGCACCAACACAAGTGCGAAAAGTGGTTTTTCAACACTAACACAAGTGCGAAAAGTGGTTTTTCAACACTAACACAAGTGCAAAAAGTGGTTTTTCAACACTAACACAAGTGCGAAAAGTGGTTTTTCAACACTAACACAGGTGCGAAAAGTGGTTTTTCCACACTAATACAAGTGCAAAAGTGGTTTCCTGCACCAACACAAGTGCGAAAAGTGGTTTTCCAACACTATCAAAGTGCAAAAAGTGGTTTTTCAACACTATCACAAGTGCAAAAAGTGGTTTTTCAACACTATCACAAGTGCAAAAAGTGTTTTTTCAACACTATCACAAGTGCAAAAAGTGTTTTTTCCACACTAATACAAGTGCAAAAGTGGTTTCCTGCACCAACACAAGTGCGAAAAGTGGTTTTTCAACACTAACACAAGTGTGAAAAGTGGTTTTTCAACACTAACACAAGTGCAAAAAGTGGTTTTTCAACACTAACACAAGTGCGAAAAGTGGTTTTTCAACACTAACACAGGTGCGAAAAGTGGTTTTTCCACACTAATACAAGTGCAAAAGTTGTTTCCTGCACCAACACAAGTGCGAAAAGTGGTTTTTCAACATTAACACAAGTGCAAAAAGTGGTTTTTCCACACTAATACAAGTGCAAAAGTTGTTTCCTGCACCAACACAAGTGCGAAAAGTGGTTTTTCAACACTAATACAACTGCGAAAAGTGGTTTTTCAACACTATCACAAGTGCAAAAAGTGTTTTTTCCACACTAATACAAGTGCAAAAGTGGTTTTTCAACACTAACACAAGTGCAAAAAGTGGTTTTTCAACACTAACACAAGTGCGAAAAGTGGTTTTTCAACACGAACACAAGTGCGAAAAGTGGTTTTTCAACACTAACACAAGTGCGAAAAGTAGTTTTTCCACACTAATACAAGTGCAAAAGTGGTTTCCTGCACCAACACAGGTGCGAAAAGTGGTTTTTCAACACTAACACAATTGCGAAAAGTGGTTTTTCCACACTTATACAAGTGCAAAAGTGGTTTCCTGCACCAACACAAGTGCGAAAAGTGGTTTTTCAACACTAACACAAGTGCGTAAAGTGGTTTTTCAACACTAATACAAGTGCAAAAGTGGTTTCCTGCACCAACACAAGTGCGAAAAGTGGTTTTTCAACACTATCAAAGTGCGAAAAGTGGTTTTTCAACACTATCACAAGTGCAAAAAGTGTTTTTTCCACACTAATACAAGTGCAAAAGTGGTTTCCTGCACCAACACAAGTGCGAAAAGTGGTTTTTCAACACTAACACAAGTGCGAAAAGTGGTTTTTCAACACTAACACAAGTGCAAAAAGTGGTTTTTCAACACTAACACAAGTGCAAAAAGTGGTTTTTCAACACTAACACAGGTGCGAAAAGTGGTTTTTCCACACTAATACAAGTGCAAAAGTGGTTTCCTGCACCAACACAAGTGCGAAAAGTGGTTTTTCAACACTAACACAAGTGCAAAAAGTGGTTTTTCCACACTAATACAAGTGCAAAAGTGGTTTCCTGCACCAACACAAGTGCGAAAAGTGGTTTTTCAACACTAATACAAGTGCGAAAAGTGGTTTTTCAACACTATCAAGTGCAAAAAGTGTTTTTTCCACACTAATACAAGTGCAAAAGTGGTTTTTCAACACTAACACGTGCGAAAAGTGGTTTTTCAACACTAACACAAGTGCGAAAAGTGGTTTTTCAACACTAACACAAGTGCGAAAAGTAGTTTTTCCACACTAATACAAGTGCAAAAGTGGTTTCCTGCACCAACACAAGTGCAAAAAGTGGTTTTTCAACACTAACACAAGTGCGAAAAGTGGTTTTTCAACACTATCACAAGTGCAAAAAGTGGTTTTTCAACACTATCACAAGTGCAAAAAGTGGTTTTTCAACACTATCACAAGTGCAAAAAGTGTTTTTTCCACACTAATACAAGTGCAAAAGTGGTTTCCTGCACCAACACAAGTGCGAAAAGTGGTTTTTCAACACTAACACAAGTGCGAAAAGTGGTTTTTCAACACCAACAAGTGCGAAAAGTGGTTTTTCAACACTAACACAAGTGCGAAAAGTGGTTTTTCCACACTAATACAAGTGCGAAAAGTGGTTTTTCAACACTAATACAAGTGCAAAAGTGGTTTCCTGCACCAACACAAGTGCAAAAAGTGTTTTTTCCACACTAATACAAGTGCAAAATTGGTTTTTCAACACTATCACAAGTGCAAAAAGTGTTTTTTTCCACACTAATACAAGTGCAAAAGTGGTTTTTCAACACTAACACAAGTGCGAGTAGTGGTTTTTCAACACTAACACAATTGCGAAAAGTGGTTTTTCAACACTAACACAATTGCGAAAAGTGGTTTTTCCACACTAATACAAGTGCAAAAGTGGTTTCCTGCACCAACACAAGTGCGAAAAGTGGTTTTTCAACACTAACACAAGTGCGAAAAGTGGTTTTTCAACACTATCACAAGTGCAAAAAGTGGTTTTTCAACACTATCACAAGTGCAAAAAGTGTTTTTTCCACACTAATACAAGTGCAAAAGTGGTTTCCTGCACCAACACAAGTGCGAAAAGTGGTTTTTCAACACTAACACAAGTGCGAAAAGTGGTTTTTCAACACTAACACAAGTGCAAAAAGTGGTTTTTCAACACTAACACAAGTGCAAAAAGTGTTTTTTCAACACTAACAAGTGCAAAAAGTGGTTTTTCCACACTAATACAAGTGCAAAAGTGGTTTCCTGCACCAACACAAGTGCAAAAAGTGTTTTTTCCACACTAATACAAGTGCAAAAGTGGTTTTTCAACACTAACACAAGTGCGAAAAGTGGTTTTTCAACACTAACACAATTGCGAAAAGTGGTTTTTCCACACTAATACAAGTGCAAAAGTGGTTTCCTGCACAAACACAAGTGCGAAAAGTGGTTTTTCAACACTAACACAAGTGCGAAAAGTGGTTTTTCAACACTATCACAAGTGCAAAAAGTGGTTTTTCAACACTATCACAAGTGCAAAAAGTGTTTTTTCCACACTAATACAAGTGCAAAAGTGGTTTCCTGCACCAACACAAGTGCGAAAAGTGGTTTTTCAACACTAACACAAGTGCGAAAAGTGGTTTTTCAACACTAACACAAGTGCAAAAAGTGGTTTTTCAACACTAACACAAGTGCAAAAAGTGTTTTTTCAACACTAACAAGTGCAAAAAGTGGTTTTTCCACACTAATACAAGTGCAAAAGTGGTTTCCTGCACCAACACAAGTGCGAAAAGTGGTTTTTCAACACTAATACAAGTGCGAAAAGTGGTTTTTCAACACTATCACAAGTGCAAAAAGTGTTTTTTCCACACTAATACAAGTGCAAAAGTGGTTTTTCAACACTAACACAAGTGCGAAAAGTGGTTTTTCAACACTAACACAAGTGCGAAAAGTGGTGGTAAAAGCGACTCGTTCCAAGCTCCAATCGATCGCACACCACGAGGTCCCTCGCTCCAAACTACCATGAAGGCCCGAGCCAATGCCCACGAGGTCCGTGCACCACTCCAAGCTCCAGAAGCACTGATCGCACACCAGGCCCCAAAGCACCACAAGCACTGCTCCAAGCACCACACAGATGGCGAGCTAAGACCACCAGGACCTCTCAAGACCAAGAGGAAAAGCACAGAGAACACAACACAGCCAGGGAGGGACGTGCGCAAGAGAGTTTGAGTTGCCAGAGGGACGTGCTGCGCAAGCAAGAACTGGATGTGCAAGAGAGAAAATGTCGTTCGGCGCGCCCTGATATAACATTGCGGCGGTGACGTCAGCCTTGGCGCGCCACCCAATCAGTGCCCTCCACCGAATCACACGTTCCCGGTGGCGTGGTCATAGCTCATGCGACTCGATGTGGCTCGGCCTGCCGGAGGTGTAGCTGGCGGTGGCCCTCATCGGTGGTGTCCTGGCCTGGTTTCCTTGCCTGTTCTCTTCCGACATCCTTGTCAGGGAAGGGAATTATTTAATGTTGTACTAAGGGCCGAGCTAGTGTTTATATGGGTGTGCATTGCCATAAGGGACAAAGGTTTGATTACCAGGTGTGACACACAGGGGTTTATCTTAATCCCTACACTATCTAACACTCAGACATCCTAGTATGTTCACAAGCAGACATCTTAACCCGACAAACCGGACTAACATAGAACTTATTACAGGTAGATTCCCTATCACGACAGACAAAGCATGTTACCTATTCAGATATACCTGGCTCTAGATATTGCTTTACCCTACCGACATAACAATATATACCTGCCAGCAATGGGTGTGGCGGAAATAGCCGAATCCACCAAATAGAAGGGATGTCCGCATACTTTTGGGCATATAGTGTATGTTCCAGGTGAGCTAAAAATTGACCTTGTACAATACATCAAAAATCCATTCATATTAGACAACACAAAACGGCATCAAGAGATTATACAAGTTAAAATAATTTAAAACAAAACCGAAAGTCGAAGCGGCGTAGCCGCGCTTATAAAATATTGTTGCGGTTTTGAAATAAAGGTTAATTTCCCCTCTTAGTTAGTTACACCACAACGTGTAGCCTCGTGATAGTTCAGTTATTTCTGAGTAAATGTAAGCGAAGTCCTTTCCTGTGTTTAGTTTTGTGTTGAGTAGGCTAGTGAGATTAGGTGGCGCTTTGGTTTTGGTTTAGCGCTGAAATACCACGCGGCAGGCCTGAACAAGTCGACTGAGGCCGAAAGAAGGCGGGGCAGTAGGAGTGGCCTGTAAGCACGAGCCGCCAATCAGGGCTCGAGGGGAGTGCCTTACCACTGCGGCAGAGGCGGGGTTTGGAACATTCGAGTCGGGCTGGGGCGGAGCCATATAACCCTGCTCCGAGCCCCCCCCCCCCCCCCCCCCCACCTCAGATGAGTTCCGAGTCAGATGCGTTGCGCAGCCCATGAGTTCAGTTGAGGAGGAGGATCGAGAACGCGGCAGATCAGGAGCGCACGAGATCAAGAGAACGAACGGCACGAGAAGGCAGAACGAATTGAATTGCCTCGTTGTACACAAACTTTGCCCTGTTCCCCGTGCTCTGCGCAGTATTAATCGTGCGCTGTAAAGAACGACCCGCGCTGGGCCACAGACGTGCGATTTCCTCCTGCCTGCCTTCGCCTGATACGTGCCGTGAACCTTGGAGCCACCTGGCGGCGAAGCGCGCTTAGCACGCGAACTTCTCTTCCTCCATCTCCCCGTGTATGTGAGTGGGCCCATTGTCTGGGCTTTAGGAAGACTGGTTAAGCTCTGCCCTGTGTCCCTTTCCTTCTACAAATCATTGTCAATAGTGTAAATAAATCCTGTTCTTTCTTCTGATTTGACCATCCTGTCTCTTCCATCATTGGCTTCGCATGGTACGAATAAAACCACTCTAATCGGGTTCCAATAGAAAAGTAACAGCACGAGTCACGTGATACGCATTCCGCTTGGGCATACACGATTAAGCGTGGCTCGTGCGAGGCTCGATCCCCGCTTCCGTTGCGGCGTGGGTACCAAAGGTACGTGCGAATTTGTCCCGAAACCCTTTTCCACGTTTGCCCGGAAGTGGCGACTCGGTCTCACGTACCCAAAGACCCAGGGGGAAAAAAGGGATTTAATCTCCCCCTTTGTAACGGCAACGGGCTTCGGGGGATCCGCAACAATATTATAAACCACAAACACATGATTTGATGTTTAAACAGTTGCTTATGCTGTTTATAACATCAAGCAAAGAAATTTGGAGGAATCCAGACATCTGTAAGGTAAGCTTTACTTACAGAACTGAGGGAAGATATACTGTCATCTAGATTACACCCCACAAGGGTTGGCTACGTACCGTTTTGTCGGTTTCAGAATGCCGATGTTTTCGAAGTTTGATGGTCATTTTAACAATCGGTTTGTTTGTGTTTCACACTGAACGAAAAACGTGAGGTAGAGCATGGCGATTGCGATACATGACAGGTTTTGACAATATGTTCGGCATGAACGGCATATACATCAAAATGGCGGTGTGTGGAGAGTCAGCTGCTGTACCGCCGTAATGACATCAGACATAATCACATCACCCTGTCATGTGAGCAGATCCTCAGCTCTGATTGGTATACGTTTGAGGGGACAAACACACATACATACAAATGAACAAACACTATTTTGGACAACTTTGCCCTCTGGGCTATGCCATTAAAAACAATGGTAGAAGACCAAAATATTTGTTGACATGCTTTGCCGAATTAAAAAAGTCACATACCAGACGTGGGTCTTAATTCATCATCCTGAGAGCAGAGGCTGCAGACATCACTGAAACCGATTAGAGAGACACCAGGAACATTTTCCAGCTGCACATTTTGGAATCCAACAAAGTTTTGGCAGAAACTTGAAAGTTCCTGAATAACATTCTCTAAGTTGACGAAAATACTTCCCAACAGAGAAGAACCTGCAATCTGGACATCTTGTGGCTTCAAAAATGAATTCATAAATTTACAGAAGTCAGCATTCATTGCAAATTGAAATTTCTCTTTGGAGGGAGCGAGGAGCTCGGTTCGCAATGTATCTGACTCCGTACAAGCTCGAATAACCTTCTGATTCTCAATTCCAAGCTTATCGACCACTGCTTGGGCTGTTTCTGCTCTCAGGCCTTGTGATTGGAGCCATTCCAAGAAGCTCTCCATTTCACCGATGACCTGCCAAGGATACAATGCTTATGTTAATCACAGAAAAGTTATACATGTCATTTTCCTTACTCTGTTTGGAATTTTTGTGAGTTATTTCCACAGACAATCCAATCAATTATTATCCAATAAATACGGGATTTTGTATCCAGTTGGTTCACTCGCTGTGTCCCATTTTGTACGTTTTCTTATCAATCAGCATCTAATGAATGCGAGTTTTTATATCCAGACACAAAAATAAACCCAGAGTAAACACTAGTAGACCATTCAGCCCATTATGCTGTGCCAAATCAACACCACACCAATTTTATCCGCTAAAACGATGCAATTTCATTTTGGGAATGAGGGGAAGAATGTGGATGCGATGATGTGGCACGACCAGGTATATCCCAAGCGCGTCAAATACAAATGGGGAAATGCATATTTTTTAATTATCATACTAAAATACACAATTTGGGGTCTGTCTGCCTGCTGATTTTTGACTGCGATACATGCAAGTCGTTACTTATCCAATCTCAACCAAACTTGACAGGACTAATGGTCACACAATGAAGGTTGCAGCACATTCATTTGCCCCCCTCCCAAAGAGGGTTTTCTCCCTTAACCCTTTGATGCATTCGTGGTTCTTTTTTATCTGGCATTATTTTATTTGGTAATAACTTTGTCAAAAAAACATTTTTACCCATGATCTTTCAGATTTCCTTCACATAATGACCAATGCATATATCTGTGTGTGTATTGTTTTTTTTTGTTCAGGATGGGGGGGGGGCGGATTTGTTTTTAAAATTTAACCCCTATAATGCAATCGTGGGTCTTTTATGGCCTCAGGCTATGTCTCTAACTTTATTATAAAAACACTTTTACCCACTTTCTTTCAGATATGCTTTGAGTACAGGGTACTACATGTTCCTCTGTGTGTTTTGTGGGGTTTTCTTTTCAGGATGGTGAGAATTTTTTTTAATTTTTACCCCATCACATTGTCTGGCATGATTGTTTCACTGTAACTTTGTTATAAAAGTGATTTTGCACATTACCTTTCATATACACTTTGAAGGAAGGTATACATATACAAAGAAGGTATACATTTGAGTATACATTATATGCATTTGAAGGTATACATTTGAGTGTATACATATACACTTATTAAATTACCATTGTAATTAAATTTAAAATATTAAATTACCCATTTCTTTAAATACAGCAAAACATTTTACCTTGTCTGGAAGACATTTATTTATTTATTTATTCAGTTGCTTTCCTCCTTTTTAATCATAATTCATCTTAAAGACTTCATTTTATCAAGAACTACTGTGTATATATATGGAAAACGTATGTCTGAAGAACATATTTTATGAACATGTGTTGTGAATCATTCTGAAAAAGAATTGAGTGCAGCCTTGGACTCGGGGTTTTTAAGGTGATGCAAAGTATTTACCACCAAGTGATGTTGTAACAGAGATTACAGTGACATATGTAAAGGGCTGGAACGTAATTGTCAAAACACCACAAAATGTGATCTGTAAACATACTTCTACTTCTTCTTCTTCTTTAACGACTCCAATTTATTATCAAATTATTGTGGGGTCTACTGGCTAACATTGGTGAAGGTGAAGTCGACAGGGTGTATTGTTATTAGGTTTACTCTCCATGAAATGGAGAGTAACCTATTATTACTGCTAGAGTTTTCCTTCTTATTATTCTTCCACCCTATTTTGCACCTCCGAAAACTTCATAATTAATGTTCTCAGCAACCGCTGGTCCGATTGACAGGAAATTTTCATCAAATGATCGTCTCGGCTCCGAGAATTTTTTAATGCTAATTATGACGTCATAGGTCACGTGGTATGGGCGCCATCTTGTAAAACAAATTCAACTTTTCCCCTCTGTATCTCCGAAACGCCTCAATGGAAAAATTTGAGGAATGGCTCATTCTAAAGAACTCTTCAACGGGAACAAAAGACGTGTATCGAGTATATTAAAAATGCTAACGTTAAGAGGTTAGAATTCGTCAAACAACATTTTCTCCCCCGAAAATGGGATTTTTTTCCCAGATGCTTAGTTAAAAAAAACTCAGAATGCAAAAAATTTCGAAGTCATACGTCACATGGTTCGGCCGCCATCTTGTTTTCAGTGAAAAAACACAAAAACCCCTTTTTCTCCGCAACGGCTGAACGGTCGAGCCCAAACTTGGCAGGCATATTCGCATACCAATGACGAACAAAAAAGTCAGCGAGCACGACGTCATCCGACACATGGTTTCAGAGTTATGACGTTTTAAAGCTCAAACTAGAAATGGAATCACCTCCATAATTTGTGGAGATATCGAGTGGAAACTTTACACAAATGTTCCTCATGGGGGTATGTTTCAATGTTACTTGAGACATTTTGAGAAGTCACATGGTTTGGCCGCAATAAATAATGGAAGTTAAATTTTAGAAAGCTTGTAACTCTTGAACCACTGCATGGATCGACTTGAGTTTTTAATGCAATGTAGCTCTCATCAAGCGGAACAAGTGTGCAAACTTTCAAGATGATTGGATGTACGGTCTCGAAGCTACAAGTCTTTATTGTTGAAAGAAGAAGAAACACACTGATTGTCTTTCCAGGACGTCATCACGATAACGCGATCTCCCGCGGTCATTTGAACCTCAAAAAAAATTATAATTGCAGATTTGTCAATAGATGAGGCATATTAACAAACGAATGAAACAGATTTGCTCAAATTCTGACTATTTTTAACTCGATCGTATTTCACTCAAAGTTGTGAGCGACTGAAGAAGAAGATGTCCATCCAGGACGTCATCACTATAACGCGATCTCCCGTGATCATTTCAACCTCAAAAAAAATTATAATTGCAGATTTGTCAATAGATGAGGCATATTAACAAACGAATGAAACAGATTTGCTCAAATTCTGACTATTTTTAACTCGATCGTATTTCACTCAAAGTTGTGAGAAACTGAAGAAGAAGATGTCCATCCAGGACGTCATCACTATAACGCGATCTCCCGCGATCATTTCAACCTCAAAAAAAATTATAATTGCAGATTTGTCAATAGATGAGGCATATTAACAAACGAATGGAACAGATTTGCTCAAATGCTGATTTTTTTTAAATCGATCGTATTTCACATAAAGTTTGAGGTACTAAAGAAGAAGAAGAAGAATCGTTTAGCTTCTCAGATAAAATAAATAATTCTGTCTGCAATTTCAGGTTAATTTTCTTTTTAAAATGGCTTTTTCTGCAATCAGTGCATGGATTGACATGTGTGAATGTGTGTGTGGGTGTGGGTTTGGGGGGGGGGAGGGGTGTGTGTGTGTGGGGGGGGGGGGGGGGTTGGTGTGTGTGGGGGGGGGGGGTTGGTGTGTGCATGTGTGTGTGTTAGGGGTGGGGGGGTGGGGGTATGTGTGTGTGTGTGTTTGTGTGGGTGGGTGTGGGTGTGCTGGGGGGGGGGGGGGGAGGGTGTGTGTGTGTGTGTGGATGTGTGTGTGTGTGTGTGTGTGTGTGTGGGCGTGTGTGTGTGTGGGGGGGGGGGGTGGATATGTGTGTATGTGGGGGGGGGGTTGGTGTGTGCGTGTGGAGGAGGGGGTTGGACGTGTGTGTGTGTGTGTGTGTGTGTGTGTGTGTGTGTGTGTGTGTGTGTGTGTGTGTGTGTGTGTGTGTGTGTGTGTGTGTGTGTGTGTGTGTGTGTGTGTCTGTGTGTGTTAGGGGTGGGGGGGGGAGTGTTTTGTGTTGTGTTGTGGGGGGTGGGGGTGTGTTGTGTTGTGTTGTGTTGTGTTGTGTTGGGGAGTGGATATGTGTGTATGTGGGGGGGGGGTTGGGGTGTGCGTGTGGAGGAGTAGGGGTTGGATGTGTGGATGTGCGTGTGTGTGGATATCTGTGTGTGTGTGTGTGTGTGGGTGGGGGGGGGGGGTGGATGTGTGTCAGGGGGGGGGTGGATATGTGTGTGTGTGGAGGTTGGAGGGGGTTGGGGTGTGCGTGTGGAGGAGGGAGGGTTGGATGTGTGTGTGTATGTGTGTGTCTGTGTGGATGTGCGTGTGTGTGGCTGTCTGTGTGTGTGGCTGTCTGTGTGTGTGGGTGGGGGGGTGCGTATGGGGGTGTGTGTGTGTGTGTGTGTGTGTGTATGTGTCGAGGTGGGGGGTGTGTGTGTGTGTGTACGTGTGGAGGGGTGTTTGTGTGTGTGCATGTGTTAGGGTTGGGGGGGGGGGATGTGTGTGTGTGTGTGTGTGTGTGTGTGTGGGGGGGGGGGGATGTATGCGTGTGTTTGTTAGGGTGGGGGTGTGTGTGTGTGTGTGTGTGTGTGTGTGTGTGTGTGTGTGTGTGTGTGTGTGTGTGTGTGTGTGTGTGTGTGTGTGTGTGTTTTGGGGTGGGGGGATGTGTGCATGTCTTTGTGTGTGTGTATGTGGGTGGGGGGTAGGGGGAATGTGTGTGTGTGTGGGGATGTGTGTGTGGGGGGAGGGGGATGTGCGTTTGTCTGGATATGTGTGTGGGGGGAGGGGTGTGCGCATGTTTGTGTGTGTGTATGTGTGAATATGTGTGTGTGTGTGTGTGTGTGTGTGTGTGTTGGGGGTGGTGTGTGTGTGTGTGTGTGTGTGTGTGTAGGGGGGATGTGTGTGTGTGTGGGGGTGGAGGGATGTGTGTGTGTAGGTGGGGGGGGGGGTTGGTGTGTGTGTGTGTGTGTGTTTGGGGGGAGGGGTGTGGGTGGGAGTAGGGGGGATGTGTGTGTGTATGTGTGTGTGTTGTGTGTGTGTGTGTGTGGGGGGGGGAGGGATGTGTGTGTGTGTGGGGGGGGAGGGATGTGTGTGTGTGGGTGTGTGTGTGTTTGGAGGGGGGGTGTGTGAAGGGGCGGTGTGTGTGTGTGTGTGTGTGTGTGTGTGTGTGTGTGTGTGTGTGTGTGTGTGTGTGTGTGTGTGTGTTTGTTTATCAGGGTTGTATCCAAGGGGGTTGTGTCAAAGCATGTCCAATGAAAGTGGGGTTGTATCAAAAGTGGGGTTGTATCAAAAGTGGGGTTGTATGAAAAGTGGGGTTGTATGAAAAGTGGGGTTGCATGAAAAGTGGGGTTGTATGAAAAGTGGGGTTGTATCAAAAGTGGGTGCGAGTAAACCGGTCATCACTGCCAGCAGTTTTAAAGTGGCAGTTCTAGTTATTACTATTATTACTACTATATTACTACTTGTCCATTTATTACTCATTGCGAACCCCTGCAGTGGTGTGTACCCTGGTTTACAATAGGTACACCATATCCCTGCGTGTCGTAAGAGGCGACTAAGAGGATTGGCGTCAGGAAGGGCATCCGGCCATAAAAACATTGCCTCAAAAAGAGAACCATAACAATTACAACTACATATGGGCAGGGTACAGCCCGAAGTGGAGATCGGTTTCTGAGGGTTGGTATGTGGAATGTAGGGACAATGACAGGGAGATCAGGAGAAGTGGTGGAAGTATTGGTCAGAAGAAGAGTGGAGATATGTTGTGTGCAAGAGTCGAGATGGAAGGGAAGTGGTGTGAAAATGGTGAAGTGTAGGCAGGGACAGAAACACAAGTTTGCGTGGCAAGGGTGCCCGGAGGGCATGAATGGTGTTGGTGTCCTGTTTTCTGAGGAGTTTGTAGACAGTGTGGTGAGTGTGACTAGAGTGAGTGATAGGTTGACGATGGTGAAAATGATGATTGGAAAGCTCTTGGTGAACGTCATCTCGGGATATGATCCGCAGGTTGGTCGGAGCGATGAAGAGAAGGACACGTTCTGGTGTGCGACAGAGAAGCTGATGGAAAACGTGAAAGATGAGGAAGTTGTTGTGGTAGGAGGAGACCTAAATGGACATTTGGGAAGGAGTATGGACGGTTTTGAGGGAGTTCATGGGGGTTACGGATATGGTGTGATAAATGGAGAAGGTGAAAGGATTTTGGAGTTTGCTGATGGAGCTGATTTGTTGGTTTGTAATACTCAGTTCCAGGAAGAGGATAATAAGCTTGTTACATGCATGTCAGGTGGGTCGACGACAACTGTTGACTACCTGATGGTGCGTAGGCGAGATAGGGGGCACCTCCGGGACACAAAGGAGATCCCGGGGGAGGAGGCTGTTTCACGGCACCACTTGGTTGTCTGCGACATAAGGGTGAAAGATGCGAGGAGAGCTCGGCGGATGAAGTACCAACCGAGAATGAAGGTGTGGAGGTTGAAAGAGGTGACAGTAAGGGAGGCATTCAAAGAGAGGCTGAGTAGGGCAGAGGATGATGTGGTTGAGCTTGAAAGTAGTTGGATGTCAATGAAAGATAGTCTGTTGGGAGCCGTTGGTGAGGTATGTGGGTGGACAAAAGGACCACCGAGGCACTCAGAAACATGGTGGTGGGATGATGAAGTTGGAAAGAGGATTGACGAGAGGAGGAAGAAGTTCAAAGTTTTTTTTGTTTGTTTTTTTTTAATACAAGATTGAGGCTCGTGAAAGAGCGAACATTAATCACACAGAAAGACAAACCGACACATAAAACATACAATATCGGGAGCGGTAGACAAGATGGGGAGAGAGGGTGAAGGACACAAACACAACATTTGAGAGCAGGGACCGAGAGACATGGAGACATCGAGAGATCTGTGAGAGGGAGAGGGCTTTGGGGGGGGGGCATGGGGAGAGGGGGGAATGGGAAGGGGGGGTGGGAGAGGTATAAAACATATTGTTGCGGATATGGGATTTGGTCTCCATCCATATCCGCTTGTAAATATTCCCCTATTTCCCCAATACTCCCCAACTATCCCCAATCCCCCATTCCCTGTAAACAACACTCTGTAGCCCCGACCTTCCCCTTTTTCCCCCATTAAATGTCGTGCCCAGGTTCACCGCATCTCACGTAGACAACTATAGGACATCTTGCTAGTTATTCTTAGTCTATGTCAGTTAAGGACTCGTTTCCATTAATTCTGACTCTTCGTTGCACCAGAATGTGATTGTATGGCACCAGTAGTAAGTTTAGGACCTCCCAATACCTCCCCGCATCTCTTCCTCATGAAACAACAACACCAACAACAACAACAGCGGCGCGGGGAGTGCGCGTCCTCACTCCGGCTTGGTTAGCCGCCATTGACCATGTGCTCCGACGGGGTTACCACGAAGGGGCTCACTGTCAGCTCCTCGTCAAGGGCGGAGCCCGGTAACCCCCCGCACCCAATAAGAAGCGGCGGACCGATTCCATCTGGGGCGGAGCTAACGAGCCGAGGGCGTGTCACTCCCCGCTGGATATGCGCAGGAAGGCGGAGGTGACGTCAGATGCGCCTCAGCGACGAAGAAGAACGGACGCCACCTCCAGCGCGACGATACCTACCCGCATCTTTGGACCGGACCGGGTCGATTCTGCCCCTGAGCCAAGGTGAACCTTGAGCCATCGACTGCCTGCCCTCCCCTGCCATCAATCCCTGTGTGAGTCAGTCTTGTCCCGTTTGTCTGTGGTCTGTCGGGGCTAAGATAAGACCGTGTCTAAGTGCCCACCTTTCTGTGCTGTACCTCTTGTGCCGTGTAATCTAAACGTTCTGCATACCCATATTATATCCTCCTCCGGAGGTCTTGAGAACTGTACCCCTGGTGTCGTGTCATTTAACCCAGCCGTTGTGTCCTTTCCTTCATTGATTTAGCATAGCGCGATTCGGCCAATGTTCGAGTGTAATCGGGTAAATTGTGCGAACACGGCGGCCATTCCGCTCGGCCCAGCATAACATCTAAATAAGTCGTGTCCATAACAATATGGACACTGCCAGGACTTCCAGGAAAGAAGTTGGAATTTCAAACAAGGTGGATCTGGGGTGAATTAGTGGGGGTAGAAAAGATCAAGGTTTTGGATGGGGGGAAGATAAGAGATGGTGGTGAACAGCTGTTTTAAAGACCTGGAGGGAGGAGTGGGATTGAAGGGAGTGAGGGAGTTTGTTCCAGAGGCGGGAGAAAAGAGGAATGAAAGAGTGAAGGTGAGCAGACAGCCGAGATTTCGGCAGTTTAACCATCAGAGGGTTGCTGGCAGATCTTGTGCGACCTGTAGGAATATTTGGGGGACAGAGCACAGAGAGCGCTGGGGGTGCAAGGCCGGAGAGGAGTCGGAAGAAGACAGAAAGACCACCTACCTGCCTGCGGTGAGTGAGTGAAAGGCCCTCAGAGATAGCTTCATCGCGGGAGATTCCAATAATTCTGAAAGCTTTGGTTTCAACAGCGTGAAGCCGAGCTAGGTGTGAGGCAGGAGCACCGGCCCATAGGGGAGAACAGTATTCCATTGAGCTGCGGATGAAAGCCTTGTATGTGGTGAGGAGCTCAGGTGTGCCGAGGAAGGACTTCGCACGACGGAGGTTGCCCAGTCGGCGACTGGCTTTGGAGGCCAGCTTGGAAATGTGGTTTTCCCAAAAAAGATCATGGCAGATAGTGAGACCCAAAAGCTTGAGCGACAGAACTTCTTGGAGAGGATTGTTGAGAAAGTAGATGGGAGGGTTGTCCAGTCGATCTTTTTCGGAGAGACATAGAAAGAGTGAGATTTGTCAGGATTGAAAGACATGTTCCACTTGTTTGACCAGTCTGTGATTTTGTCCAAGTCTTCAGAGAGTGAGGAGGCTGCAGACTGCCGATCTGAGGGAAGAGGAATGGAGCGGCAGAGAATGGAGTCATCAGCAAAGAGATAGAGAGGATTTTCCAGAGTCGGAGAGATCATTGATAAAGACCAGAAAAAGCACAGGGCCCAGAACACTGCCTTGGGGAACTCCAGCCTGAACAGGAAGGGGAGATGAGAGAAATCCATTCAGGGCCACACGTTGACTACGACCAGAGAGGAAGTCCGCAAGCCATGCATGGAGATTTCCATGGATACCATAGGAGGAGAGTTTGGTGAGCAGAGCTGGGTGCCAGACCATATCGAAGGCACGTGATATGTCAAGGGAGACAGCTCTGATTTCCTGTTTGGCATTGAGGACCTCCATCCATTGTTGAGACAGCAGAAGCAGCATGTCCAGAGTAGAGTGGCAGAAGGCGAAGGGTACAGGAGCAGAAAAAGCAGGGCATGAAAGTTATAAGGCAGCCAAGAAGGCTGCAAAGAAAGAGGTAGCAAAGGCGCAGGAGGCATGTAGGAAAATGTTTGGAGAACGCTTGGATTTGGAAGAGGGTCAGAGAGCGGCATTCAGGATTGCAAAGCAGATAGCGAAAGAGAGGTGTGATGTGATGGGGGTGAGTTGCTTGAAGGATGAAGTGGGACAAATCGTTGTGGACCCAGATGGAATTAAAGGAAGATGGAAAAGATATATGGAAATGCTGTTGAATACAGAGAATGAATGGGATGGCAACATAGAGAGTAACCCAGTTTTAGGACCGACAGAGAAGATAACTGAGAGGGAAGTTGAGGAAGCGATAAAAGCAATGAAGAGTAGAAAAGCGGGAGGGCCGACGGGAGTTGTGGGAGATATGTTGAAGGCAGCAGGAAGTTGGGGTGTGAAGAGAATGACAGAGATCTGTAATCTGGTGGTGAAAGAAGGCCGCATTCCAGTGGATTGGGAACTGAGTACCCTCGTCCCTCTATACAAGGGGTAAGGTGACCCTCTGAAGTGTGGCTCGTACCGAGCGATAAAGTTATTGGAGCATGGAATGAAGGTATTGGAAAGGGTGTTGGAGAGGAGATAAGGAAGAAAGTGAAGATTGACGAAATGCAGTTTGGTTTTATGCCAGGAAGAGGAACGACAGACGCTCTCTTTTTTATGAGGCAGTTGTAGGAGAAGTACATGGAGAAGAGGAAGAAGTTGTTTCTTGGGTTTGTTGATCTGGAGAAAGCATTCGATGGGGTTCCACGCGAAGTATTGACATGGGCATTGAGGAAGTTAGGAGTGGAGGAATGGTTGATCAGAGTTGTGAAAGCAATGTACAAAAGAGCGCGCACAGCTGTGAGGATGAAGGACGGGAACAGTGATGAGTTTGAGGTGAAGATGGGAGTGCATCAGGGGTCAGTACTAAGTCCACCACTATTTGTCGCTGTGATGGAGGGGCTGGCTCAGAACGTAAAGGAGGGTTTACCGTGGGAGTTGTTGTATGCAGATGATCTGTTGTTGATTGCGGAAAGTATGGATGGACTGAAGGAAAAGATGAACAAGTGGAAGGAATGTGTGGAGACAAAAGGTCTGAAGGTGAATATCGGAAGGACGAAGGTGATGGCAAGTGGTAAAGCATGTGGTGAGGTGGAAAGAACTGGGAAGTGGCCATGTGCTGTGTGCAGGAAGGGTGTCGGAGTGAACTCCATTGAATGTACAATGTGCGCTGAGTGGGTTCATCAAAAATGTAGTGGTCTGAGAGGGTCATTAACCAGTTTGGCAGCTACATTCAAATGTATGGTGTGCACAGAGGGAGCTGCAGATGGAGGAAATGTTGAGTTGGATCTTGGAGACGGTGTGAAACTGGAAGGTGTGAAAACATTTTGTTACATAGGAGACATGCTGAATGGAGAAGGTGGATCAGACTCGGCAACGGTTGCTGGAGTGAGATGTGCATGGAAGAAGTTTCGGGAACTGAGTGGCGTGCTGATGAGGATGGGAGTGTCGTTGAAGCTGAAGGGAAAGGTGTGTGCTGCATGTGTAAGAAGTGTTATGATTTATGGGAACGAGACATGGGTAATGAACGGAGAGCTGCAACGGAGGCTGGAAAGGGTGGACATGGGAATGGTTCGGTGGATGTGTGGAGTATCGTTGAGAGAGAGGAAGACAAATGATGAATTGCGAAAGATGATGGGAATAGAGCCTGTGATTGAAGCTGTGAAGAGGAACAGGTTGAGATGGTTTGGTCATGTGTTGAGGAAGGATGAAAGTGACTGGTTGAGAAGAGTGATGGAAATGAATGCAGAAGGAAGTAGAGGACAGGGAAGACCGAGAAAGACTTGGCTAAAGATGGTGGAAGAAGAAATGCGGACAAGGGGGTTTAACAAGGAGAGATGCAGAAAATCGGGCAAAATGGAGAAGATTGTCATGGGGACCGCAAGGCTAACCCCCGCTCTGGCAGGGAAAATGGCCTTAAAATGCATGTTGTTTGTTGTTGTGTACACACACGTGCACGCACAGGCACACACACACACACACACACACACACACACACACACACACACACACACACACACACACACACACACACACACACACACACACACACACACACACACACACACACACACATACACACACACACACACACACACCGGATAATAATGATGAATGAAATAAGAACGAAGAAATATATGTCGGCATCGTTGTTGACGTTTTTGTGATGACTGTCATCAAACGGAAAAGTAATAAATCTTGACGGAAAAGAAAAGTGAATTTTTCATCGACGTCTACATTTGTCTGTGTTGGGCGGTGTATGATACATTGTTCCGCGATTTTTGATATATCTCGGCATTTTCCCGTGTGTGCATTTATTTTTTCAATTTTTATTGCTGAAACCGAGTCTAAAACCATCGATAAAAATGAAATAAGATTGTGAATTCAAGATAAAATTGTGAGGGTGACCCAATGAATGGGCTGTATTTTACAGGCCTTTGAAAATGCATTTTGTTCCATCAACGGAAACTTTAATCGGATTTTCTTCACGTTTTTTTTCAACAGTCGAAAACTATGTTAGCGACTGTGAAAAATGAAATGATATATCGAATTAGAGTTGAAATAAAACTGTGAGAGAGCCAGACACCACGGGCCTAACAAAAGGGCCTCAAAGCTATGCGAGTTAATAAAATGGTGGATATTTGTTTATGAAGCCTTTCCCAGAATGGGTGGAGCTACTCTCTAAACGGAGTAAGCCATACCCCCAGACAGACGGATCACCGACGGCTATTATAATATAGACTCGTGGTGTCACCCATGGGAATCCCACGGACATGGACGTGTGTGACATTTCGACATATTGAGTTAGATGCTGCACCTGCACATTCAGTTTCACAAAATGGTTACTGGCAATTTATCAGATGCACAAATGATGTAATCTGCACAATGTATTTACTTCCAATAACATGTGAATGCATGTGCGTGCACACCCACACACACATATACACACACAAACACACGTACACAACAACACGCATTTTAAAGGCCATTTTCCCTGCTAGAGCGGGGGTTAGCCTTGCGGTCCCCATGACAATCTTCTCCATTTTGCCGTATTTTCTGCATCTCTCCTTGTTAACCCCCTTGCCCGCATTTCTTCTTCCACCATCTTCAGCCAAGTCTTTCTCGGTCTTCCCCGTCCTCTACTTCCTTCTACATTCATTTCCATCACTCTTCTCAACCAGTCACTTTCATCCTTCCTCAACACATGACCAAACCATCTCAACCTGTTCCTCTTCACAGCATCAATCGCAGGCTCTATTCCCATCATCTTTAACAATTCATCATTTGTCTTCCTCTCTCTCAACGATACTCCGCACATTCATCGAACCATTCGCATTTCCACCCTTCGTTGCTGCTCTACGTTCAGTACCCATGTCTCGCTCCCATAAATCATAACACTTCTCACACATGCAGCATACACCTTTCCCTTCAGCTTCAACGACACTCCCCTCCTCATCAGCCCGCCACTCAGTTCCCGAAACTTCTTCTCTGCACATCTCACTCCAGCAACCGTTGCCGAGTCTGATCCACCTTCTCCATTCAGCATGTCTCCGAGGCAGCAAAATGTTTTCACACCTTCCAGCTTCACGCCGTCTCCAAGATCCAACTCAACATTTCCTCCATCTGCAGCTCCCTCTGTGCACACCTTACATTTGAATGTAGCTGCCACACTGGTTAATGACTCTCTCAGACCACTACATTTTTGATGAACCCACTCAGCGCACATTGTACATTGAATGGAGTTCACTCCGACAGTCCGACACCCTTCCTATACACAGCACAAGGCCACTTCCCAGTTCTTTCCACCTCACCACATGCTTTACCACTTGCCATCACCTTCGTCTTTCCGATATTCACCTTCAGACCTTTTGTCTCCATACATTCCTTCCACTTGGTCATCTTTTCTTCAGTCCATCCATACTTTCCGCAATCAACACCAGATTATCTGCATACAACAACTCCCACGGTAAACCCTCCTTTACGTTCTGAGCCAGCACCTCCGTCACAGCTACAAATAGTAGTGGACTTCGTAGCGACCCCTGATGCACTCCCACCTTCACCTCAAACTCACCACTGTTCCTGTCCTTCGTCCTTACAGCTGTGCGCGCTCTTTTGTACATTGTCATCACCACTCTGATCAACCATTCCTCCACTCCTAACTTCCTCAATGCCCATGTCAATACTTTGCGTGGAACCCTATTGAATGCTTTCTCCAGATCAACAAACCCAAGAAAAAACTTCTTCCTCTTCTCCATGTACTTCTCCTGCAACTGCCTCACAATGAAAAGTGCGTCTGTCGTTCCTCTTCCTGGCATAAATCCAAACTGCATTTCGTCAAGCTTCACTTTCTTCCTTATCCTCCTCTCCAACACCCTTTCCAATACCTTCATTCCATGCTCCAATGACTTTATCACTCGGTACGAGCGACACTCCAGAGGGTCACCTTTCCCCTTGTATAGAGGGACGAGGGTACTCAGTTCCCAATCCACTGGAATGCAGCCTTCTTTCACCACCAGATTACAGATCTCTGTCATTCTCTTCACACCCCAACTTCCTGCTGCCTTCAACATATCTCCCACAACTCCAGTCGGCCCTCCGGCTTTTCTACTCTTAATTGCTTTTATCGCTTCCTCAACTTCCTTCTCAGTTATCTTCTCTGCCGGTCCTAAAACTGGGTTACTTTCTATGTTGCCATCCCATTCATTCTCTGTATTCAACAGCATTTCCATATATCTTTTCCATCTTCCTTTAATTCCATCTGGGTCGACAACGATTTGTCCCACTTCATCCTTAAAGCAACTCACCCCCATTACATCACACCTCTCTTTCGCTATCTGCTTTGCAATCCTGAATACTGCTCTCTGACCCTCTTCCGAATCCAAACGTTCTCTGAACATTTTCCTACATGCCTCCTGCGCCTTTGCTACCTCTTTCTTTGCAGTATTCTTGGCTGCCTTATAACTTTCATGCTCTGCTGTTTCTGCTCCCGTACCCTTCGCCTTCTGCCACTCCTTGAACTTCTTCCTCCTCTCGTCAATCCTCTTTCCAACTTCATCATCCCACCACCATGTTTCCGAGTGCCTTGGTCCCTTTGTCCATCCACATACCTCACCAACGGCTCCCAACACACTAGCTTTCATTGACATCCAACCACTTTCAAGCTCAACCACATCATCCTCTACCTTACTCAGCCTCTCTTTTAATGCCTCCCTTACTGTCACCTCTTTCAACCTCCACACCTTCATTCTCGGTTGGTACTTCACCTGCCAAGCTCTCCTCGCACCTTTCACCCTTATGTCGCAGACAACCAAGTGATGCTGTGAAACAGCCTCCTCCCCCGGGATCACCTTTGTGTGCCGGAGGTGCCCCCTATCTCGCCTACGCACCATCAGGTAGTCAACGGTCGTCGTCGACCCACCTGACGTGTATGTAACAAGCTTATTATCCTCTTTCTGGAACTGAGTATTACAAATCAACAAATCAGCTCAATCAGCAAACTCCAAAATCCTTTCACCTTCTCCATTTCTCACACCATATCCGTAACCCCCATGAACTCCCTCAAAACCATCCATACTCCTTCCCATATGTCCATTTAGGTCTCCTCCTACCACAACAACTTCCTCATCTTTCACGTTTTCCATCAGCTTCTCTATCGCACACCAGAACTTGTCCTTCTCTTCATCGCTCCGACCAACCTGCGGAGCATATCCCGAGATGACGTTCACCAAGAGCTTTCCAATCATCATTTTCACCATCATCAACCTATCACTCACTCTAGTCACACTCACCACACTGTCTACAAACTCCTCAGAAAACAGGACACCAACACCATTCACGCCCTCCAGGCACCCTTGCCACACAAACTTGTATTTCTGTCCCTGCCTACCCTTCACCATTCTCACACCACTTCCCTTCCATCTCATCTCTTGCACACAACATATGTCCACTCTTCTTCTGACCAATACTTCCACCACTTTTCCTGATCTCCCTGTCATTGTCCCTACATTCCATGTCCCAAACCTCAGAAACCGATCTCCACTTCGGGCTGTACCCTGCCCATATGTACTTGTAATTGTCATGGTTCTCTTCTTGAGGCAATGTTTATATGGCCGGATGCCCTTCCTGACGCCAACCCTCTTAGTCGTCTCCTACGACACGCAGGGATACGGTGTACCTATTCTAATCCAGGGTAAACACTGGGCAACGTTTAAAACAAGGAAATTCTGGGGGGGGGGGGGCGGGGGGCGGGGGAGGGGGGGCAGGGCGGCGGCAGCATCACGGCTGCGGTTTAAACATATTTAAATAATATTTAAACAAAACCATGAAAAATAATCTGGGAAAAGTCTCTAAGTGAGGACATGGATTTGAGAAAGAAGGAGCAGAGGTGGAAGAAAACGAGATGTAGGGGGTGGGGCACAAGTCGAGACGAGGAGGAGAGCGAACAAGCACGTGTCCGGGAGGAGAGAAATAATTAATAAAGAATTTTTTGTTTGTTTATTTGTTTGTTTTGTTTTTAAAACGTTGGACAAAGAGTAAGATGTTCGTGAGAGGTAGGGGGGAGAAAAGAAAATCAAAGAAACAAGCAAATACTATGAAGGAAAGAACTTGTATTCACAAAATACTGAAGGGGGGGGGGGGAGCCTGGAGAGACCAGGCCGCGCATGAGGTGCGAACAAAAAACGTCGAATTACACACAAATTTGCAATAATACAAAACCAAAACTAAATAGAAACACACAATAACACATACACAATAAAATAACCAGTGGAAATTTGACAAAGATACGAATGGGTAAAATACTCAAACTTTGATGTCGTGGAGAGATCGAAGCAAGCCTCCTCGCCACACACACACGTACACCCACACACATATGCACACACACATACATACATACATACACACAAACATCTCGTTTTTTCATTTCTGTTCCTCACAATTTTGTCTCTCTTCTTCAGACACAGACACAGACACAGACACAGACACACAGACACACAGACACACACACACACACACACACACACACACACACACACACACACACACACACACACACACAATTACGGATCTCGGGGGATGGCACTCCCGTTAGCAAGGCGGGGGGGGGGGGGTTTAATCCCCTTGTCCTGTTAAGCTGGCCGTCCAACCGGTCCTGGGGGTATGATGTCACTTCCGGTCGATGGTAAGTAGGGTTGTAAGCCCAATTGGTCTTAATACCCAAGTACTACCACCGGCCGTAGGCGAGGAAATACTCCCACCCAGGCCGCAGCGTGATTGGATTGCGCCAAGCGAAGCGAGCCCGACTAAACCCGATTATAAAGCGTTGGCCAAATCGTGCCACAGGTACTCAATCTAAAGAAAGGACTAAAGCGATCGGAGGAGAATGAAACCAAAGAATAAGAAGGAACAGGTGGAATTTATTATTTATGTACAAAACCAAAGAAGAGGAGGAACGAAAGTAATTTGCAGAAGAAGAAGAAGACACAGGCAAACCTTAAAGCAATCTTATATTATACCCCAGACAACAAACAGGACAGACAACAGACTTACACGACAAGGGTCGGACGAAGGAGAAGCAGGCAGGAATCACTGGACGAAGGAGAAGGGTCCATGTGGGACAGCAGGGCTGGAAGGTTCGGTGGGAAGGCACAGCAAGGAGGTCCGCTCCAGGTCCACACTCCGGGCTGGCAGCGAACAGCCAATGGCAGCTCCACGTACTCTGTTTCACACGGTAGGGGCTTTCCGAAGCAGCTCCGCGCAGCTTCGTCTCTCTCGTGCCTTCTCACCGACTCTTATAGTGTAGCAGCATAGCAAACCTGTTGTGCATTTTGTGATACAAGCACCAAATTTGGCACAAATGTACATTAATATGTTGCGAACATTTTCAGATATTGGGCCACTTGAAATTCCGTAATTTTTTTTTCAAATTTTTTCAAATTTCGTAATTTCAAATTTTTCGGGTGACACCGTCACAATTTCGGTCTTCGAGGCCGGCCGATATAGTGGGGCGGCTTAGCCCAAATATTCAAAAGAATTGTGCATTTTGTGATACAAGCACCAAATTTGGCACAAATGTACATTAATATGTTGCGAACATTGTGTGGTCAGCAATGAAGACGAGAGTGAATTACATGTATGCAAAAGACCTTGTGAACCAGTGAAGCAAATACACGGGTAAGCATAAATTAAATCTAGGGCATGATATAATTTCCATGATGTTTAACTCTACACTCAATGGTGGAAGGAGGTAATGTTTTGATCCCAGCTTGTCTGTATGTCTGTTTGTCTGTTAGTCCACAAAATTCCAGACAAAGCTTGTAGTAGTGGTAGTTGTAGTGGTAGTGGTGATAACAGAAATTGTTATATAGAACTGAACTTATATTATTATTATATGCAGAAAATAACTTCATTTCTATATGCCCTGCAGTGGACAGGTTAATTGGTTTATGCACTGAAGGGGTCACCCTGGTGTGCACTGCTGTGTTCTGCCTCACTGAGTTGTTCAGGTATGATGTACTCAGCACAAGCTTCCGGTCGGCCCGGAGGTGGGGGTGCGGGGCCTGTCACGGAACGTCAAAACAAACGGCCTGCCGGGGCCGCCCAAAAGTCGGGCGTGAGGGGCGCGTCCACTAATGGAACGCCTCTCGCTTCCCAGATCGAGGGCCACGTGGTCAGGAGAACCTCGTCCCTTCCGGTCACACTTTGCCTATCGGCCGGCCTCGAAGACCGAAATTGTGACGGTGTCACCCGAAAAATTTGAAATTACGAAATTTGAAAAAAAAATTACGGAATTTCAAGTGGCCCAATATCTGAAAATGTTCGCAACATATTAATGTACATTTGTGCCAAATTTGGTGCTTGTATCACAAAATGCACAATTCTTTTGAATATTTGGGCTAAGCCGCCCCACTATTATTCAGGTTGCAACTTCTCACCCAACTCATACCTTCTCCTCTCTCCTTCTTCGGAACCCTCTCACTCAACTCAACTCCCCAAGCAGTCCCTTGCAGCCGCTTTTATTTCTGTCTTGGAAATCAAGCCGCCGGCTCTGATAACACGCCTACCGGTTGGCTCACCGCGGTGCTGGTTGGCCGGTAAGGGCTTGCTGACTCCACCTCCGGTGGTGCGTTGGCGTGACACGCCTCATTCTGGTGGCTCCGCCCCCTTCTTTCTCGGCTTGACCGCATGGCCAATGGCGGCTTGTGGCAATCAAACGAGCCAAACCAAGGGGCAGCGAACGCTGCCCGACTGTCACTTTGAAGCGTGGGTGAGGCGATTTGGGGAAATTGAAAGGGACCTATCTTATTTGATTAATGCAACACAGATTCAACTATTGGGAACAGGTCCTTAACTGAAACACATAATAATGAGATAACGACGGAGAGGTCCTATGGTTCGCTATGTGTTGTTCATGGACTAACTAGGGTGCGATCTTTAACCAGCCAATTGATGGGGATATTTACAGGGGAAACATTTATAAGGGAAACATTTACTCGTGAAGGTTCTAAAAACCGTAACAATATGTACATGTACACAAGCGCGCGCGCGCACGCACGCACGCACGCACGCACGCACACACACACACACACACACACACACACACACACACACACACACACACACACACACACACACACACACACACACACACACACACACACACACACACACACACATTGTAGTGGAAATGAGAATTGTGTTTTTTTTATTGTTGTAAAAATATCACCCTCCTTCCTCCAGTTGTGTATAAAGGTCAAAGGGCGTCCCTTAGTTAGGTCATATACAATCACGTTAGCCAATCATAGATTTCCTCCTTGTTGGTAGTTATTTCCTTATTGTGTGTATTAGGTTAAGGCTTTGTTTTCCATTAATTAATACTCCATTGCACCGAATTCAAATAGAGTAGATTCCCTTTCATTCCCATTCCCAAGCCTCGATAGCCAACTGCATTCGCCGCCATTGCCATGTGCTCCGGCTCGGAGAAGAAAGGCATGTCTCCACCTCGTCATAGAGGGGAGGAGTGAGCCAGCCTTTGCCGACCAACCCAGAACGAGGGGTTTGGCTTTGAGAGGGCGTGGGGAGAACCGTCGAGTAGGTTCGCGAAGGTTGAAGGGCGTGGCCTATATAACCCGTGAGACGCCCCCACCTCAGATGAGTTCTGAGTTCTGCAAAGAGAGACGCGCAAGAGATGAGTCCAGATGAGCTACGGAGATAAGATACGGCAGAGGAGGAGTCCGGAAAAAGCACGCGACGTCCCCACGGCGGTAAAGAAGGAGATTGAGGGAGAGAGACGCACAAAAGAGTCCACCGCAGCTTGTGAACAAACCGCAGCTTTGAACCAACGGCAGGTTTAGCCACCGCAGCTTGGAGCGTCGACGGCGGTGACGGCAGTTGCGGCCAAGAAGCCACGTCGCCGTGCGGAGACGATTGGGGAGAGTCGGCGGCTGCTCAACTCGAGCCGGGATCACACCCACCACCTGCATCCTTCCAGCTCTGTGGACCACTTGGACCTTCCCCTCCTTCCAGCCAATCGTTCCTGCCTTCATTTCCCCATTCGTGTGAGTTTGATTGTCGTCCGTTTTGTGTGTCTCATCCTGGGTATAATTAAGACTGTAGGTAAGCTAGCGTTGCACTGTGTCTCCTTGATTCCTTCTGTCTTTATTTTATTATCTTTCCTTCTTCCTTGGTTATTTTGGTCCTGTAAATAGTAGGAATAAATATAGTAGCATTTTCAAACCCTTTTTGCCTTTGTCTTCCTCTTCTTCACATCCGTGTCGTCTTTGTGATTTCCCTCATTGGACACCTGTGGCACGATTTTGGCCAACGTTTAAGGAATCGGGTCTAGTCTTGGTAAACGGCTCACGCCGCGGTTCGCTTCGCTCGGCGCAACATCCATTACGCTGCGGCCGTGAGCGGGGGGTGTTCCTTCGCGTACCGGGAAGCGCTGGTATTTAGGTCATAGGACTTGTGGGCCTAAAACCCTACCCAGCGCCGACCGGGCGTGGCGTCATACCCCCGGGACCACGTCAGTCAGTAACAGATGAGGGGCTTAATCCCCCCTTGATAACGGGAACCGAGGCCGACGTCGGGTTCCGTAACAATTGGTGTCAGGAGTGGGATACGGACCTGAAGCGCTTAGCGTGCTCAAATTTACGAGTGGCCCGAAATTTTGTTTTTTAAAATCCCAAAACGAGTCGCGCCATGGATGATCAAGGCGACAGAATGCCGGTGGGGGAATTAGAGGGTGTAGAGGCGACCCAGGATCTCGGGGAAATGTATGTGGGAGAAATGGAGGAGGAGAACAATGAGGAGGTGGTTGAGGAGGTATCAGGCGCACAAAAAGGCGCCTCGCACGAGAGCGCGGTAACCGAGCCCGAGATGCCAGGGTACATGCGAGCCTTCATGGCCCAATTCATGGCAGAAGTACAGAAAAAGAACGACAGTATTGACAGGTTGGGAGGCCAAATGGAAGCAATGGGGGGCCAAATGGGAGCAATGGAGGGCCAAATGGGGGCAATGAGGGACGAAGCGCGGGGTACTAGTGCCCAAATTGGGAAGTTGGACAATAAATTTGAGCGGTTAGACAACAGGATAAAAGAGGTGAAGAATGGGTTTACGGGGGTGGAAAATAGAATGGCTGCCCAGGACAATCAGATAGAGGGGGTGAAAAATGGGTTAACGGGGGTGGAAAATAGAATGGCTGCCCAGGAGAATCAGATAGAGGGGGTGAAAAATGGGTTAGGGGGGTTAGAAAACAAGATGGAAAACAAATTGCGGGAAATAGGGGAGCAATCGGCCCGGGAAATTAAACAAATGGGAGAGCAGATAAAGGAGGTGAAAATCGGGGTAGAAACCAAATTGGATGCCCAGAGGGATGAGTTGGAACAGATGAGGGTGGCATCTACCAAAGAGATGGGAGAAATGGGAGAGGATATCAGACGAGGTGTGAGCGAGGAGATCGCGGGGGTACACGAAGAGGTAAAGCGAGGTGAGAAGCGTATGGAGAAAGAGGTGAGAAATGGGACGGCCAAGTTACAAGGTGGCATAGAGGAGTTGACGCAGGAGGTGGAACAGCTAACGGTGGGACAAAAAGAACTGGTGGAGCAGGTGGAAAAGAACACTGCGGTACTAGGAGGGTTAAAGGCGACACAAAACGAAATCAAAAATGACTTAATAGCGACGAAGAGGGAATGTCAGATGGTACGTGAGCACATGACAACGAGGTTGGACAAGGTGACGGAGGCAATGGAGACGAAGGACCGGGAGGTGAGGACGCATATAGAAACGGTCAAGGTGGCCTTAGAAGACGAAATAGAGACGCACCGGGAAATAAAAGAGGTGAAGCAAAAGTTAGAGGAAGTGGAAGAGGGGGTGAGTGAAATTAAGAAGAGACAGAGGGAAACTAAGAAGGAGATAAGGGAGGAAGTAATGGAATATGTACAAGGTCGGTGCTCAAATCGTGATGGTGTGCTCACTAACCAAATAAAGAGTTTGCAGGTGGCGAAAGAGGTGCGGAGACGAGGTGCCGAGGTGAGTGGCGATATACGCGGAAATGTATATGGTGTGAGGGGAGCTTCAGTCGGCTTGGGGGTTGGTTTGGACACGGGTGTTCGTGAGAGGCCGCTGGTAAAGTGTGCGGCAGGTGCAGAGTGTGAAGGAGGAGGTGTGCGAGAATGTCCGACTATGGGGTGTGTGAGGAAAAAGTGCGCGCCGAGGAGTGTGTGCTGTCGAGAGCGAGTTGGTCGTAGCGCGTGTGCGAGGGGAAACATGGAAGCGCGGGATGGGGAGTGTTACAGAGGATGTAACGAGAGAGTGCACACCTGTGGTGAGTGTTACGGAGGGTGTAACAGGAGAGTGTGCGCAAGAGGATGCGCGAGAAAGGTGTGTAACGGACGGGTGTATGGGTACAGAGTGCGCTTTCAAGAGTAAGGGTGAATGCGCGACCGAGAGTGGTGGTGAAAGTAGTTAGAGTGACACGGATCGTGAGTTGGTTGTGGCAGGTGAGAGGATGCACACCTGGGATGGAAGGAAGCACACCTGGACTGGTCGAGCGCGTGTGGGAATGCACACTTGAGTTAGTCATCAAGCACGTGATTGGGTGCGCAAGTGAGTGCACACCCGTAGTTGTCACAGAGGACGTGACCAAGGAGGGGGTGCGAAGGTGTGTTGGTGAGGTGTGCGAACGACGAGTGTGTGCCAAGGTGTGCGGTGGTCAGGTGTGTGACAAAGTCTGCGAGCGGAATGAGTGTACCTGGGTGTGTAAGAGAAGGTGCAATGACTAGGAGCATGGGAACGGCTGGATGTATGAGCAAGGAACGGGCTGCGGGGTGTAAGCATGCAAGTGGAGCATCGACGCTAACCGAGTTAGCGGTTAGACCGACTTATAGCCAAAGCGGGCCCTCGGTTCGTGCCGGGGTTTGCGTGCAGCGGGGACCCGAGGTGATCGTGACCGCGGCAGTTTCGAAAGAACCGCCGTGCGGGATCCACGCCGGGCCGCGCTCTGAATGGCCCACTAAGCGGAGCGGGCGGCCCGGTAGGGAGGGTCGTCACGGCAACCCTTTGTGGTTGAGGCGTTCCGGCAGGGCGGGATCGGGCCATTGGACGGCTCCGTGCCGAGATGGTGCGTGGTGGGATCTCAGCCCGAGTAAACCTCCTTCCCTGCACCGAATGCCGGACAAATCCAACCGCCAGCACCAAACAACCCGCATTCATTCCTCGGCTTTGCGAAGCCGAGCTTTGGAAACGAATTGGTGCACCGAGAGGCTCAAGTGAGTAGACGTGTGATGATGATAGTGCTTTTGACCCGAAATTGAAAAGCAAAATTTGATGATTGGCAAAGGATTGGCAGATTGATGATTAACAGATGATTGGTAGTGATTGACAAATTTTAATTGGCTGGAATTTGGTGAGCAAAATTTATAGTGAGAGATACCCCATGTGGTGCGATGGCAACTCTGCCATCCCTCACAGCGGGGGCAAAGGAGCACTAGTTATGGGGTTGGCATTGAAAACTAACCCGGGAGGGTTAGGATATCGTGTGTAGGGACCTAGAGATTGACCATAGGTAACGGTAAGGTTAGGTAGTGACAATGATACAGGTAGTGGGGACGCAGGTAGATTAGTTTGGATTATAATGACGAGGGAGCGCAATGGTTTAAAGGGGCGACTGGGAAGCGCAAGTTCCAGAGGGGAGTAGTGAGATGAGATGATGCCGAGTGTTTGAGGATCGAAAGTGTATTGAGCGTGGAAGTGTATGGAGCAGTGAGTGAGGAACAATTGAGATTGCACAGGTGTGCAACTGAACAGGTGTATGGAGCAGTGTATGAGTGAGTGATGGTGATGTGTGTGGTGTTGACCAAATGGTCCAGGGAGGAACGAGGGTGCAGGTGGCACCAGGTGATTGCACAGGTGTGCAACTACAGGTGAATGGAGAATGGTTGTATGGATTATATGGAGTGTGGAGTATATGGAGTATTGGAATGGATGGTCGTGGAGTGAGTATAGTGGAAACTGTGGAGTGGAGTGGATGGTGCGAAGGTGTGGATGGGGGAAAGGAGGATGAACCCCCATCACGAATACCCGGGGAGGGTAGTTTAAGCGTTAGGTAGAGGGGACAGGTAAATTGTGGTTGGATATTGGCATCTGTGGTGCGTGTGGAAGAATGGAGTTTGGATGGGTGCATTAGTGATGTGGAAATGGCTGGGCATGTAGCCTGTTAGTATGTGTAACTGATTGGGCACTCCCCACCACTGTGAGGATGTCGGCCAGGTGAGGCCGCAAGTGGGCTCTGGGAGCCGGTAGAGTTGTTGTGAATGGGGCCCGAAGATCCGGAGGACGGACCCGGGTAGCCCAGTGCCAGAGGGCACCGAGGGGTGACAGAGCCAGGAGGGGCCTTCCCCAGTTAGATAGGTTAGGGTGAGGAGCTAGGTAAGCTCGGGTGGCAACTACAGTGGTGGAGGTGTGGAGGTGTGCAGGTGGGTAGACCTGCTGGGAGAGCTACATGACTCAGCCCAGAAATTGTGCAAGGGCACCGGGAGATGAATCGGGGGAGTGAGACCCCAAATTGATAAGCACCACAGTTTGGTCAATGGGAATTGGTTTTTAGAACCCATAGTGTAAGTTGGCCAATGGATTGGCAGGGAAAGACCCCGGGTAGTGTAAAGTGTGTTAATGTCATTTAGAAGATAGTTAGGATTAAGAATCTCCTCGCACCATCTACATCCACTCACCTGAGGTGACGCTACTCCACACCATGCCATGGATGTTTTTGATTATTCTTATTGTGCAAATGTTTGGAATGTAAGATGCATCATGACGTGGGTGTGACATTGTGCTTTGTTGTTCCATCTCTCCCTCCTTATGAGGATTGATGATGAATTGGGTGATGGCAAATTTGGTTGGAGGGATTGTGAAGACGAATTTGGTGTAGGGGAAATATGGGGAAGACAAGACATTAGTGACGAATTTGTAAATGTGTAGATTGTTGTAAATATGGGGTAAGGGCAAGGGTAGAGTAGGTAACAGGGGGGGTGACGTACGGTAGGGACGAGCTTTTCTCCGCTCAGTCTCCAGACGCACCTCACCTTGCATTGCCTTTATTGATGTGTACCCTTGTGACCTTACCCCTCGCTCACCGTCGAGTAGGTTCGCGAAGGTTGAAGGGCGTGGCCTATATAACCCGCGAGACGCCCCCACCTCAGATGAGTTCTGAGTTCTGCAAAGAGAGACGCGCAAGAGATGAGTCCAGATGAGCTACGGAGATAAGATACGGCAGAGGAGGAGTCCGGAAAAAGCATGCGACGTCCCCACGGCGGTAAAGAAGGAGATTGAGGGAGAGAGACGCACAAAAGAGTCTACCGCAGCTTGCGAACAAACCGCAGCTTTGAACCAACGGCAGGTTTAGCCACGGCAGCTTGGAGCATCGACGGCGGTGACGGCAGTTGCGGCCAAGAAGCCACGTCGCCGTGAGGAGACGATTGGGGAGAGTCAGCGGCTGCTCAACACGAGCCGGGATCACACCCACCACCCGCATCCTTCCAGCTCTGTGGACCACTTGGACCTTCCCCTCCTTCCAGCCAATCGTTCCTGCCTTCATTTCCCCATTCGTGTGAGTTTGATTGTCGTCCGTTTTGTGTGTCTCGTCCTGGGTATAATTAAGACTGTAGGTAAGCTAGCGTTGCACTGTGTCTCCTTGATTCTTTCTGTCTTTATTTTATTATCTTTCCTTCTTCCTTGGTTATTTTGGTCCTGTAAATAGTAGGAATACATATAGTGGCATTTTCAAACCCTTTTTGCCTTTGTCTTCCTCTTCTTCACATCCGTGTCGTCTTTGTGATTTCCCTCATTGGACACCTGTGACACGATTTTGGCCAACGTTTAAGGAATCGGGTCTAGTCTTGGTAAACGGCTCATGCCGCGGTTCGCTTCGCTCGGCGCAACATCCATTACGCTGCGGCCGTGAGCGGGGGGTGTTCCTTCACGTACCGGGAAGCGCTGGTATTTAGGTCATAGGACTTGTGGGCCTAAAACCCTACCCAGCGCTGACCGGGCGTGGAGTCATACCCCCGGGACCACGTCGGTCAGTAACAGACGAGGGGCTTAATCCCCCCTTGATAACGGGAACCGAGGCCGACGTCGGGTTCCGTAACAATATATATTGTTACGGATCGCGGATTAGATGTTATTTACCGAGCGGTGGTATTGCCGCGACCGAACAGTTCCCCCGATTCTTCCCCAACTCACCCGATTCCACCCGACGTTGACCAAATCGCGCTATGCTAAATCAATGATTGGAAAGGACACAACGACTGGGATAGATGAAACGACGCAAGGGGTACAGTTCTCAAGACCTCCGGAGGAGGATATAATTGGTGGTGGAGAAAAGGGGTAGATTACAAGGTAATGAGGTAAAGACACAGAAGAGATAGGCACTTAGACACAATCTTATCTATCCCAGACAGACCACAGACAAACGGAACAAGACTGACTTACACAGGGATTGATGGCAGGGAAGGACAGGCAGTCGATAGCACAAGGTGCACCTTGGCTCAGGGACAGGATAAAGCACGGTCCAGTCCAGAGATGCAGGGAGGTGTCACAGCGCTCGGAGGTGGCGTCCTTCTCTTTCCAAGCTCAGGGCGCATCTGACGTCACCTCCCTCTTCCTGCGCATGCTCAGCGGGGAGTGACACGCCCTCGGCTCGTTGGCTCCACCCCAGATGGGACCGGTCCGCCGCTTCTATTGGGTGCGGGGGTTACCGGGCTCCGCCCTTGACGAGGAGCTGACAGCGAGCCCCTACTTGGTAACCCCGTCGAGCACATGCTCGATGGCGGCTCGTTGGAAAGGCATGGTGCCCTCCCAACACCCCCTACCAACCAAGCCGGAGTGAGGACGCGCACTCCCCGCGCCGCCGCCGTTGTTGTTGTTGTTGTTGTTGTTGAAGAACCGTGAGGAAGAGCTGCGGGGAGGTATTGGGAGGTCCTAAACTTCCTAACGGTGCCATACAATCACATTCTGGTGCAACGAAGAGTCAGAATTAATGGAAACGAGTCCTTAACTGACATAGACTAAGAATAACTAGCAAGATGTCCTATAGTTGTCTACGTGAGATGCGGTGGACCTGGATGCGACATTTAATGGGGGAAATAGGGGGAGGTCGGGTCTACAGAGTGTCGTTTACAGAAAATGGGACTAGGGAATGGGGGATTGGGGATAGTTGGGAAGTATGGAGGAAATAGGGGAATATTTACAAGTGGATATGGATGGATGCCAATCCCATATCCGCAACAATATATATATATATATATATATATATATATATATATATATATATATATATAGTTACGGACCGCGGATAAGATGTTGTTTGCCGAGCGGATGGCACCGTGGCCGAACAGTTACCCCGACTAACCCGATTCCCGAACGTTGGCCGGATCGCGCCACAGATATTCAATATGGAAAAGACAAAAGCGACACGGATGTGAAGAAGAAGAAGAAGACAAAAATAGGGAATACGAATATAATTTATTTACTATTTACACGCTCAACGTAACCAAGGAGAAGGAAGGATAATAAAATAATTTACAGAAGAATCAGAGACAGTGCAACGCTAGCTTATACGAGCTTAATTAATACTCAGGGACAAGACACACAGAACAAACTCACGTACACAAAAGGATGGAAAGGCAGGAGGTGGATGGCTGGAGGGAGAGGAAGGTCCAATGGGTCCTGCAGCACGATCGGCGCGTTTCGCAGCCGCCGTTCCTTCGCGGCCCTGCTCAAAACTGCCGTCCAGGCCCCAAGCTGCTGTTGTTGCTGCTGTGGCTGCTGCTGCTGCGGCTGTTTGGATGTCGCGTGCTCTTTTCAGGACTCGCCTCTCTCGTCTTGTCAAAGCTCATCTGCTTCTGTAAAAGCTCATCTGGTCCAACCACTTCTGTAAAAGCTCATCTGGTCCAACCACTCAACTCAACAACAACTCAACCATAACTCCCTGTCCAACTTCTCAACGCAGCCACAGACAACAACCTTGCTTCTTGCGCGCGCGCTTTTATAGCGCCTCAGGCGATCAAGCCGCCGGCCTTTTGGACACGCCCATCGGTGTGCTCACCTCGGCCCTGGTTGGTCGCGCGACCCTCTGGCTCCGCCCTTGATGACGACGGGCGGGCACGCCCTTCTTCCCCGACCCGAGCACATGTTCAATGGTGGTTTTGGAGGGGATGTAATTCGCAATCGAGGCTTGGCAATGAAGGTTTTGGGAATAGGAATGGGGAATGAAAGGGAATCTATCTTGTTTCACTTGGTGCAATGGAGTGTCATCTTAATGGAAGACAAGGCCTTACCCTAATACACATAATAAAGATATAACTATCAACAAGGGGGAAATCTATGATTGGCTGACGTGATTGTTTATGACCTAATTATGGGACGCCCTTTTGACCTTTATACATAACTGGAGTAAGGAGGGTCCAGAATAAAGCAATAATAATAAAAAACACAATAAAAAAACACAATCCTCATATCCACAACAATATGTATATTACACACACATACACACACACACACATATGTACACCGACACACATACACACACACACACACACACACACACACACACACACACACACACACACACACACACACACACACACACACACACACACACACACACACACACACACACACACACACACACACACACACACACACACACACACACACACACATACACACACACACACATACACACGCACACACATACATACACACACACGTACACCTACACATGTATATATCCCACATGTATATACATGTTTAAAGTGTACGTGCCCTTCCCTCCTCCCTCCTCCCACCTCCCTCGTCCTTCCTCCTTTCCCCGCCCAGCAACGCCGGGTACTTCTGCTCGTAACTAATAAAATAAAAACGAAGAAATATCTCTCAGCAATTTCCCGTCTGTTAATTTATGTATTTTACAAATGTGAATGACACGTCCATGCACACGTGAAATTGAGTTTGTTTTTTCACACGTGAAATGAACACGTGAACCTTTACTTCTGGATAATAATGTTGAATGAAATAAGAACGAAGAAATATATGTCGGCATCATTGTTGACGTTTTTGTGACTACTGTCATCAAACGGAAAAGTAATATATCTTAACGGAAAAGAAAAATCGAATTTTTAATATATGTCGACATTTTCCCCGACTGTTATTTTAGGCGGTGTATTTTCGTGTATCATCATGGCGTGATTTTTAAAAATATATCTCTGCATTTTCCCGTGTGTGCGTGAATGTTCTCAATTATTTCTGACACCGAGTCTAAAACCATCGATAAAAATTAAATCAGATGGTGAATTCGATATAAAATCGTGAGGTTGACTCAATGAATGGGCTTTATTTTACAGGCCTTTGAGAATTCATTTCGTTCTATAAACGAAAACTTTCATCGGATTTTCTTCCCGTTTTTTTTCAACCGAGTCTAAAACTATGTTAGCGACTGTTAAAAATAAAATGATATATCGAATTTGAGTTGAAATAAACCTGTGTGAGAGAGAAAGACAGCACAGGCCTAACTAAACAGGCCTCAAAGCTATTCGAGTTAATAAAATGGTGGATATTTGTTTACATGAAGCCTCTCCAAGAATGGGTGGAGCTATGGGTGGAGCTACTCTCCAAAACGAATTAAGCCACACCCCCAGACAGACGGATCACCTATGTCTATTATAATATCGATATCATGCATGTTCTGATCCTTTCAGTTTCAATGACCTGATCTAACATGTTACAATATCATGCAAGGTCTGACCCTTTCAATGACCTGATCTAACATGTTACAATATCATGCATGTTCTGATCCTTTCAATTATCTGATCGAACATGTTATAATATCATGCACAGTCTGATGCTTTCAATGACCTTATCTAACATGTTGTAATATCATGCATGTTCTGATGCTTTCAATGACCTGATCTGACATGTTACAATATCATGCATGGTCTGATCCTTTCATTGACCTGATCTAACATGTTATAATATCATGAAAGTTCTGATGCTTACAATGACCTTATCTAACATGTTATAATATCGTGCAAGGTCTGAACCTTTCAATGACCTGATATAACATGTTATAAATATCGTGCACAGTCTGATGCTTACAATGACCTTATCTAACATGTTATAATATCGTGCATGTTCTGATGCTTTCAATGACCTGATCTAACATGTTATAATATCCTGCATGTTCTGAACCTTTCAATGACCTGATCTAACATGTTATAATATCCTGCATGTTCTGAACCTTTCAATGACCTGATCTAACAAGTTATAATACCCTTCGCCCCCCCCCCCCCCCGGGGGGCTGGTACTCATTTTGCCAACTTAAAAATGATGACAGGCTGAGTCAACCCACCTGGTGTTATTTTAAGGAAGTGACCATAAGATCTTAAGTGAGCCACATTAACCATGAAGCCAACACCAGAGATGATTTCCGCAAGTAACAAAGTAGAACGACACTCGGTAGTGCACAAACCTCCGCCAGGATAAACAGGTTACATTTTGTGTCGTTAGACTGATGGGCCGAATATGGATTTGAATGTTAACATAAACCGAATCACTTGACTTGTTCTTGTCACTTTCCCATCTCTGAGCTACAAAAATACATTAAAATGACATACAAGTTCTTGTTTTAGAGTTAATATTTCAGAAATTATCAATATTTTAAAATGTGAAAACAGCCCATTTTTGGGTCTTTGTCTAACATTGAGTTAAATGTGAAGACTTGTGACCCAAATTCAGGTGTTTAGTGTTTCCAAGTGTCATAACTTCCTTCATACCTGACATATTTAAATAAATATTTCAGTGAACAAAGCCCATGGGATATACATTTTAATGACTTACTTTATACTTCATAATCATGCAATTAATATATTGTCAATTAGCGATATTAATGCCTTTGGTGAATAAATTAACCTTGTGGACTCAAAGAAAAGCATCTCCGATGCAGAACTTAGTTCATTGATAAAGTTCTGAAGGTAGAAAGCCAATCTATGTTAATCAAATCATGTTTAACTTGTATTTGATTATGGAAGAGCTTGCAAACCGTAAACCATGAAAATTTGGTCCAAAAGGCCTATGGGCCCCCGAGTTCATATGAAATGAAGGAGTTTTGCTGCTTAAACTTCAACAAGAACTTCAATTTCATGTTTCCGGACCCTTTTTGAATGTTCGGAAAGAAAATATCAATAGATATCGATTACGGATAACTGTCCCTGCTGTACAAGCCTCGATCAGTCACTGATCGAATGGATAAAACAAGCAAATAAAATCCTCATTCATCCACGTTACAAATGCATCATTTTGATTTTTTTAAAACCCTATGAACAACAATTAAAACCTTTTAAACTTTCATTTAATGCCATACTTACGAAAAAAGCGATTCTTATCGTGTTTTTACAACGACGATTGTCCAACGAAACTCGGGCAGCAAGTGACAATTCCCCAGAGCCGCCATTACCGGATGTGCTGTTTTCATTACCGGTCTACCGGATGTGATATATAACTTTTCATTACCGGATGTGATATTAACTTTTCATTACCGGATGTGATGTCATATTCATTACTGGATGTAATGGAGTTTTTTACTTGATCGGATGTGATGGGTTTTTTAGTCACCGACTGCAACTTCCATTTTTCAGATCACAAAAAATACGTGCAAATCGATCAATTATAACCAAATACCGCAGAGATGTAGAAAAATATACTCGTACCCGACTGCAAAGCCGCAATGAGCCGGCGAAACAAAGCCTCTTGCCACTATTTTACCCATCACGATGGCATCAGTGGGTTAGGTAGTTGGTAGTACTAGTAGGTAGGTGTAGTAGGTACCGCACCTGGTAAGACTTGGTAAAAGAGAAGAGCAGACAGTCCTCCCCAATACCTACATACAATAAATGTCACAAGAAGCTAAAGGAAGTAACTATACGATGTGCTAGCTTAGGGCCTATTTTAAGAAATTTTAACTGGGCTTAACATACGTTTTCACAGTATGTGTGTAGTCTTCTAACTTCAGTCGCTGTCAGGACTGGTTCTCTCCGGGCACTGGGGCTTCCCCCACCAGAAGAAGTTAGCTTGCAGTAACATCAGTGCCGACAGATCAGACGACAGCGCCGTTTCAACGGCAATGTGTGACTGTCGTTAATGAAACCGTGTCGATGGCGCTGATTGGCTGACCTAAGCTGATCGCTGATTGGTCAACTCATAAAATTTCGCAAATTCAGACCTAAAATGACACCATTTGCATTCTGAATGAGATTAAAATTGATAAAATTTACTTCTTGATTAATTCGGTGAATTCCGTCTCAACTTCGGATATTTCTGGCCTTGAAAAACTATCCCTTACGGCCGCGAGATTTCTAAAAAATAATTATTCGTCAATTTTAGAATATTTGACGCCGTTTTCACCCTCCGAAACGCGTAATAAGCTTTTTTGAAACATTTTTTCAAATGCTCGAATCTCATTGGTTCGGGCGTTTGGTGACGATTTTCGTTGAAGATAACGAGGTTAGTCTTAAAGTATTTTAATTACAAATTAGAGGTGCATAAGATGGTGAATCAAACAAAGACGGGTGAAACAAACTCCTATTGAACTTTTTCGCAATTTTGTTATGCATACTTCCGCATCCGGAAGATGGCGGCCTCCATTGAGTGATTTGGTTTTTGAAATATTTTTTCAAATGCTCGAATCTCATTGGTTCCGGTGTTTGGTGACGATTTTCGTTTAAGATAACCAGGCCCGTGCGGACCGAGGTTGGTCTTAAAGTATTTTAATTACAAATTAGAGGTGCATAACATTGTGAATCAAAGACGGGTGAAACAAACTCCTATGGAACTTTTTCAGATTTGTTATACATTCTTCCGCATCTGCCAGATGGCGGCCTCCATTGAGCGATTTGGTGCATCGAAGCTTCGAAATTCTCAAGCCAAGGGATCCAGCATAATCTGTTTTTTCAACATAATACGTACGCGTTCATTGACAACACCGGCTTCGCCGGCTATAAACTTAAACTTCTAGAAGTTTTAAAACAACAACCGACTCTCGATTTCCGGGCCGGGTAAATTGATGTTGATTTTGATGACGTCAACAACGAACGAATTTTTTTTCCAACTTCCTGCTGTCGTACAAAAAATTTTTATAACGACGTTGAAAGGGTGAATGTCCTCGATGTAATCGATAGTGGTTTACCCAGATTGTGAAATTATCACCAATAAAGAGCGCCAATTTGATTGGATGCAATATGTGCAAAAACAGCAAGCGGGTGAATCTGTGGAAACACATGTGCGGCGTCTTTATGCTGGTGCTGAGTACTGTGGTTTCCATGATAAAAATGAGGAAATCCGGGATCAACTCGTGTTGGGACTTGCTGACAAGAAACTCAGCTTGGAGTTACAACTGAAGGCAGATCTCAATCTGAAAATGGCGATTCAGATGGCAAGAGAACGCGAACTCATGATAGATCAGATGGGTATTAAAGAGGAGCACTCAACCGCTGTGGAAGAGGTGAGCAGACAAAAGGAAAAATCACACAAAACCTTTCAACCTCGTCCCTTGACCAAGTGTAGGCTACTCGCTGGGGAGGTTTTGCACATAAAGACTGTCAGACGTGTCCAGCTGACAAGGCAAAGTGCTACAGGTGCATGAAAATGGGAACTACAGAAAGTGTTGTCGTGTAAGGGCAGTTGATGTTGTGATTGGTCATGAGGAAGATAGCATGTTTCCGGCGCCGGAAATCTTTCAACAGAATATGACGCAATTGCTGGAGGGTCACAATGGAGTCGTGTCATATGTTGATGACACGCTGGTCTTTGGAAGGACTCCAAAAGAACATGATGAAAATCTTGATCGAGTGCTCGAAACTCTCAAGAAATCTGGTCTCAAACTGAACGAGAAAAAGTGTGAATTTCGGAAGAACCAAGTCTAATTTCTGCGTCACATGATCGACCACCAAGGTGAGAGCTTCAGGAGCTAAAGTTCAGGCGATCGTGGATATGCACCCGCCTGAAAACAAAACGGAACTACGCAGGGCCCTGGGTATGATTAATTATCTCGGCCGTTATGTTATTGACCTATCGTCGGTGATTAAGTCGCTCAACGATCTACTTCGAGACGATGCTTCGTGGATTTGGGATCAAAGTCAAATTCAGGCTTTTAAGACGGTGAAAGAACTGTTATCCTCCTCAGGGGTCTTAGGATTCTTTGATACAAATTAGGAGACAACCGTGAGTGTGGATGCTGGCAGCTATGGCATCGGAGTGTCTTACGACAAAAGCAGTCCAATGGGGAGTTGAGACATTTCTGTTTTGCATCACACACACTAAGTCCTGCAGAAACCAAGTATGCACAGATCGAAAAAGAATGCCTTGCTTCGGTTTGGGCCTGCGAAAAATTGTATCAACACCTGTGGGGGGTATACACCATTAGGTTGGTCACTGACCACAAGCCTTTAGTGCCATTAATCAACAAGGACCTGAATCAAGTGCCTTGGAGATGCCAACGCCTACCTGGTCATGGTGGATTACCACTCCAGATTCAACGAGCTCATATACTTACCGTCTCTCACAAGTGAAATGCTCATTCAGAAGATGAAGTCAAACTTTGCTCGATTGGGCATTACTGATGCTCTCACCTGAGACAATGAAGTCAATTCGCGTCCAAGGAGTTTGCAAAATTTGCTGAAAAATATGGCTTTGAACGTGTGACCACAAGCACAAGGTATCCACAGGTGTGCTGGAAAAGCTGCACACATTGTGAAAATGATCCTGCGCCAACCTGATCCGTATCTAGGGGTGATGTCTTCCATAATACTCCGATTGAGCCCACGGGTTTTAAGTGCACAGTTGATGCTGGGTCGGTTTTTTTTTTTGTTTTGTTTTTTTGCATACAAGACCGAGGCTCGTGAAAGAGCTAACATTAATCACACAAAAAGTCAAACCGACACATAAAACACAAAATAAAGGGAGCGGTAGACAAAATGGTGAGAGAGGAGGAAGGACACAAACACAACATTTGAGAGCAGGGACATCGAGAGAACTGTGGGAGGGAGAGGGTGTAGGCGGAGGTGGGAGAAGTATAAAACATATGGACACTGCATGGACTTCCAGGAAAGAAGTTGGAATTTCGAAAAAGTGTATCTGCAGTGAATTAGCGGGGGTAGAAAAGATCAAGGTTTTGGATGGGGGAAGATAAGAGATGGTGGTGAACAGCTGTTTTACAGACCTGGAGGGAGGAGTGGGATTGAAGGGAGTGAGAGAGTTTGTTCCAGAGGTGGGGAAAAAGGGGAATGAAAGAGTGAAGGTGAGCAGAGAGCCTAGATTTTGGCAGTTTACCCATAAGAGGGTTGCTGGCAGATCTTGTGAGACCTGTAGGAATATTTGGGGGACAGAACAAAGAGAGAGCTGGGGGAGCAAGGCCAGAGAGGAGTCGGTAGAACACAGAAAGACCATCTACCTGCCTGCGGTGAGTGAGTGAAAGGCCCTCGGAGTTAGCTTCATCGCAGGAGATTCCAATGATTCTGAAAGCTTTGGCTTCAACAGCGTGAAGCCGAGCTCGGTGTGAGGCAGGAGCACCAGCCCATAGGGGAGAGCAGTATTCCATTGAGCTGCAGATGAAAGCCTTGTATGTGGTGAGGAGCTCAGGTGTGCCAAGGAAGGACTTCGCACGATGGAGGATGCCTAGTCGGCGACTGGCTTTGGAGGCCAGCTTGGCAATGTGGTTTTCCCAAGAAAGATCATGGCACATAGTGAGACCCAAAAGCTTGAGCGACAGAACTTCTTGGAGAGGATTGTTGAGAAAATAGTTGGGAGGGTTTTCCAGTCGGTCTTTTCGGAGAGACATAGTAAGTGTGAGATTTGTCAGGATTGAAAGACATGTTCCACTTGTTTGACCAGTCTGTGATTTTGTCCATGTCTGCAGAGAGTGAGGAGGCTGCAGGCAGCCAATCTGAGGGATGAGGAATGGAGCGGCAGAGAGTGGAGTCATCAGCAAAGAGATAGAGAGGATTTTCCAGAGAGTCGGAGAGATCATTGATGAAGACCAGAAAAAGCACAGGGCCCAGAACACTACCTTGGGGAACTCCAGCCAGAACAGGCAGGGGCGATGAGAGAAATCCATTCAGGGCCACACGTTGACTACGACCAGAGAGGAAGTCCGCAAGCCAAGCGTGGAGATTTCCATGGATACCATAGGAGGAGAGTTTGGTGAGCAGAGCTGGGTGCCAGACCGTATCGAAGGCACGTGATATGTCGAGGGAGACAGCTCTGATTTCCTGTTTGGCATTGAGGACCTCCATCCATTGTTCAGACAGCAGAAACAGCATGTCCAGAGTAGAATGACCTGGTCTGAATCCAAATTGATGATCGGAGATCAAGCCATTGGAGAAGAGGAAGGATTTGATGTCCGAAGCAATGATGGATTCCATGACTTTGCTGATAATTGGGAGCAGGCTGATTGGTCTGTAGTTGCAAGGATCTGTTTTTGCACCTTTTTGTGCAAAGCGGTAATGTTTGCTGATTTAGGGACAGCAAACCAATCAACGTGGATCAACCTTGAGCAAAAGAGAAGGTGAAAAGAACAGAGAGAGGGTGATATAGAGCCGCAGAGCAGGATTTTAGGACCCGTGGGCTGATGCCGCCTGGTCCAGTTCAGTCCAGACAGGTCCAGTTCAGTCCAGGTCCAGTCCAGACAAAAACTTCTCCACCTTGTCAGGAGAGAAGGAAACAGAGTCCAGGAGCAGTTGGGTTCGACTGAGTAAGGTGGGAACAGAGAGAGATGGGTTTGGGACACAATATTTTGAGGCAAACACAGAGTTGAGGCATTCGGCTTTGTCATGTGTGGTGTCAACTGTGTAGCCATTTGAGGTGAGGGAGGGGATGGAGGGGGAACAAACACCAGAAATGGATTTGACCAGACACCACCAGGATTTGGAGGAAGGAGACAGGTTTGAGAGTTAATTCTTGAGTGTGGAGAGATAGTGCTTTCTGGCACTCCTGAGGAGAGACACACACTTGTTCCGAACTTGGTGGAAGGAACTGAGATTACCTTCAGTTGGATTTGCCTTCCAAGAGGCAAAGGCAAGTTGTTTCAGGGCAACTGCCTCACCACAAGATTCAGTGTACCATGGATGGGAGGAAGGGTAAGACAACTGAAGACGAGATGGAATAAATCTGTGCATGAGAGAGAGAGAGAGCAGTTTGCTTTGGAAGAATTCCCAGGAAGAATTGATGCCAGAGGCAGTAGAGATGGGAGACCAGTCCAGATGATTGATGGCTGCTTGCAGACCGTGCCAGTCGGCCTGAGTGAAATGCCAGACTCGTCGACGCTGCGGAGGCTCTCTGAGAATGGCCAGAGAGATGTCCACTTTAACAAGCACATGCTCAGAAGAACTGATTGGAGCAGAAGAAGAGCAGCAGACATTTGCAGGGAAGTTTGTCATAACCAAGTCAAGAAGAGAAGATACTCCATTGACTGAGATCCGGGTCAGGAAATTGACAGATTGTGTCAGTCCCAAAGAGTCACAGAAGTCCTTTGCTGAGGTGCCATGGCTGGTGAGCGAGGAACCCACACCCAGCCAGTTGGCATGACGACAGTTGAATTCGCCATATATGAGGAAGAGAGAGTTTGGATGAGTTGATAGAAGTTGGTCCATGTTGTCAGACAGCGATATGTAAATGGAGTCATCACTGTTTGGAGGATGGTGCAGAACACATATGAACAAAAGGTGGGAGCGGAGAGGAAGCCGTAGCCAGAGGTACTCCTGGGGGTGGGGTGGAGAGAGGGCAGTGCAAGGAGAGTGAGGAAGAGAGATTTTGATAAAGATAGCAACCCCACCACCAGGACGAGGCTCAGGTCTATCATACCGGAGGAGGGAGTAACCAAGAAGACATATCAAGGCCCTTAATTAAGCAAAATTTTCATTTTTTTTTTCAAACAAATGCCTTAAATTTGAGATAAAAATGAGTTTTTGGGATAAAAGTTGTATTGAATTGTGTCACAGACATTGTTAAGCTATCCAATCATCCTTGGCTTTCAATTCTGAATCTTTTGGTACCATAATCAACTCTGGGGGTCACACACAGCCTGAGAAATCATCGATTTTAAGAATTTTTTGAGTCGTCTGTAACGGTTGCTATGGTAACGGGTTGTTTTACCGTAAGACGTCAATATTTTTGAAAAAAAATTTCATGGTTTTGTTTCTGTTACCCAGCCACAACTTTTAGGTAAATTACAACCTTGTAGTATGAAAAACTGAAAATCACCCCTGATTTGGCCCAGCCTATTAAGGAATCAGAGACATCTTGAAGGAGGAAAGTTTCTGTTAAGCAGATCAAGTCTGGATTGTCAGAAGCAACCTGAATGGAGAGATCAATCAGGCTTTAGCCAAGGCCCTGGATGTTTGAGGTCCATACCGTTAATGAGGAGAGAGGGGGAGCATCAGGTGCAGGACAGGGGAGGGGAGAGGTAGGGTCAGATGAAGGATGAGAGGGGGAGGTAGGGAGAGCAGTTGATAGTGTGACAGAGATTACAGAAGAGTTACAGGAAAGGGAAGGATGAGGAGGACGAAAGGTTTGATGGTGATGGGATGAGGAACAGTGAGGGTTTGTTTGAGGGGGGGGGGGCAGAGGAAAGTAGAAGGTTGGGGGAGGTGGAGGTATGAGATAGAAGGGAGACGAAGTGGGGAGGAGGCAGCTTTGAGGAGGAGGGGGGAGGGGGGGAGATTTGGAGAGGGATGGAAGGGGGGGAGATTTGCAGGGGAGGGGTTAGGGGGGAGTTTTGAAGGGGAGGGGTGAGTGGGGAGTTTAGGAGGGGAGGGGCAAGGGGGAGTTTATGAGGGGAGGGGCAAGGGGGGAGTTTATAAAGTGGATAATTAATGAAAGACGAACATTTACAACAAATTGGGTTTATTGTGATTTTCAAGTTTGCGATCTGTTTTAGAACGATAGAGGAGGGGTGGAATGAATGTGAATTTAAAGCATGTAGTGAAAAAGAATTATAAGAGATTGAATTTTTTTTTGAGGTGGAATGAGTTGAAGAGGAAAATGAAAAGAACCTTTTAAATAGGAAGAAAATCAGCGTGTTGTAATATACCACTGAATAAAACAATGCAGGGGAAAGTTGAAACATATTTAAACAGAACCGTGAAGAACAATGTTATATTCACAAAATACCAATGGGGAAAGGGCCGGGGGACAACCACGAGTCATGTGAACAGGGCAAAAGGTGGAAGACAAGGAGATAATGGGGGCGCGGTGATACAGCGCACGTGAACAGAAGCACACGATTTGACAAACAGCACACGTGGAGAAAGGGAAATAAATGTTTTGTTTTTTTTTGGGGGGGGGGGGGGATACAACGTTAGACAAAGAGTAGACGTTCGGAGGAGAAGGGAAAAATCTAAGAACCAAGCAAAAACAGCAAAGGAAAGAGCTTACGTGAACAAACTTCAATGAAGAAGCCTCAGGCTACAGGGCCGCACACGCGGGCAAACAGAAAGGATAAAATTCTGAAAGATTAACACCGAGAATCTTCCAAGGGACACACAATAGGTGCACACACCGAACGATAAATACAGTTTCGACAAAAATACAATTGTGAACAATTACGTAACTTCGAAAACGTGGAGAACGTGTACAGCTTCGAAAAATCGTGCCGTCGCCAGCAAGATCTCGCGAGACCTTCCAACATTGTAAGATCACATAAAATCTTGTCCGACATTGTATGATGTCGCACTCAATTTTAGATGGAAATGATGAGACAATGAAATGATATTTCCCCCTTTTATAATTAATTGATATTCTCCGTTTTTAAAATAATTTATTGATATAAAATAAATGTGTCACTACCCACCACGCCCATGTGTACTGACATTTGTGTTGTGTTAAAAAGGATTCTTTAAAGTTGTCTGACTTTTTACCACGTAAGAAACTCGTTTTTAGCTCACCGAGACTTAAGTCCGGAAAACCTATTGATCGGGCAGTCTCCATCGGCAAGTGATTGAGTGTGAGAGTGAGTCATTCAGTGATGGGCTGAGTGAGTGAGTATGTTAGTCAGTGAGTGAGTGAGTATGTGAGTGAGTGAGTCAGTCAGTGAGTAAGTTCGTCAGTGAGTTAGTCAGTGAGTGAATCAGTGAGTGAGTTATTGAGTCAGTCTGAGTATCGAAGGCACGAGATGTGTCATGGGAGACGGCTCTGATTTCCAGTCTGGCGTTGAGGACATCCATCCATTGTTGAGACAGCTGAAGGAGCATGTCCAGAGTAGAGTGGCCTGGGCCTGGTTTGAATCCATATTGATAATCAGAGATCAAGCCATTGGAGAAGAGGAATGATTTAATGTCAGAAGTGATGATGGATTCCGTGACGTTGATGATGATTGGGAGTAGGATGATTGGTTTGTAGTTGCAGGAATCTGTTTTTGGAATTTTGGCTTTTGGAATAATTCTTCCTGCTTGGTCTGGCCAGTGGCCACATCGATTTGAATCTCAACCTATTGGGGGGCGGGGGGGGTCATTGCCCTCTTCTCTTCTTTGGAAGTCTGTGTTCAAAGGTATGCCCTCCATTAACAATGCATTACCATTGATATTGAGAAAAATGTGGCAGCTTTCCACGTTGGGGCCGATGTAACTGAGCTGCTTGGCAGCAATCAGTGATGGCTTGAAGTGCAGTCAAGCCATGATGGTAAATGCTTTGCAAGGCTTTCAACTGGTTTTGTGAACAACTCGCGGTTTGATCAGGATTACTTATGGGGATATGGACAACTACAAACTCTCCCCTGACTGATCATATTCACAATAACACAGACTGCATTTGTGCTTTGAGAACCTCTCTTTATTGTGAAACCTTTAACAAATTCAAGTTTCATGAAAAACATAGGCAGGAGTCTTCTTCTGACAAACAATTTTACAACCAGAGTGTTCTCCCAATATCACACATGGCAATGAAACATGGACTACAGCAAAGATTGAGTAAAAATTGATGTCCAAACTGCCATGGAAAGATGCCATCTGAGCATAACCAAAAAGGTACAAGAAAAACAACTCAATCAGATAGAAAACAAATTTTCTAAACACTGGTCTCAATCAAACAACTCAAATGGAACTTGGCTGGATACATGGGAAGGTCAGAGACAAGAATTACAAACCTGCAATCTAAGGAAGGCCCTGAAAGAGGCACCATGAGATCCAAGATCAGATTGAGAGATTAAGCTTTGCTACCATTTGAGTTTTAGGCATCAACCTTTCAAAAACCCTCTGTTATGAGAACATGGGGAACCAAATTAATAAATTTTACATTTTTTTCGCTGTCGTTTTCTTTAAATTTACTTTAAAAGACGAGAGTACAGAGCAGACGTGGATGGGCTTAGCATTTTGAGATTATTTTTGCCTTTTGGCACCAGTTTGCAGTCATTGCTGTGGACATTCTGGTGACAGCCAGCGTTTGGCTTTCATCAGGGGAATCAGGGTTGCCGGCTGGTTGTCAGGGATTACAGATGGTACTCTGAGGAGTTGTGCTAACAATGTATATGTCCAAAGGGCTGCACTCTTTCACGACAGCTTTTGTCGTTACTGGTTTACTCCTGCTGTATATGTCCTCAGTTGTCTCCTGCTGAGGATCACTTACAAGAGGGGCACATAAAACCCAGTATGGGTCATGCTATGTGAATTTAACAAACCTTTATCAGCAAAAATTTCCTCAGTCAGAGCACATTTTATGTGAGCACTCCTCCAGCGTTGGGCATTGAGGAAGTTAGGAGTGGAGGAATGCTGGATCAGGGTAGTGATGGCAATGTACGAGAGCACGCACAGCTGTAAGGACGAAGGACGGGAACAGTGGTGAGTTTGAGGTGAAGGTGGGAGTGCATCAGGGGTCAGTCCACTGCTATTTGTAGCTGTGAAGGAGGTGCTGGTTCGGAATATAAAGGAGGGTTTACCGTGGGAGTTGTTGTTTGCAGATGATCTGGTGTTGATTGCGGAAAGTATGGATGGACTGAAGGAGAAGATGAACAAGTGGAAGGATTGTATGGAGACAAAAGGTCTGAAGGTGAATATCAGAAAAACAAAGGTGATGACAAGTGGTAAAGCATGTGGTGAGGTGGAAAGAACTGGGAAGTGGCCATGTGCTGTGTGCAAGAAGGGTGTCGGAGTGAACTCCATTCAATGTACAATGTGCGCTGAGTGGGTTCATCAAAAATGTAGTGGTCTGAGAGGGTCATTAACCAGTGTGGCAGCTACATTCAAGTGTAAGGTGTGCACAGAGGGAGCTGCAGATGGAGGAAATGTTGAGTTGGATCTTGGAGACGGCGTGAAGCTGGAAGGTGTGAAAACATTATGCTACCGAGGAGACATGCTGAATGGAGAAGGTGGATCAGACTCGGCAACGGTTGCAGGAGTGAGATGTGCATGGAAGAAGTTTCCGGAATTGAGTGGCATGCTGACGAGGAGGGGGGTGTCGTTGAAGCTGAAGGGAAAGGTGTATGCTGCATGTGTGAGAAGTGTTATGATTTATGGGAGCGAGACATGGGTAATGAACGTACAGCAGCAACGAAAGCTGGAAAGAGTGGAAATGCCAATGGTTTGGTGGATGTGTGGAGTGTCGTTGAGAGAGACGAAGACAAATGATGAATTGCGAAAGATGATGGGAATAGAGCCTGTGATGGATGCTGTGAAGAGAAACAGGTTGAGATGGTTTGGTCATGTGTTGAGGAAGGATGAAAGTGACTGGTTGAGAAGAGTGATGGAAATGAATGTAGAAGGAAGTAGAGGACGGGGAAGACCGAGAAAGACTTGGCTAAAGGTGGTGGAAGAAGAAATGTGGGTAAAGGGGGTTAACAAGGGGAGATGCAGAAAATAGGGCAAAATGGAGATTGTCATGGGGCCCGCAAGGCTAACCCCCGCTCTTGCAGGGAAAATGGCCTTAAAATGTCTGTTGTTGTTTTGAGCATTTGTGAAGATGCTCTCCTGTGTGGATCATCAAATGCCTTTTCAAATCACTTTTCTGAGAGAAACCTTTGTCACATATCGAGCATTGGTGGGGTCGCTCTCCTGTGTGGATCATCATATGCCTTTTCAAATCACCTTTTCCAGAGAAACCTTTATCACATATCGAGCATTTGTGAAGATGCTCTCCTGTGTGGATCATCATATGCCTTTTCAAATCACTTTTCTGAGAGAAACCTTTGTCACATATCGAGCATTGGTGGGGTCGCTCTCCTGTGTGGATCATCATATGCCTTTTCAAATCACCTTTTCCAGAGAAACCTTTATCACATATCGAGCATTTGTGAAGATGCTCTCCTGTGTGGATCATCATATGCCTTTTCAAATCACCTTTTCTAGAGAAACCTTTGTCACATATCGAGCATTTGTGAGGACGCTCTCCTGTATGGATCATCGTATGTATTTTCAAAACACCTTTTCCAGAGAAACCTTTATCACATATCGAGCATTTGTGAGGACGCTCTCCTCTATGGATCCTCATATGTGATTCGAAATGGCCTTTTTGAGAGAAACCTTTATCACATATCGAGCATTTGTGAAGTCGCTCTCCTGTGTGGATCATCATATGCCTTTTCAAACGATTTTTTCCAGTGAAACCTTTGTCACATATCGAGCATTTGTGAGGACGCTCTCCTGTATGGATCATCGTATGTATTTTCAAAACACCTTTTCCAGAGAAACCTTTATCACATATCGAGCATTTGTGAGGACGCTCTCCTCTATGGATCCTCATATGTGATTCGAAATGGCCTTTTTGAGAGAAACCTTTATCACATATCGAGCATTGGTGAGGTCGTTCTCCTGTATGGATCATCATATGTCTTTTCAAATTGCTGTTTTGACAGAAATCTTTATCACATATCGAGCATTTGTGAGAACAACCTCCTGAATGGATCATCATATGCTTTTTCAAATTACTTTTTCCAGAGAAACCTTTGTCACATATCGAGCATTTGTGAGGACGCTCTCCTGTATGGATCATCATATGTATTTTCAAATTACCTTTTCCAGAGAAATCTTTATCACATCTCGAGCATTTATGAGGACGCTCTCCAGTATAGATCGTCATATGTCTTTTCAATTTGCTGTTTTGAGGGAAACCTTTATCACATTTCCAGCATTTGTGAGGACGCTCTCCTGTATGGAATATTATATGCTGTTTCAAACTTCCTCTGTGAGAGAAACCTTCATCACATATCGAGCATTTGTAAGGTCGACCTCCTGTATGGATCATCATGTGTAATTTCAAATGGTTGTTATGAGAGAAACCTTTATCACATATCGAGCATTTGTGAGAACGCTCTCCTGTATGGATCCTCAAATGTGATTGTTTCTTCAAAAAAGTCTTCTTCCTCACTGCCAAGCTGCGACTGGACCTTATTTGTCCCATATTATTTCTTGATTGTCCTACAGAAACAAAGAACACAATATTTTCTTTTTTTGTCAAAATCTAAATGCAAAATATTTTACAGTTTTCCAAAAAATTTATATTTTCTCAACACAAAAGATTGTATGTTAATTTTTTACATTTCCACCCACCAGATGCAAAACAGGGTACACTTCCGTTTGTCATGTGAATATCATCTGAACCTTCCTTTGCAGAAGAACATTTTGAATCTTCTTTGACAGATGAATCATTGTTGTGTTGTTTGCCTTCCACATTTGCAGGACAGACATCACCTGTGTACAAATCAGCGTCAGTCTTTTGCAGGGGAATGAGATTGAGAACAATCTTGAGAGTTCACAGAACATGTTACGCCATGCAATGTATACTTCAATTTAAATATGATAATTAAGTTAAAGATTGTTTAAGAAAAATTCCACATGTTAAGCGCTTTTGAAGCAGTCTTCTCCATCACCCTTGTACACCACCCTATTTAACAAGTCCAAGTTCTGCTAAACTGGAGGTTCTTTGAAATAACAAGAAGACGATTTATGTTCAACAGTGTTCAAGTATTTAATTCAATTTAAATAAAATAAAGATTGAAAAATTCATGAAAAAAAAATTCTGGAATTTCCTGGCGTTGCACCGTTTCTATTACATCATTCCATCTAACACGTTACACATTAGTTATTTGTGCCTGTTGCTTGTGTCCTTTATGATGTCATTCTCACCAGTAAGTAATGAAAATATTGTTGCAGATGCGGGGTTTGGGGTGCATCACAAGTGCGACTTCTCGGACTCTCCCGGACCTCTAGGCCCCCATGCCGTGAATAGGTTTGTGGCCCGAAGGGATGTTAAGCAACTTCTGACACCGATTGAGACCGCCAAACATCGCAACACAATTGATCTCGGCAGGCGATCCCTCCATGGCATGAACTAACAGGCAGCTTCTCATCGGGTGCCCAGCACGTTCAAACAGCAGTGATTGCTCTGGTGTTCCAGCTTTTAAGCTGCTTCCGCACTCAATATTCTATCCTCAGTAAACCCATCTCTGTGGAGAAGTTTGGCGGTGCATCCGTAGTCTGCCAATTCATTTCAATTTCCGCACTGCCATTGGGCGGATTTCCTAAGGGGAACCCCGACATATTCTCCACATCCACTGCTCAAGCTGCGGATCCTCTGCATACGTCACACACATACGCGCCTCACCGCAAACTTCACCACACCATCTCTCGCACCATGGTACTTCCCCAAACCATGCATGCTTACACACACAACTTACGCACACCGGCCATCTCATGATCCCTCGCACACCATTTATTCACACGATACACTCCACAATCATTCTCACTCCATGACTCTTTACACACTAATTTACAAATGAGCCATCCCACAGAGGCTTCTCCACACTCTTCCTTATCCTCTCATCCAGAACCCTCTTGGGCACCTTCATTACATGATGCAGGAGTGTAATGCCCCTGTACTTCCTCAGATCTTGAACATCCCCATCCCATTTCAAATGGGCACATTTAACCCTGTCCTTCACTCCTCCGGAATTCACCCATCTCTCATACATACATTCAACAACCTCTTTGTCCACCTGCCTCCGACTTCTCCCGATGCAATTATAATTTGTGACCATACTCATCAACACCTGCAGTTGTTTTTCATCCTCTTCAATGCCATCTGCACTTCCTCTTCCGTGATCTCCACTTTTCCCTCCACAAAACTCTGCAGCTCCAGCTCGCTGTTGCTTCCCTCCTGATGAAACAGCTCTTTGAAAAAATACCTTCACACACCTTCAATCGTGCACCCCTCTCTGTCACTCGCCTTCCGCCTCCATCCTTAAACTTCTGCGTTTCCCTTGAATGCCTCTCCGTACTTCTTCCATTCCTTCTCCAAACCTTCAGCTTCTTCGCCAAGTTGCTCATACCTGACCCTTACCCTCTCCTTGTTCTCTTCGGTGACGTTTCCCCTTCACTTACTCATGTATGTGGTGTATGTTCATGTAGTGCATGTTCCAGGTGAGCTAAAAATTGACCTTGAACAATGCATCAAAAATCCATTCATATTAGACAACACAAAACTGCATCAAAAGAGATTATACAAGTTAAAATAATTTAAAACAAGACCGAAAGTCTAACAGCGGCATAGCCGGGCTTGTAAAATATTATAAACCGCAAACACACATGATTTGATGTTTAAACAGTTGCTTGTGCTGTTCATAACATCAAGCAAAGAAATTTGGAGGAATCCAGACATCTGTGAGGTAAGTTTTATGAACAGAACTGAGGGAAGATCTACTGTCATCTCGATTACACCCCACAAGGGTTGGCTACATACCGTTTTGTCGATTTCGGAATGCTGATGCTTTCGATATTTGATGGTCATTTTAAGAATCGGTTTGTTTGTGTTTCACACTGAACGAAAAACGTTAAGGAAGAGTATGGCGATTGTGATATATGACAGGTTTGACAATATGTTTGGCATGAACGGCATATAAATCAAAATGGTGGTGTGTGAGGAGTCAGCTGCTGTACCACCGTAATGACATCAGACGTAATCACATCACCCTGTCACGTGACCAGATCCTCAGCTCTGATTGGTATATGTTTGAGGGGACATACATAGATACTGTTTTGAATTTTGGGGTAGAGTGACATATAGATCAGGTAGATCTGTATCGGTATCATGCTCTGACTGTCGTAAAGAAGAAGAATCATCCCATGTAATAAGTAGAAGACTTGTTAATATTTGTGGTTGGTCGGAGGTTGTGGTCGCAGGTTGGTCGGAGCGATGAAGAGAAGGACAAGTTCTGGTGTGCAATAGAGAATCTGATGGAAAATGTGAAAGATGAGGAAGTTGTTGTGGTAGGAGGAGACCTAAATGGACATGTGGGAAGGATTATGGACGGTTTTGAGGGAGTTCATGGGGGTTACTGATATGGTGTGAGAAATGGAGAAGGTGAAAGGATTTTGGAGTTTGCTGACGGAGCTGATTTGTTGATTTGTAATACTCAGTTCCAGAAAGAGGATAACAAGCTTGTTACATACTCGTCAGGTGGGTCGACGACAACAGTAGACGACATGATGGTGCGTAGGCGAGATAGGGGGAACCTCCGGGACACAAAGGTGATACCGGGGGAGGAGGCTGTTTCACAGCACCACTTGGTTGTCTGCGACATAAGGGTGAAAGGTGCGTGGAGAGCTCGGCGGGTGAAGTACGAACCGAGAATGAAGGTGTGGAGGTTGAAAGAGGTGACAGTAAGGGAGGCATTAAAAGAGAGGCTGAGTAGGGTAGACGATGATGTGGTTGAGCTTGAAAGTTGTTGGATGTCAATGAAAGATAGTCTGTTGGGAGCCGTTGGTGAGGTATGTGGATGGACAAAAGGATAAGGAAGAAAGTGAAGATCGACGAAATGCAGTTTGGATTTATGCCAGGAAGAGGAACGACAGACGCGCTTTTTATTGCAAGGCAGTTGCAGAAGTACATGGAGAAGAGGAAGAAGTTGTTTTTTGGGTTTGTTGATCTGGAGAAAGCATTCGATAGGGTTCCACGTGAAGTAGTGACATGGGCATTGAGGAAGTTAGGAGTGGAGGAATGGTTGATCAGAGTAGTGATGGCAATGTACAAAAGAGCGCGCACAGCTGTAAGGACGAAGGACGGGAACAGTCGTGAGTTTGAGGTGAAGGTGGGAGTGCATCAGGGGTCGGTACTAAGTCCACTAATATACTGAAACGCGAAAGAAACTTACCACCTTTGAAACCTTTAAATATCAACAATAACACTGCGTGTAGTAAATGTGTGAACTTATTTGTGGACAATAGTGTCCTCACTGTCAGACAAAACGGTCACGGATGGTCACTTGAACCTTCAATGGTCACTTCATAGCACAGCTGTTGAACAGCCGTTTTGACTGTCAGTGATTACCCAAGGGGTACGGGATGATTTTAATGAGCTGCACGTGATGTCTTGATATTGGCTTTAAAAAGGCCAGTGCAAAATGGGCATTTCAATCAACATGCCACGATTGTCAAGGGATCAACGGCAGCGTGCCCTGGGCATGCTGCAAGGCGGACTGAGCTACCGTGAGGTGGCACATTGCCTTGGCTGTTCACACCAGACGATATCGGCCCTGGTGGACAGAGACACCCTCCACAACTCTGCAGATGACAGACCTCGATCAGGGAGGCCAAGAGTCACCACTACAAGGCAGGACAGGCAGATGGTCCGAAGTCACCTGCGGGATCGATTCCGTCCAGCATCCCGCACTGCGGCAGAAACTCCGGGGAAACCGCAAAGAAACTTACCACTTGTTTGAAGGTGCTGATGAGGAGGGGAGTGTCATTGAAGCTGAAGGGAAAGGTGTATGATGCATGTGTGAGAAGTGTTATGATTTATGGGAGCGCGACATGGGTAATGAACGTAGAGCAGCAACGAAGGCTGGAAAGGGTGCAAATGCGAATGGTTCGGTGGATATGTGGAGTATCGTTGAGAGAGAGGAAGACAAATGATGAATTGTGAAAGATGATGGGAATAGAGCCTGTGATTGATGCTGTGAAGAGAAACAGGTTGAGATGGTTTGGTCATGTGTTGAGGAAGGATGAAAGTGACTGCTTGAGAAGAGTGATGGAAATGAATGGAGAAGGAGGTAGAGGACGGGGAAGACCGAGAAAGACTTGGCTGAAGATGGTGGAAGAAGAAATGTGGGCAAGGGGGTTAACAAGGGGAGATGCAGAAATAGGGCAAAATGGAGAAGATTGTCATGGAGACCGCAAGGCTAACCCCCGCTCCAGTAGGGAAAATGGCCTTAAAATGCATGTTGTTGTTGTTGTATTTGTGGTCATACGAGGATGGCCTTGTGTCAACCAGAGTAGGGATTATGTCAATTCCCCTGTTTGTGAGACCTTGTGATTTATCCTTTGTCCCGTACGCACATAGACACAAGGCAGGCCAAAAAGCACCACACACACTAATTAAATTCCCCCTGCCACAATAAAACTAACAGGAACCCAGATGACGCACTGGGGCTGACAACCCCGAGTTGGCGACAAACATAGCACAGACAGGCCGGAAGCCACGCCCAGAAGGACTCGCTATTGGGCGGGAGTTGACCAATGAAAGGCCAGAGTAAGGAAGGACTTGTGATTGGCCAGAGGGGGAGCAAGAAGCGACCGCTGATTGATAGAAGGAAGCGACGGACTGATTGGCCACCGACCGATGGCATGAGGAGGAGGGCGCGAAGCGCACGGCCAATGGTGAAGGACTGACGTGGGAAGAACATTCTGGAGGTCGAGAGGCAACGGACTGATTGGAAGGGAGGCCCGATGACGTCAGGAGACAGGACGTAAAAACCACGGCTGGCCGGCATTTTCCCCTCTCGTTTTGGGTCCCTTCACGCCCGAACGTCGTTCTTCTCCTTGCCTTGGACTATCTTGCCTTCTCTCTTGCTTGGCCCTCACGCATTCCTCAGCCATAGACTCTCTCCTCTTGGTTCCGGACATTGGCGAGCGAGGGTGATGCGAGACGTGACCTGTGGTCGGAACGAGGGGAGCTGCGGATCGTTTGCTCACTCACGCGACCTGCCTGGAGGGGGCGCGGACGTGCCGCGAGCACACGAGGGAACGGAGGCCGAGCAGCGCGGGAACGGGCGGTTCCCACCAACGACCGGGCAGTTCCCGCCAACACACCGGAGGAGCCGACGCACCCGAACGAGACCCCGTGTGGTTGAACTAAGTCCACACACACACACACACACACACAACACTTTTATTTTCAGTCATATTGTCCCCTCGTGTGTGTTATACATCTGTGCGTAGGATCGCTCATTCGAGGGTTTTAGTTACCAGCGCGTTTTTCCTGTCCCGATAGTTATTCAATAAACCCTTGTATTATTCCCCCCTCCCCCCCCCCTCCCCCCCCCCCCATACCCCTCGCCCCCCCTTACCCTCTGGGCTACGCCGTTAAAAACAATGGTGGAAGATCAAGATATTTGTTGACATGCTTTGCTGAATTTGAACAAGTCACATACCAGACATGGGTCTTAATCCATCATCCTGAGGGCGGAGGCTGCAGACATCACTGAATCCGATTCCAGAGACACCAGGAACATTTTCCAGCTGCACATTTTGGAATCCAACAAAGTTTTGGCAGAAACTGGAAAGTTCCCGAATAACATTCTCCAAGTTGACAAAAATACTTCCCAACAGAGAAGAACCTGCAATCTGGACATCTTGCGGCTTCAAAAAGGAATTCATAAATTTACAGAAGTCAGCATACATTGCAAATTTAAATTTCTCTTTGGAGAGAGCGAGGAGCTCGGTTCGCAATGTATCAGACTCTGTACAAGCTCGAATAACCTTCTGATTTTCAATTCCAAGCTTATCGACCACTGCTTGGGCTGTTTCTGCTCTCAGGCCTTGTGATTGGAGCCATTCCAAGAAGCTCTCCATTTCACCGATGAACTGCCAAGGATACAATGCTTATGTTAATCACAGAAAAGTTATACATGTCATTTTCCTTACTCTGTTTGGAATTTTTGTGAGTTATTTCCACGGACAATCCAATCAATTATTATCCAATAAATACGCGATTTTTTTATCCAGTTGGTTCACTCGCTGTGTCCCATTTTGTAAGTTTTCTTCTCAATCAACAAAATCAACATTTAATCAGCGAGTTTTTATATCCAGACACAAAAATAAACCCAGAGTAAACACTAGAAAACCATTCAGCCCATTATGCTGCGCCACATCAACACCAAACCAATTTTATCCGCCAAAACGATGCAATTTAATTTGGGGAATGAGGGGAAGAATGTGGATGAGATGATGTGGCATGACCAGGCATATCCCAAGTGCGTCAAATACAAATGGAGAAATGCATTTATTTTAATTATCATACTAAAATACGCAATTTGGGGTCTGTCTGTCTGCTGATTTTTGACTGTGATACATGCAGTCGTTACTTATCCAATCTCAACCAAAATTGACAGAAGGACTAATGGTCACACAATGAAGGTTGCAGCGCATTCATTTGCCCCCACCCCCGCCCTCCCCCCCCCCCCCCCCCCCCCCACCTTCTCCAGAGGGTTTTCTCCCTTAACCCCTTGATGCATTCGTATGGCATGTGCGAGTATTTACAAAAAAACACAACACAATAGATCCATTCATATTGTAAATTAGTGTATTACTCATTGGTAACCCCTGTATAATAGATCTGTTCACTTGTACATTTATGTTACGGCCTGAAGCACACCAAGCCAAGCCTTCAATCACACCGGCTTTATTTATGGGTTATCACACTCAAAATCTACACATAAAGAAAAAGGAAACAAAGAAAGGAGAACAGAGGGAAAAACCAGAGTAGGCCAGCTCAAGAGGGTAGGAGTCGGCAGCCAGGGATGGAGGGTGCGGCTTGTGTAGTCAGTCCCAAGGGAGGACCTACACTCAGGTGGTCCTGAAGAGGTCCGAAGAGGAGAGACCCAGACGATGCGGAGGTGAGCGGTACTGGATCTTCCAGTATCAGCTCAAGGCCAGGTTGGAGAATCCGAACTGGAGGAGCTGCAGCGAGAGTTCGAAGTAAGCACTGCATTCAAGGCGGGCCCCACAATAGGGACCCAGGCAGGCCCAAGAGTAGGCCCCAAGGCAGGCCCAGCGGTAGGTGCCAATGCAGGCCCAGCAGTAGGCAAGAGGTTAATCAAAGTCAACCTTCAGGTGCAGAGCCGGCCGCAGGTGTTGATCTCGCACCAGTCAACCTGCAGGTACCGAGGTGGCCACAGGGGCTGATTCGGAACAAGTCAACCTTCAGGTGGAGAGATTTCCGCTGTAAACTCTGCAAGGATATGAAAAGGCACTCCGCCATGAGGCCTCTTCCAAAATGGCCACTCTCTCCTCTGCATCACCTTCCTGGCCCCTCCCCTGCCCCACAGCCAATCATAGGCTTTATACCCATGGACCAAACCACTTGGTTTAACTCATAGGGGGGGGGGGGGGGGGGAGGAAGAAGAAAAGAAAGGTCACAGACCGTAACACCTCCCCCCCTTAAAGAAGAAAACTTTACCCAAAGCAAAGTTTTCTTTTACAAAGGCAGGTTAGTCTCAACACAGCATAAACCGTGCAATAAACAAACAGCCACATCTCAACCCGAAATATGTACAATTTTCAAGGGGTATGGTTGTACTAAAAGCCCCCATCGGAAAAGGCGTTGATTCATCATCTTGAACTTTTCCAGAAAAACCAGAGGATTGTGATCAGTATATACGGTAACATCACTTGAGCCATTCGTTACATATATTTCAAAATGCTGTAGAGCCAAAATCAGACTCAAGGCCTCTTTCTCAATCGTAGAGTAAGCCTTTTGATGTTTCTTCAGGTTTTGGGGAAGTAACTTACTGGCTTTTCAATACCCGACGCATCATCCTGAAAGAGTACAGCTCCTACACCAACATCGCTTGCGTCTATAGTTAGTTTGAATGGCTTCCCAAAATCGGGAGCGGCCAATACTGGTTCATTGGACAGAATAGGTTTCAATTTGTCAAAAAACTTTTGACAGGATTCAGACCACACAAATTTTTCATTTTTCTTCAACAAGTTGGTTCGGGGTACCAAGAGCGAGCTGTAATTCACACAAAATTTCCTGTAGAACCCGGACATACCGAGATACCGAAGCAATTCTCACTTATTGGTGGGGACAGGAAAATCGGCAATGTCTTGGGTCTTGGCCTGTCGAGGGGATACTTGGCTCTGACCAACAACGTGACCTAGATATGTAACCCTAGCTTTGGCAAATTCACTTTTCTTGAGGTTTATAACAAGGTTGGCATCGGTAAGTTCAACAAACAGTTCTCCGAGATGTTTCAAATGGTCTTGCCATGTATCACTATGCAGTATGACATCATCCAGGTAAGCTACACAATTTGGAAGACCCCTAGTAACATGGCTCATTAACCTTTGGAAGGTAGCAGGTGCATTTTTCATCCCAAACGGCATTACCTTACACTGATATAAGCCATGTGGAGTCACAAAGGCCGAGACTTTTTTTGCCTGGTCAGTCAGAGGTACTTGCAAATAACCTTAAAGCAAGTCTATTTTGCTAACATAAGTAGCCTTGCCTACCCTGTCTATGCAATCTTCAATTCTTGGGATGGGATACGAATCGGTGCGGGTTACCACATTCACCTTTTGACAGTCGATACAGAATCTTGCAGATCCATCGGGCTTTGGTATGAGTACAATGGGCGAACTCCAGCTGCTCTGACCCGGTTCGATGATGTCATGCTCTCGCATATATTGTACCTCTTCACGAACCTCAGCTAATTTGTCAGGATTTAACCGACAGGGTGTTATTTGATGGGTCTAACATTCCCTACCTCAACATCATGGGTAGCCAATGAGGTGCACCCGGGCTCATCAGAACAAAGATGGGCATACTCCCCAATTAGAGCAATTACATCAGATCATTTATCCTCAGGAACATGAGCTAATTCAGAGTCCAAATATGTCAACACCTCCAAGTTTGATAGCTTAGCCCCCAAGGGTTCCCTCTCAGGTTCTTGTAGAGCAACGCTGTCTGATTCGCTAGAGTCAATATCTGGATGGTTTATATGACCTACTAACTTAGCTAGCCCAACTGGCCGACCGAGGTCGGCCTCACGCTCATAGTACCTTTTTAGCATATTAACATAGCACACCTGGTGGGGTTTCCATCTGTCATGGGTCCGCACCACGTAGTTCACCTCACTCAGCTTCTTTTTGACCAAATAGGGACCGCTAAACTTCGCCGATAGTGGTTCCCCAGGCAGAGGTAATAAAACTAGCACTTTGTCTCCAGGCCTAAAATTACAAGCTGTCCCTTCTGGTCAAAAAGTGCCTTCATTACTTGCTGAGATACTTTCAAATGTTCCTTGGCGACCTTGCAGGCGGTGGTAAGTCTTTCCCTGAAAGTACATACGTAGTCCAGAAAGTTGGGGTTCTCATTCTCTTCGATGAATCTCTCTTTTAGTACTTTTAGAAGGCCCCTGACTTCATGGCCGTACCCCCAACTCAAATGGGCTGAAACCCGTAGATTCATTCGGGGTATCCCTGGTGGCAAACAACACAAAACAGATTCCTTTGTCCCATTCTTCAGGATACTCCATACAATATGCCTTCAACATAGTTTTCATGGTCTGGTGGCATCTGTCAAGGGCTCCCTGGAACTGGGCGTGGTAGGCCGACGACTTTAACTGCCTGATTCCTCGCTGGTGTATGACTTCTTGAAATAGACCAGACATAAAATTCGAACCTTGGTCAGACTGCACCTCCTTTGGCAAACCATATCTGGAGAAAAACTGAACCAAGGCGTCCACCACCACCTTAGCAGTAATCCTTTTTAAGGGGACAGCCTCAGGAAATCTAGTTGACAGGTCCATTATGGTTAATAAATACCGATGCCCCGATTTAGTTATTGGTAATGGACCAACACAATCAATCAAAACTCCACTGAAAGGCTCCTCAAAAACTGGCAGGGATACAAGGGGAGCTGGTTTCATCGAGGGCTGGGGTTTCCCTATCATTTGACAGGTATGGCAGGTCTTACAGTGCGCCACAATGTCCTGGTGCAACTTAGGCCAATAAAAATGCGCCATGATCTTAGCCTGAGTTTTCCCGATTCCCGCATGTCTGGCCACGGGAATTTCATGGGCCAGCCATAGAATTTCAAGACGACAACGGGGTGGTACCACTACCTGGTGTACCACAGACCAATCGTCACTGGTGGGAGCACGAGGGGGTCTCCACTTTCTCATAAACACATCAGATGTCACATAGTAACATTCTGAGACCTCCTTTAGTCGGGTTGGGAGAGGGGGTTAGCGTGCACCCCTGGAAATCAATTTCTAAAGGACATTTTAATTTTGGAAAAAATGTGTAGAAAACGATTTGCTATGTTAAAAAGTTGTCAGGGTGTCTCACGTGTCATTTTTATGCAAATTAAGCCGCCATTATGGATAAATCTGTTATTCACCATATCTCCGCCAATATTACAGATAACTGAAAAAACAAGGTGTCTCAACCCATATTTTGAGGGTCAAAGATCATTATAAGACCAGTCATGAAGTGACCACATGTGTCCTTGGCATGTAAAATATGTAAAATTAGTGCCTCCATTAAACACGTATGGTGTTTGAGGGTTATTGATGGAAACGCATACAATTTCACAAATAGTGTTATTTTAAAATGTTTATTATTATGGTCGTCTTATTAATGGTGACTAGGCCTACTCTTTCTCATTCCAGAGTAACAGTTGCGGTAGAAGTGAACAAAGCCATCATGCCCAAACGAAAACGTGACGGGAGTGCTGATCCTGCAGTCCCCCAAAGCACCAGCAAAACACCCTCTCCACCTACATGCATGCTTCATGTGCTATCCATGTCTGATCATGGCCCTTTTACAACCCTGAGTAAAATCAAAGGAACTGCAAGTGAAAAACTACCACACCTTCATAGGATCCGGGACCGACGCCTCCGCCAGTCACATGAGTCCCCCTATCGTATACAATCAGTGTGCGACCAGATCCCCGCAACTCTCCCCGATGACCTGGAAAGTACTGGGTATCACCGTCAGTGTTATCAGCGTTTTACTGGCAACCTGCATCTTCTGGGAGATGAGATCGAATCAGAAATCAGAAATATCGAATCAGAAATAGGGCAAAATGGAGAAGATTGTCATGGAGACCGCAAGGCTAACCCCCGCTCCAGTAGGGAAAATGGCCTTAAAATGCATGTTGTTGTTGTTGTATTTGTGGTCATACGAGGATGGCCTTGTGTCAACCAGAGTAGGGATTATGTCAATTCCTCTGTTTGTGAGACCTTGTGATTTATCCTTTGTCCCGTACGCACATAGACACAAGGCAGGCCAAAAAGCACCACACACACTAATTAAATTCCCCCTGCCACAATAAAACTAACAGGAACCCAGATGACGCACTGGGGCTGACAACCCCGAGTTGGCGACAAACATAGCACAGACAGGCCGGAAGCCACGCCCAGAAGGACTCGCTATTGGGCGGGAGTTGACCAATGAAAGGCCAGAGTAAGGAAGGACTTGTGATTGGCCAGAGGGGGAGCAAGAAGCGACCGCTGATTGATAGAAGGAAGCGACGGACTGATTGGCCACCGACCGATGGCATGAGGAGGAGGGCGCGAAGCGCACGGCCAATGGTGAAGGACTGACGTGGGAAGAACATTCTGGAGGTCGAGAGGCAACGGACTGATTGGAAGGGAGGCCCGATGACGTCAGGAGACAGGACGTAAAAACCACGGCTGGCCGGCATTTTCCCCTCTCGTTTTGGGTCCCTTCACGCCCGAACGTCGTTCTTCTCCTTGCCTTGGACTATCTTGCCTTCTCTCTTGCTTGGCCCTCACGCATTCCTCAGCCATAGACTCTCTCCTCTTGGTTCCGGACATTGGCGAGCGAGGGTGATGCGAGACGTGACCTGTGGTCGGAACGAGGGGAGCTGCGGATCGTTTGCTCACTCACGCGACCTGCCTGGAGGGGGCGCGGACGTGCCGCGAGCACACGAGGGAACGGAGGCCGAGCAGCGCGGGAACGGGCGGTTCCCACCAACGACCGGGCAGTTCCCGCCAACACACCGGAGGAGCCGACGCACCCGAACGAGACCCCGTGTGGTTGAACTAAGTCCACACACACACACACACACACACAACACTTTTATTTTCAGTCATATTGTCCCCTCGTGTGTGTTATACATCTGTGCGTAGGATCGCTCATTCGAGGGTTTTAGTTACCAGCGCGTTTTTCCTGTCCCGATAGTTATTCAATAAACCCTTGTATTATTCCCCCCACCCCCCCCTCCCCCCCCCCCCCATACCCCTCGCCCCCCCTTACCCTCTGGGCTACGCCGTTAAAAACAATGGTGGAAGATCAAGATATTTGTTGACATGCTTTGCTGAATTTGAACAAGTCACATACCAGACATGGGTCTTAATCCATCATCCTGAGGGCGGAGGCTGCAGACATCACTGAATCCGATTCCAGAGACACCAGGAACATTTTCCAGCTGCACATTTTGGAATCCAACAAAGTTTTGGCAGAAACTGGAAAGTTCCCGAATAACATTCTCCAAGTTGACAAAAATACTTCCCAACAGAGAAGAACCTGCAATCTGGACATCTTGCGGCTTCAAAAAGGAATTCATAAATTTACAGAAGTCAGCATACATTGCAAATTTAAATTTCTCTTTGGAGAGAGCGAGGAGCTCGGTTCGCAATGTATCAGACTCTGTACAAGCTCGAATAACCTTCTGATTTTCAATTCCAAGCTTATCGACCACTGCTTGGGCTGTTTCTGCTCTCAGGCCTTGTGATTGGAGCCATTCCAAGAAGCTCTCCATTTCACCGATGAACTGCCAAGGATACAATGCTTATGTTAATCACAGAAAAGTTATACATGTCATTTTCCTTACTCTGTTTGGAATTTTTGTGAGTTATTTCCACGGACAATCCAATCAATTATTATCCAATAAATACGCGATTTTTTTATCCAGTTGGTTCACTCGCTGTGTCCCATTTTGTAAGTTTTCTTCTCAATCAACAAAATCAACATTTAATCAGCGAGTTTTTATATCCAGACACAAAAATAAACCCAGAGTAAACACTAGAAACCATTCAGCCCATTATGCTGCGCCACATCAACACCAAACCAATTTTATCCGCCAAAACGATGCAATTTAATTTGGGGAATGAGGGGAAGAATGTGGATGAGATGATGTGGCATGACCAGGCATATCCCAAGTGCGTCAAATACAAATGGAGAAATGCATTTATTTTAATTATCATACTAAAATACGCAATTTGGGGTCTGTCTGTCTGCTGATTTTTGACTGTGATACATGCAGTCGTTACTTATCCAATCTCAACCAAAATTGACAGAAGGACTAATGGTCACACAATGAAGGTTGCAGCGCATTCATTTGCCCCCACCCCCGCCCTCCCCCCCCCCCCCCCCCCCCCCCCACCTTCTCCAGAGGGTTTTCTCCCTTAACCCCTTGATGCATTCGTATGGCATGTGCGAGTATTTACAAAAAAACACAACACAATAGATCCATTCATATTGTAAATTAGTGTATTACTCATTGGTAACCCCTGTATAATAGATCTGTTCACTTGTACATTTATGTTACGGCCTGAAGCACACCAAGCCAAGCCTTCAATCACACCGGCTTTATTTATGGGTTATCACACTCAAAATCTACACATAAAGAAAAAGGAAACAAAGAAAGGAGAACAGAGGGAAAAACCAGAGTAGGCCAGCTCAAGAGGGTAGGAGTCGGCAGCCAGGGATGGAGGGTGCGGCTTGTGTAGTCAGTCCCAAGGGAGGACCTACACTCAGGTGGTCCTGAAGAGGTCCGAAGAGGAGAGACCCAGACGATGCGGAGGTGAGCGGTACTGGATCTTCCAGTATCAGCTCAAGGCCAGGTTGGAGAATCCGAACTGGAGGAGCTGCAGCGAGAGTTCGAAGTAAGCACTGCATTCAAGGCGGGCCCCACAATAGGGACCCAGGCAGGCCCAAGAGTAGGCCCCAAGGCAGGCCCAGCGGTAGGTGCCAATGCAGGCCCAGCAGTAGGCAAGAGGTTAATCAAAGTCAACCTTCAGGTGCAGAGCCGGCCGCAGGTGTTGATCTCGCACCAGTCAACCTGCAGGTACCGAGGTGGCCACAGGGGCTGATTCGGAACAAGTCAACCTTCAGGTGGAGAGATTTCCGCTGTAAACTCTGCAAGGATATGAAAAGGCACTCCGCCATGAGGCCTCTTCCAAAATGGCCACTCTCTCCTCTGCATCACCTTCCTGGCCCCTCCCCTGCCCCACAGCCAATCATAGGCTTTATACCCATGGACCAAACCACTTGGTTTAACTCATAGGGGGGGGGGGGGGGGGGGGGAGGAAGAAGAAAAGAAAGGTCACAGACCGTAACACCTCCCCCCCTTAAAGAAGAAAACTTTACCCAAAGCAAAGTTTTCTTTTACAAAGGCAGGTTAGTCTCAACACAGCATAAACCGTGCAATAAACAAACAGCCACATCTCAACCCGAAATATGTACAATTTTCAAGGGGTATGGTTGTACTAAAAGCCCCCATCGGAAAAGGCGTTGATTCATCATCTTGAACTTTTCCAGAAAAACCAGAGGATTGTGATCAGTATATACGGTAACATCACTTGAGCCATTCGTTACATATATTTCAAAATGCTGTAGAGCCAAAATCAGACTCAAGGCCTCTTTCTCAATCGTAGAGTAAGCCTTTTGATGTTTCTTCAGGTTTTGGGGAAGTAACTTACTGGCTTTTCAATACCCGACGCATCATCCTGAAAGAGTACAGCTCCTACACCAACATCGCTTGCGTCTATAGTTAGTTTGAATGGCTTCCCAAAATCGGGAGCGGCCAATACTGGTTCATTGGACAGAATAGGTTTCAATTTGTCAAAAAACTTTTGACAGGATTCAGACCACACAAATTTTTCATTTTTCTTCAACAAGTTGGTTCGGGGTACCAAGAGCGAGCTGTAATTCACACAAAATTTCCTGTAGAACCCGGACATACCGAGATACCGAAGCAATTCTCACTTATTGGTGGGGACAGGAAAATCGGCAATGTCTTGGGTCTTGGCCTGTCGAGGGGATACTTGGCTCTGACCAACAACGTGACCTAGATATGTAACCCTAGCTTTGGCAAATTCACTTTTCTTGAGGTTTATAACAAGGTTGGCATCGGTAAGTTCAACAAACAGTTCTCCGAGATGTTTCAAATGGTCTTGCCATGTATCACTATGCAGTATGACATCATCCAGGTAAGCTACACAATTTGGAAGACCCCCTAGTAACATGGCTCATTAACCTTTGGAAGGTAGCAGGTGCATTTTTCATCCCAAACGGCATTACCTTACACTGATATAAGCCATGTGGAGTCACAAAGGCCGAGACTTTTTTTGCCTGGTCAGTCAGAGGTACTTGCAAATAACCTTAAAGCAAGTCTATTTTGCTAACATAAGTAGCCTTGCCTACCCTGTCTATGCAATCTTCAATTCTTGGGATGGGATACGAATCGGTGCGGGTTACCACATTCACCTTTTGACAGTCGATACAGAATCTTGCAGATCCATCGGGCTTTGGTATGAGTACAATGGGCGAACTCCAGCTGCTCTGACCCGGTTCGATGATGTCATGCTCTCGCATATATTGTACCTCTTCACGAACCTCAGCTAATTTGTCAGGATTTAACCGACAGGGTGTTATTTGATGGGTCTAACATTCCCTACCTCAACATCATGGGTAGCCAATGAGGTGCACCCGGGCTCATCAGAACAAAGATGGGCATACTCCCCAATTAGAGCAATTACATCAGATCATTTATCCTCAGGAACATGAGCTAATTCAGAGTCCAAATATGTCAACACCTCCAAGTTTGATAGCTTAGCCCCCAAGGGTTCCCTCTCAGGTTCTTGTAGAGCAACGCTGTCTGATTCGCTAGAGTCAATATCTGGATGGTTTATATGACCTACTAACTTAGCTAGCCCAACTGGCCGACCGAGGTCGGCCTCACGCTCATAGTACCTTTTTAGCATATTAACATAGCACACCTGGTGGGGTTTCCATCTGTCATGGGTCCGCACCACGTAGTTCACCTCACTCAGCTTCTTTTTGACCAAATAGGGACCGCTAAACTTCGCCGATAGTGGTTCCCCAGGCAGAGGTAATAAAACTAGCACTTTGTCTCCAGGCCTAAAATTACAAGCTGTCCCTTCTGGTCAAAAAGTGCCTTCATTACTTGCTGAGATACTTTCAAATGTTCCTTGGCGACCTTGCAGGCGGTGGTAAGTCTTTCCCTGAAAGTACATACGTAGTCCAGAAAGTTGGGGTTCTCATTCTCTTCGATGAATCTCTCTTTTAGTACTTTTAGAAGGCCCCTGACTTCATGGCCGTACCCCCAACTCAAATGGGCTGAAACCCGTAGATTCATTCGGGGTATCCCTGGTGGCAAACAACACAAAACAGATTCCTTTGTCCCATTCTTCAGGATACTCCATACAATATGCCTTCAACATAGTTTTCATGGTCTGGTGGCATCTGTCAAGGGCTCCCTGGAACTGGGCGTGGTAGGCCGACGACTTTAACTGCCTGATTCCTCGCTGGTGTATGACTTCTTGAAATAGACCAGACATAAAATTCGAACCTTGGTCAGACTGCACCTCCTTTGGCAAACCATATCTGGAGAAAAACTGAACCAAGGCGTCCACCACCACCTTAGCAGTAATCCTTTTTAAGGGGACAGCCTCAGGAAATCTAGTTGACAGGTCCATTATGGTTAATAAATACCAATGCCCCGATTTAGTTATTGGTAATGGACCAACACAATCAATCAAAACTCCACTGAAAGGCTCCTCAAAAACTGGCAGGGATACAAGGGGAGCTGGTTTCATCGAGGGCTGGGGTTTCCCTATCATTTGACAGGTATGGCAGGTCTTACAGTGCGCCACAATGTCCTGGTGCAACTTAGGCCAATAAAAATGCGCCATGATCTTAGCCTGAGTTTTCCCGATTCCCGCATGTCTGGCCACGGGAATTTCATGGGCCAGCCATAGAATTTCAAGACGACAACGGGGTGGTACCACTACCTGGTGTACCACAGACCAATCGTCACTGGTGGGAGCACGAGGGGGTCTCCACTTTCTCATAAACACATCAGATGTCACATAGTAACATTCTGAGACCTCCTTTAGTCGGGTTGGGAGAGGGGGTTAGCGTGCACCCCTGGAAATCAATTTCTAAAGGACATTTTAATTTTGGAAAAAATGTGTAGAAAACGATTTGCTATGTTAAAAAGTTGTCAGGGTGTCTCACGTGTCATTTTTATGCAAATTAAGCCGCCATTATGGATAAATCTGTTATTCACCATATCTCCGCCAATATTACAGATAACTGAAAAAACAAGGTGTCTCAACCCATATTTTGAGGGTCAAAGATCATTATAAGACCAGTCATGAAGTGACCACATGTGTCCTTGGCAT